>NC_140167.1:161280225-161737786 GCF_963971535.1 Notolepis coatsorum
ATGCCGGGACTCGGCTCTCCCACAGAATGTACAAATTGCTTGGAGATGAGAAAGAGGATTGTAGAGCTGGAGGCTCGGGTTTCTACCCTGTACCAAATACAGCAGGATGAGCAACTCATTGACTCTCTTTATGAAGCTACTACAAATATAGCCAACAATACCATGATTGAGAACTGGCCTTTGCTAGTAACTACAGAACAGCACCACCCAAAAGACGGTCCTTGGCACAACCAAGGAGCTAGACCAAAGCAGTGGATCACCGACAAGGATAAAAGGAGAAATAAACGATCCAGGACCTCACCCCCGGTACCGCCAGGAAATAGTTTCAACCTACTCTCGGAAACACGCATATCAACACCCAAGGCAAAGAGACATAGAAGCGTAGCTAACAACGCTAACGAAGAAAACAGCGAGCGTAACGGAGCTCACGCTAACGACGCTAATAGCAAGAATACCGGAGCTCACGCTAACACTAGCGAAGCAAACAGCTGGCATGCCGGAGCTCACGCTAATGCTAACGAAGCACACGCTAACGACGAGACGACGAGGAAAACAGAGCCACTAGCGACACGGCTGGCAAACACGACCCAGACCGAGCGAACGGCTAACAGCGAAGAGACTATCATGCGCCGAGAACGTCGCGGTAGCCAACGCCGAAGGTACGGGACCAGCGTTAACATGAAGGCTAACGAGGCTCCACCAAGGCCACAGGACTGTGGAAAGAACCAGCAGACTAGGCCTAGCCCAAAAACAAACGGCCCCAAAACTGTTGGAAAGAAAAATGCTAACCTCACACAGAAAATAGACTGCATACTGATTGGAGATTCCATAACAAGGTATGTGGAGATGGCAAACACAGAAAATATCTGTCTAGACAATACAACTGTGAAAGAGCTAGCCGAAAAACTTCCAACACTAATCAGACCAGGAATAACAAAAATTGTCATTCACTCTGGATCGTTTGACATCCTGCGAAAGAAGACTGGCACAGAGACTTTGAAAGACGATTTCACACGTTTAATGAACACACTAGACAAACATCAGTCTGTGTACACAAACACTGATGTGTCCATCAGTGGACCAATTGCATGCTTTCGCAGAGGACAGGAAGCATTCAGTCGACTCCTAAATTTTAATTCATGGTTAGGGGCTGCATGTCTCGTACACGGCCTGAAATTCATTGACAACTTCAATGTTTTCTGGAATAACCCAGAACGTTTTCAAAGAAATGGCTTTTTCCCAAATCGCTTAGGTTCAAAGCTCCTATCAGCAAACATGCGTCATGCCTTGATGGCCTCCAAGAATATTAAGCTCACACCAGCACGAGAGATAGTCATGAAGGACACAATCTCACCACGAAGTACAGCACAAGACGTCCCATCCCCGTCCCCCCCCCCCATATCACACAAGGCCATCTCGTCTGATCAAATGTCCCCGAAAGCACAGTGCAGTCAGTACGGTACAGTATAGCACAATTACCATGCCATCTCTAAAAACATACAAGTAATCATAACTAGCCAATGGCATGGTGAAAAATATACGCCACCAATGCGTTTACCTGCTATTAACCTCAGGGCCATCACGGTCAAACCAAAGCAGACCTCCTCTAAAGAAGTCCAACAAATAAAATTAGCTTTCCTAAATGTCAGATCACTGAATAATAAAACATTCTTAGTAAATGATCTGATTAAAGAAAATAACTTAGATTGCATCTGCCTAGTAGAGACATGGCTAAATAATGACACAGCTACATCAATAATGATAGAAGCTTGTCCACCAGACTATAACTTTTTTCAAATACCCAGAAAAAATAAAAGGGGCGGAGGAGTTGCAGCAATCTTCTCCTCAAAACTCTTGTTTAGAATCACAGAACTAGGCGAGTTCATGTCAATGGAATATCTTGCCATTGAACTAAAAACAGAATCAACTATTATTGTCACAATATACCGCCCGCCTAGACACTCACCAATATTTATACAGGAGCTCTCTGAACTGATCTCACTATGTGTTACCGGATATGATAAGGTGATCCTAAATGGAGACCTGAACATCCATTTTAATAAGAAAACAGACTCCAAAACTATGGAACTAAAAAATCTACTGGATAGCTTTGACCTAATACAGCATATAACAAATGCAACTCACCGGCTTGGGAATACACTAGACTTAGTTATAACAACAACTGGGCTAAGCATAACAAATATCTCAATAACTGAATTACCTCTCTCCGACCATCACTGTATATTTTTTGATACTCAAATAACCCTTACTAAAACAAAAAAAGAAATCATAGTTAAAAAGAGGCTCCTAAACGACAAAGCTGAATCAAAGTTCATTGATCTTATCAGACTACATGAACCACACAATCATGACAGCTCTCTAAATGAAATGGTAGAAAATCTCAATGATGCAATGTCATCTATATTAAATTCTGTCGCCCCATTAAAAACGAAAAAGAAGAAAACTAGAGCCTCGCCCTGGTTAAACTATAATACGGTCAACAAAGAAAAAAGGAAATGTCGTGCAGCGGAGCGAAAATGGAGAAAAACAAAAACCACCATATGCTGTGATATATACAAAGATGCTTTAACTGCTTATAATAAAACCATCCGCTTAGCAAGGAAAGATTACTTCTCTAAAATCATTACAGAAAATGCTGGAAACTCCAGAATCCTCTTTTCCACTATTAATGTACTACTCAACACTGCCCCTACACCTCCTCAGTCATCAACGGTTAAGTGTGAAGAACTTGCACTATTCTTTAACAACAAAATAACCTTGATCAGGGCCAGCATTACTCATGATGGAAATAAAGTTGATTGCGGCAAACCGTGCAATGTAACCATGAGAAGCTTCACATGCATCACATTAGATGTACTCTGCAAAACTGTCTCAGAATGTAACTCCTCCACCTCAGACATTGACCCTATACCTACAGCTTTCTTCAAACGGGTATTTAATAGTGTTTCAAGCCCTGTGCTAGATATCATAAACACTTCCCTTAGGACTGGTATTTTCCCGGATGCCTTTAAAACAGCAGTTGTAAAGCCATTACTAAAAAAACCTAACTTGGATAGTAATGAAATGGCAAATTATCGTCCAATATCCAACCTACCATTCATTAGTAAAGTACTTGAAAAGATAGTTTCAGTTCAAATAAATTCCTTTCTTGAAGAAAACAACATCTTAGAAGAATTTCAGTCAGGATTCAGAAAATATCATAGCACTGAAACTGCCCTCACCAAAATAATCAGTGACCTCAGACTAAACTCTGACGAGAATAAGATCTCCATCCTTATCCTGTTGGATCTCAGTGCAGCATTTGATACAATCGATCATGATATTCTAATCGATCGTCTTGAAAACCATGTCGGTTTCTCAGACCATGTGCTGGGCTGGTTTAAAACATACATCAGAGGGAGGAAATTCTATGTTAAACTAGGAGATCACATGTCTGATATATACGACAACAACTATGGAGTTGCACAAGGGAGTTGCTTAGGTCCTTTACTCTTCTCCCTTTACATGTTACCGCTGGGTGATATCATCAGAGAACATAATGTAGATTTCCATAGCTATGCGGATGATACACAACTGTACATATCTGCTGAACCAAATGATACAGCGATTAGCTCCATTACAGACTGCTTACTGTCAATAAATAAATGGATGAGTAAGAACTTCCTGAAACTAAACGAGAACAAAACTGAAATTCTAATTATCGGCTCCAAAACTAAAAAAGAAACATTAATAAAGAACCTGGGGGGACTAACCCCTTGGATCAAATCTGAGGTCACTAGTCTTGGGGTTATCATAGATTCAGAACTGAACTTCAATTCTCATATTAGCAAAGTGACGAAAACATCGTTCTTCCATCTCAGAAATATAGCAAAAGTACGACCATTTATTAATCAGAACGATGCTGAGAAGCTAATTCATGCATTCATATCTAGCCGGTTAGACTACTGTAATGCACTTTTCACAGGTCTCCCTAAGAAAACCACAGAGAGGCTTCAGCTAATCCAAAACTCTGCAGCCCGACTGCTAACTAGAACCAAAAGGAGAGAGCACATTAGTCCAGTCCTAGCCGCTTTACACTGGCTTCCCGTAACATTTAGAATTGACTTTAAGGTCCTTCTCCTTACATACAAAGCTCTAAATGGACAGGGACCTAGCTACATCGCCAACACTCTAATAAATTACACACCAGCAAGAACACTGCGATCATCAGCTGCTGGACTACTAGAGGCTCCCAGAAGCAGTCAAAAGAGGATCGGTAATGCAGCCTTTATCAACTATGCCCCAAAACTATGGAACAAACTACCCCAAAACATCAGGGAAGCCAACTCGCTAGACATCTTTAAAAGACAGCTTAAAACCTATCTCTTTGCTCAGGCATTTCACTGATAGTTATCTGCTACCACCTAGTGGCAAGAGGAAACATCAGGGATATCCTGACACAACTTGTATTTATTCTTACCCTGCCTACTCTTTTACACTGCCTATCAAACTCATGTGTCGGTTATTGCACTTTTTACTTCTTACTGATGACTATTTTTAAACTGAATCATTTTAAACTATTCTTATTTATTGCTAGATCCAAATGTGAAACACTGCGGGTTGTGACGCACACACACACAGTCACACACACACAGTCACACACACACACACACAATCACACACAAACACACACACACACCGACATACACACATACACACACACACACAGACACACACACCGACATACACACACACACACACACACACACACACACAGTCACACACAGACACACACACACCGAGTTGTAGTAGCGTTGTAGTTGTAGATCTAGGTTAACTGTGTCCTGGTAGAGTAGTAGTAGATCTAGGTTAACTGTGTCCTGGAGTGGTAGTTGTAGAGTAGATCTAGGTTAACTGTGTCCTGGAGTAGAGTAGTAGTAGTTGTAGCGATCTAGGTTAACTGTGTCCTGGTAGTTGTAGAGTAGTAGTAGATCTAGGTTAACTGTGTCCTGGTAGAGTAGTAGTAGTTGTAGCGTTGTAGTTGTAGATCTAGGTTAACTGTGTCCTGGTAGTTGTAGAGTAGTAATAGATCTAGGTTAACTGTGTCCTGGTAGAGTAGTAGTAGTTGTAGCGTTGTAGTTGTAGATCTAGGTTAACTGTGTCCTGGTAGTTGTAGAGTAGTAGTAGCTGTAGTAGTAGTAGATCTAGGTTAACTATGTCCTGGAGTGGTAGTTGTAGAGTAGAGTAGATCTAGGTTAACTGTGTCCTGGAGTGGTAGTTGTAGAGTAGTAGTAGCTGAAGTACAACCACACACACACACACACAACACAATAAACACACATACACACTAAACAACGATGCATACAGGATTATTTATGACTATTTTTAAACTGAATCATTTTATTCTTATTATTTGCTAGATCCAAATGTGAAACACTGTGATTATTTGTTCATGAACTACAGGAGTATTACTGAATAGAGAGCCTATTAAGATGCTAGATCCTAATGTGAAACACTGTGATTTGCCATATCTTGCTATGCTCGCTCATGCCTGTATTTTTTATGTCCGTTCTATTTTATAATCTTTTGACTATTTTTAAACTGAATCATTTTAAACTATTTTTACTATTTGTGTTACTGAAAACTGTAAGCGGAGAGCCTATTGGGATGCTAGATCCTAATGTGAAACACTGTGATTCTACCCGTCTATCTTTTTATGCTCGCTTATGCCTGTATTTTTTACTGTTGTGAAGCACTTTGAACTGCAACCTCTGTATGAAAAGTGCTATACAAATAAAGTTATTATTATTATTATTATTATTATTACACACTATTACACTATTACACACTATTACACTATTACACTATTACACACTATTACAAAAAATTACACTATTACACTATTACACACTATTACACTATTACACTATTACACACTATTACACTATTACACTATTAAACACTATTACACACTATTACACACTATTACACTATTACACTATTACACTATTACACACTATTACACTATTACACTAGCACACTATTACACTTTTACACACTATTACACTATTACACTATTACACTAGCACACTATTACACTTTTACACACTATTACACACTATTACACACTATTACACTATTACACACTATTACACACTATTACACTATTACACACTATTACACTATTACACACTATTACACTATTACACACTATCACACTATTACACTATTACACACTATTACACTATTACACACTATTACTACTATTACACTATTACACTATTACACACTATTTGGGGTACTTTGGGGTATTTTGGGGTCTTTTCTGGTATTTTCTGGTACTTTGGGGTATACTTTGGGGTATTTTGGGGTATTTTCTGGTACTTTGGGGTATACTTTGGGGTATTTTGGGGTACTTTGGGGTATTTTGGGGTATTTTCTGGTATTTTCTGGTACTTTGGGGTATACTTTGGGGTATTTTAGGGTATTTTGGGGTAGTTTCTGGTATTTTGGGGTATACTTTGGGGTATTTTGGGGTAGTTTCTGGTATTTTCTGGTATTTTCTGGTATTTTGGGGTATACTTTGGGGGTATTTTGGGGTAGTTTCTGGTAGTTTCTGGTATTTTCTGGTATTTTGGGGTAGTTTCTGGTATTTTGGGGTATACTTTGGGGTATTTTGGGGTAGTTTCTGGTAGTTTCTGGTATTTTCTGGTACTTTGGGGTATTTTGGGGTAGTTTCTGGTATTTTGGGGTATACTTTGGGGTATTTTGGGGTAGTTTCTGGTATTTTCTGGTATTTTCTGGTATTTTGGGGTATTTTGGGGTAGTTTCTGGTATTTTGGGGTATACTTTGGGGTATTTTGGGGTAGTTTCTGGTATTTTGGGGTAGTTTGGGGTAGTTTCTGGTATTTTGGGGTATACTTTGGGGTATTTTGGGGTAGTTTCTGGTATTTTGGGGTATACTTTGGGGTATTTTGGGGTAGTTTCTGGTATTTTCTGGTATTTTGGGGTATTTTGGGGTAGTTTCTGGTATTTTGGGGTATACTTTGGGGTATTTGGGGTAGTTTCTGGTATTTTCTGGTATTTTCTGGTATTTTGGGGTAGTTTCTGGTATTTTGGGGTATTTTGGGGTAGTTTCTGGTATTTTCTGGTATTTTGGGGTATTTTGGGGTAGTTTCTGGTATTTTGGGGTATACTTTGGGGTAGTTTCTGGTATTTTGGGGTATACTTTGGGGTATTTTGGGGTAGTTTCTGGTATTTTCTGGTATTTTCTGGTACTTTGGGGTGATTAGTAGGACCCCCCTATTATCAATGTTGGATCGTTCTGATTACTCCTGCATTTGCCTGCCTTCCCCGTCGCTGTTTGCTGTCTTTTGCTCTCCAGGACTTTCGTGGAGAATCCCTGTGGAGAACCTGGTTTCCCGTTCTGAGCTGCGCCTCGTTATCTGCCCGCTTTACGCGCTGCGCTCTGGTGAGTTTTTGGAAACAGTTCTTTTGGATCATCAGTTTTTTGTGTGTTTGTGAAACACCGAAGAGATCCCGTTTTTGTTGTACTGTTCTCACCTATTTTTGTGTTGGATTTACACTTTGGATGACCGTATTGTTTTTTCTCTGGACTCTGCTAACTGTGTGTGGTACACCGAAGATCAAGTCACTTGGATATATACTGGATCAGTCACCCCTCTGTTTCTGTTGTGCGCTGGGCTAACTCAGATTTCTCTCTCTCTCCGTTTCCACCCGGGAGTGAAAGCTGGGAGGATCTGCAGAGCGGCTTCAGACGTCACAAGCCAATTCCTCACCACCACCTACTGGGAGAATCTGCAGAGCCGCAACAATCTTCACATGCCAGATTCCCCGTTTGTTCGGTTGCTCAACTTAATTCCATCTTGTAACTCTGAAAATAAATACGCCCTTGCTTTGGCTAACTCTGAACAAACTCTCTCTGTGCCGTTGCGTTTGAGGTCGGTTACAAACCCTAACACTTACTGTCTTCTACTAACATCCACTCTTCCACTAATTAATCATCCTTGTCTATATTACTACCTACAATGCTAATATGTCTTTACTACTATGCACTCAACACTGCAGCACCCAAGTTTCAGCACTGTTTGATGAACATCATTACTCAGCTAATAGAGTTGTACCCTTCCTGCTGACCTGTCGTACAGAACTTGTAGGACACTTTGGATAAAAACGTTCAGCTAAATGACTGAATGTAATGTAACATACCGACTCCTCCCTGCAGTGTGTCCAAGTGTCCTTGAGCAAGACGCTGAACCCCTAACTGCTCCTGACAAGCAGGCTGGCGCCTTGCATGGTTGCATCCGCCATGTGTGTGTGTGTGTGTGTGTGTGTGAGTGTGTGTGTGTGTGTGTGTGTGTGTGTGTGTGTGTGTGTGTGTGTGTGTGTGTGTGTGTGTGTGTGTGTGTGTGTGTGTGTGGCATAGGTTGTACAACACTAACTGGTCAGAAGACTCAGAACGTGCTTCATAAATATAGTCCATTTAACTCAAATGTCTTTGTCAGGAATTAAGAAAAGCAGCCATAATCTCATTGGACTCAATGGACTATCAAGCCATGGCATGTGCTCAGCATGTAAACCTGCAATAAAACCGGGGACGCTGATTCGCTCCAAACCTGGACCGCTGGAATAGGTGGTCTCGGGTGCGACCCAGCGTCCCCGACGACGGAGCGGGGGGCGTGGTGTACAAGCTTGTACCAAAACACGGAAGAGGCTTGCTGTATAAACTTGCTGACACACACGACAACGTCATTACTGTAATGCTTTCATGCTTGCTTGAATTTTGGGCAGATAAAAACATACAGCAACAACTGGACAATACCCACAAAAACGATATTTATGGGCAATTTGGCGAGTTCAGACCTCAACCAAACAAGCATGTTGAGCCTCACGGCTCAGTGGATGAAAACATGAAACCACGTTACAAGCCCAAGACTTCCCTGGCTCGCATTAGGCCTGGCAATTTCTTTTTACCATTGCTATGTCTATACATTGGTTTCTTGTTCGAATGCATGTATTTCTATAGACCAGTGACATGCAATATAATTGACGCAAGCAATGGGCTAACGTTAGCTGCTAAGTTATCCCATAAATAGGCTAAGCTAACTAGCATTAGCCGCTAACCCAGGAAACGCTCAAAGCGGACTCCACGACACAAGATCCATTCGTGAGAAAGGGGGGTGGGTTATATTGACAAGGCTTGACAACAGAGTCTCAAAGATAACTTCATATTGATTGTTTATTCGTTTCTTTATATCGGGCACCCAGTTTCCATCACCGTGTGCTCAACTCTTCCTGTTGACATTCGAGAGTGACATCATCGCCTACGGCAGCTTACACGCTCAAAACGCAAACCGTAAACAAAAACCGGAGCGAACCAGACTGCAGTGTACACAAACCAGGGGGGGGCGAGGGATGGGGGGTGTTCGCACTCAGGACGGAGCGAGGACGGAGCGGAGCACCCGTTCCTAATGAGAAAGCCCCCTGAGAGAGACAGTGAGAGTGAGAGAGAGAGAGAGAGAGAGACATTGCTGATCTGAAGCAGCAAATGTTTTCTTGACCTTCCAAACACAGTCTTGAACTTTAGAACAAACAAGCACACGTACACACACACACACACACACACACACGCACACACAGTCGAGCAGTTGTTGGAAGTAGTACATAAACATGCACACACACAGAAAAACACACACTCACTCACTCACACACACACACACACACACACACACAACACACACACACACACGCACACGCACACACACACAATGAAGCAGTTGTTGGGAGTAGTGCACACACACAGACAAGTGGTTGTGAGTGACAGGTTGGTTATGCAGATGGCTCCCTGCAGTACCGTGAGCAGTGAAGTGTTGCCTTCCAACCAGGAAGACATATTCAGAGCTCTATCAGCACAGAGCTTAAGACCAGCCTACTGGGAGAGAGAGCTGTGCATTAACACTCACATTAGTACCAGCTACATCATCAAGACAGAGCCCTGCCTGAGAGCTACCAGCTACAGCATCAAGACAGAGACCTGAGCTACCAGCTACATCATCAAGACAGAGGAGAGAGCTACCAGCTACATCATCAAGACAGAGGAGAGAGCTACCAGCTACAGCATCAAGACAGAGGAGAGAGCTACCAGCTACAGCATCAAGACAGAGGAGAGAGCTACCAGCTACATCATCAAGACAGAAGAGAGAGCTACCAGCTACATCATCGAGACAGAGGAGAGAGCTACCAGCTACATCATCGAGACAGAGGAGAGAGCTACCAGCTACAGCGTCAAAGACAGATACCTGAGCTACCAGCTACATCATCGAGACAGAGGAGAGAGCTACCAGCTACAGCATCAAGACAGAGGAGATAGCTACCAGCTACAGCATCAAGACAGAGGAGAGAGCTACCATACATCATCAAGACAGAGACCTGAGCTACCAGCTACATCATCCAGACAGAGGAGAGAGCTACCAGCTACAGCATCAAGACAGAGGAGAGCTACCAGCTACATCATCAAGACAGATGAGAGAGCTACCAGCTACAGCATCAAGACAGAGGAGAGAGCTACCAGCTACAGCATCAAGACAGAGGAGAGAGCTACCAGCTACAGCATCAAGACAGAGGAGAGCTACCAGCTACATCATCAAGACAGAGGAGAGAGCTACCAGCTACAGCATCAAGACAGAGGAGAGAACTACCAGCTACAGCATCAAGACAGAGGAGAGAGCTACCAGCTACAGCATCAAGACAGAGACCTGAGCTACCAGCTACATCATCAAGACAGAGGAGAGAGCTACCAGCTACAGCATCAAGACAGAGGAGATAGCTACCAGCTACATCATCAAGACAGAGACCTGAGCTACCAGCTACATCATCAAGACAGAGGAGAGAGCTACCAGCTACAGCATCAAGACAGAGGAGAGAGCTACCAGCTACATCATCGAGACAGAGAGAGCTACCAGCTACAGCATCAAGACAGAGGAGAGAGCTACCAGCTACATCATCAAGACAGAGGAGAGAGCTACCAGCTACATCATCAAGACAGAGGAGAGAGCTACCAGCTACATCATCAAGACAGAGGAGAGAGGTACCAGCTACAGCATCAAGACAGAGGAGAGAGCTACCAGCTACAGCATCAAGACAGAGGAGAGAGCTACCAGCTACATCATCAAGACAGAGGAGAGAGCTACCAGCTACAGCATCAAGACAGAGGAGAGAGCTAACAGCTACAGCATCAAGACAGAGGAGAGAGCTACCAGCTACATCATCAAGACAGAGGAGAGAGCTACCAGCTACATTATCAAGACAGAGACCTGAGCTACCAGCTACATCATCAAGACAGAGGAGAGAGCTACCAGCTACAGCATCAAGACAGAGGAGAGAGCTACCAGCTACATCATCAAGACAGAGGAGAGAGCTACCAGCTACATCATCGAGACAGAGGAGAGAGCTACCAGCTACATCATCAAGACAGAGGAGAGAGCTACCAGCTACATCATCAAGACAGAGGAGAGAGCTACCAGTTACAGCATCAAGACAGAGACCTGAGCTACCAGCTACATCATCAAGACAGAGGAGAGAGCTACCAGCTACATCATCAATACAGAGACCTGAGCTACCAGCTACAGCATCAAGACAGAGGAGAGAGCTACCAGCTACACCATCAAGACAGAGGAGAGAGCTAGCAGTTACATCATCGAGACAGAGGAGAGAGCTACCAGCTACATCATCAAGACAGAGGAGAGAGCTACCAGCTACATCATCAAGACAGAGGAGAGAGCTACCAGCTACATCATCAAGACAGAGGAGAGAGCTACCAGCTACATCATCGAGACAGAGGAGAGAGCTACCAGCTACAGCATCAAGACAGAGGAGAGAGCTACCAGCTACATCATCGAGACAGAGGAGAGAGCTACCAGCTACAGCATCAAGACAGAGGAGAGAGCTACCAGCTACATCATCAAGACAGAGGAGAGAGCTACCAGCTACATCATCAAGACAGAGGAGAGAGCTACCAGCTACATCATCAAGACAGAGGAGAGAGCTACCAGCTACATCATCAAGACAGAGGAGAGAGCTACCAGCTACATCATCAAGACAGAGGAGAGAGCTACCAGCTACATCATCAAGACAGAGGAGAGAGCTACCAGCTACATCATCAAGACAGAGGAGAGAGCTACCAGTTACAGCATCAAGACAGAGACCTGAGCTACCAGCTACATCATCAAGACAGAGGAGAGAGCTACCAGCTACATCATCAAGACAGAGGAGAGAGCTACCAGCTACATCATCAAGACAGAGGAGAAAGCTACCAGCTACAGCATCAAGACAGAGACCTGAGCTACCAGCTACATCATCAAGACAGAGGAGAGAGCTACCAGCTACATCATCAAGACAGAGGAGAGAGCTACCAGCTACAGCGTCAAGACAGAGGAGAGAGCTACCAGCTACATCATCAAGACAGAGGAGAGAGCTACCAGCTACATCATCGAGACAGAGGAGAGAGCTACCAGCTACAGCGTCAAGACAGATACCTGAGCTACCAGCTACATCACCGAGACAGAGGAGAGAGCTACCAGCTACAGCATCAAGACAGAGGAGAGAGCTACCAGCTACAGCATCAAGACAGAGACCTGAGCTACCAGCTACAGCATCAAGACAGAGGAGAGAGCTACCAGCTACAGCATCAAGACAGAGGAGAGAGCTACCAGCTACATCATCCAGACAGAGGAGAGAGCTACCAGCTACAGCATCAAGACAGAGGGGAGCTATCAGCTACATCATCAAGACAGAGGAGAGAGCTACCAGCTACAGCATCAAGACAGAGGAGAGTGCTACCAGCTACAGCATCAAGACAGAGGAGAGAGCTACGAGCTACAGCATCAAGACAGAGGAGAGCTACCAGCTACATCATCAAGACAGAGGAGAGAGCTACCAGCTACAGCATCAAGACAGAGGAGAGAGCTACCAGCTACAGCATCAAGACAGAGGAGAGAGCTACCAGCTACAGCATCAAGACAGAGACCTGAGCTACCAGCTACATCATCAAGACAGAGGAGAGAGCTACCAGCTACAGCATCAAGACAGAGGAGAGAGCTACCAGCTACATCATCAAGACAGAGACCTGAGCTACCAGCTACATCATCAAGACAGAGGAGAGAGCTACCAGCTACAGCATCAAGACAGAGGAGAGAGCTACCAGCTACATGTCTCAACCTGTCTTCAACCTGTCTCTGGGCTCATCCTGGGTTCCCGCATGTCTTAAAGCAGCCACAATAGTCCCGGTTCCAAAGAAACCTAAAGTCACAGGCCTGAACGACTACAGACCTGTGGCACTCACCCCCATCGTCGCAAAATGCTTTGAGAGACTGGTCATGAAACACATAAAAGCCTCCATACCGCCATCATTAGACCACAACCAGTTTGCCTACAGGAAGAACAGGTCAACAGAGGATGCTATTGCCATTGTGTTGCACACTCTGCTGGAACATCTAGAGCACAGGCACACATATGGTAGACTCCTTTTTGTTGACTTCAGTTCAGCTTTCAACACCATTCTACCCGACAAGCTTCACAGTAAACTGCACAAACTCGGACTGAACACCACACTATGCAACTGGATCTTGGACTTTCTCACAAATCGCTCACAACATGTCAGGATTGGCAAGCACACATCCCCCACCCTGCCCATTAGCACCGGGGCCCCTCAGGGGTGTGTACTCAGCCCACTTCTCTACACACTTTTCACACACGACTGTTGTTCCTCCTCTCCATCTAACCTCATAGTAAAATTTGCAGACGACACAACAGTGCTTGGCCTCATCAGAGGGAATGATGAGACCTCATACAGGAGGGAGGTTGAGCAACTAGTGGAGTGGTGCGATGGTCATAACCTTGCTCTCAACCCCACGAAGACCAAGGAGATGATCATCGATTTCCGCAGGACTGGTGACCTCAGCCACTCTCCACTCCTCATCGGGAATGAGGAGGTGGAGAGGGTTTAAAAATTTTAGTTTCTGGGCGTGACAATGTCTGATGACCTGTCCTGGGGGGTCAGCATTGCCTCTGCTGTGGGCAAAGCACAGCAGCGCCTTTTCTATCTTAGGAAGCTTAAATGGGCTAAACTCCCACAGGGACTGATGGCCAACTTCTACAACTGCGCAGTAGAGAGTGTGCTCACGTACGGACTACTGGTGTGGTTTACTGGCTGCACCAGGGCAGAGAAGGAGGCCCTCCACAGAGTGGTCAAGGCTGCGAGGAGGATCACTGGAGCTAGCCTCCCAGATATCTCCACAGTCTTTACCTCCCGCTGCCTACGGCGTATAAATAACATCTTACTAGACCAGTACCACCCAGCAAACCATCTCTTTCAACTGCTGCCCTCTGGTCGAAGGTACAGATCCATCCAGTCCGGAACCAGCAGACTGACCAACAGCCTCTACCCACGGGCTGTCAGGCTGCTCAACGACGAACATCAACTTGCCCCCCCCCGCATCCCACCCCCGGTGACATAACTCCCACTCCCACATTACAACAATAACTGTGAACCGGACTTGCATTGCTGCACTATACAATACTTCATCCTTTGCAAGTCAACGCCCCCCCCCTCCTTCCATCAACTCACTGGACTGAAATATTTATATTTATTAATTTATTTGCACAAGCACTAAATGCACTTGGGACAATGATGGTATGTTATATATTGGGACACTGATACTTTATTACTTTATTACTATATTACTATTATTATTGACATTATTATTTTGCACATGTTATATCTTATGTTGTATGCCAGTGGTGATGTTCCTAACAAATTTCGTTGTACCAACAATGACAAATAAAGATCTATTCTACATCATCGAGACAGAGAGAGCTACCAGCTACAGCATCAAGACAGAGGAGAGAGCTACCAGCTACATCAAGACAGAGGAGAGAGCTACCAGCTACATCATCAAGACAGAGGAGAGAGCTACCAGCTACATCATCAAGACAGAGGAGAGAGCTACCAGCTACAGCATCAAGACAGAGGAGAGAGCTACCAGCTACAGCATCAAGACAGAGGAGAGAGCTACCAGCTACATCATCAAGACAGAGGAGAGAGCTACCAGCTACAGCATCAAGACAGAGGAGAGAGCTACCAGCTACAGCATCAAGACAGAGGAGAGAGCTACCAGCTACATCATCAAAACAGAGGAGAGAGCTACCAGCTACATTATCAAGACAGAGACCTGAGCTACCAGCTACAGCATCAATACAGAAACCTGAGCTACCAGCTACAGCATCAAGACAGAGGAGAGAGCTACCAGCTACACCATCAAGACAGAGGAGAGAGCTACCAGCTACATCATCGAGACAGAGGAGAGAGCTACCAGCTACATCATCAAGACAGAGGAGAGAGCTACCAGCTACATCATCAAGACAGAGGAGAGAGCTACCAGCTACATCATCAAGACAGAGGAGAGAGCTACCAGCTACATCATCAAGACAGAGGAGAGAGCTACCAGCTACATCATCGAGACAGAGGAGAGAGCTACCAGCTACAGCATCAAGACAGAGGAGAGAGCTACCAGCTACAGCATCGAGACAGAGGAGAGAGCTACCAGCTACAGCATCAAGACAGAGGAGAGAGCTACCAGCTACATCATCAAGACAGAGGAGAGAGCTACCAGCTACATCATCAAGACAGAGGAGAGAGCTACCAGCTACAGCATCAAGACAGAGGAGAGAGCTACCAGCTACAGCATCAAGACAGAGGAGAGAGCTACCAGCTACATCATCGAGACAGAGGAGAGAGCTACCAGCTACATCATCGAGACAGAGGAGAGAGCTACCAGCTACATCATCAAGACAGAGACCTGAGCTACCAGCTACATCATCCAGACAGAGGAGAGAGCTACCAGCTACAGCATCAAGACAGAGGAGAGCTACCAGCTACAGCATCGAGACAGAGGAGAGAGCTACCAGCTACAGCATCAAGACAGAGGAGAGAGCTACCAGCTACATCATCAAGACAGAGGAGAGAGCTACCAGCTACATCATCAAGACAGAGGAGAGAGCTACCAGCTACATCATCAAGACAGAGGAGAGAGCTACCAGCTACAGCATCAAGACAGAGGAGAGAGCTACCAGCTACAGCATCAAGACAGAGGAGAGAGCTACCAGCTACATCATCGAGACAGAGGAGAGAGCTACCAGCTACAGCATCAAGACAGAGGAGAGAGCTACCAGCTACATCATCGAGACAGAGGAGAGAGCTACCAGCTACATCATCAAGACAGAGACCTGAGCTACCAGCTACATCATCCAGACAGAGGAGAGAGCTACCAGCTACAGCATCAAGACAGAGGAGAGCTACCAGCTACATCATCAAGACAGAGGAGAGAGCTACCAGCTACAGCATCAAGACAGAGGAGAGAGCTACCAGCTACAGCATCAAGACAGAGGAGAGAGCTACCAGCTACAGCATCAAGACAGAGGAGAGCTACCAGCTAGATCATCAAGACAGAGGAGAGAGCTACCAGCTACAGCATCAAGACAGAGGAGAGAGCTACCAGCTACAGCATCAAGACAGAGGAGAGAGCTACCAGCTACAGCATCAAGACAGAGACCTGAGCTACCAGCTACATCATCAAGACAGAGGAGAGAGCTACCAGCTACAGCATCAAGACAGAGGAGAGAGCTACCAGCTACATCATCAAGACAGAGACCTGAGCTACCAGCTACATCATCAAGACAGAGGAGAGAGCTACCAGCTACAGCATCAAGACAGAGGAGAGAGCTACCAGCTACATCATCGAGACAGAGGAGAGAGCTACCAGCTACATCATCAAGACAGAGGAGAGAGCTACCAGCTACATCATCAAGACAGAGGAGAGAACTACCAGCTACAGCATCAAGACAGAGGAGAGAGCTACCAGCTACATCATCAAGACAGAGGAGAGAGCTACCAGCTACAGCATCAAGACAGAGGAGAGAGCTACCAGCTACAGCATCAAGACAGAGGAGAGAGCTAACAGCTACATCATCAAGACAGAGGAGAGAGCTACCAGCTACAGCATCAAGACAGAGGAGAGAGCTACCAGCTACAGCATCAAGACAGAGGAGAGAGCTACCAGCTACATCATCAAGACAGAGGAGAGAGCTACCAGCTACATTATCAAGACAGAGACCTGAGCTACCAGCTACAGCATCAATACAGAGACCTGAGCTACCAGCTACATTACAGCCCCTCTAAGTCTCCTCTTGAATCCCACCTTACTGGTAATTGAAACCAAATATTGTGGAAGTCTATTCCAGTAGGACATTGCCCTGTACATTACAGTTTTCTTTAAGGCTTCAGTTCTAGGTCTCGGCAGGGCGAACCGACCCCTCAAGGCTTGTCTAGTGCCATAGCCATGACCATCACTAATAATAATAACAAGCACTACACAATACTTTGATTGGGTTAATAAATCTTACAGGTCTCTTTGGACTGACTAAGTTATTAGCGTCGGCCACTTCCACCACACAAGGAACAACAGTACAGGTTAGTAAAGGCTGCATGGTCGTGTAGCCCAGAATCTATCAGCAGTAGCTTTTCATTGTCGCTCTTCTAGTTCCGTTTTATTCTTATAGGGACCCGTTTATATGTCTAGCCCCAAGGCTGGGAAAGCCTGAACCAACTACTACATGAATGAGTTTAGTTGCACTGAAACATGGAGGCCTGTCTCATAGGATTTCACATTAATTAATTAAAACAGCAGTGAAACAGATTGGCCTTCAAATATATATAACCAACAAACTGAACAAGCTGGTGAGGAAGGATAGCTCTGTAGTGAGTCAAACTGAACAAGCTGGCGAGGAAGACTAGCTCTGTAGTGAGAGTCAAACTGAATAAGCTGGTGAGGAAGACTAGCTCTGTAGTGAGTCAAACTGAACAAGCTGGTGAGGATGACTAGCTTTGTAGTGAGAGTTAAACTGAACAAGCTGGTGAGGAAGACTAGCTTTGTAATGAGTCAAACTGAACAAGCTGGTGAGGAAGGCTAGCTCTGTAATGAGTCAAACTGAACAAGCTGGTGAGGAAGGCTAGCTTTGTAGTGAGTCAAACTGAACAAGCTGGTGAGGAAGACTAGCTTTGTAGTGAGAGTCAAACTGAACAAGCTGGTGAGGAAGGTGTCGTATATTATCTAGATAAAACATGTAAAATATCAATGAAAATGTATATGTGCAGGACGAAAATACTTGGTAAGTTGGATTACAGAAGGAATCAAAAATCATCTAGCGGTTTCTGGAGAAGGCCACAGGAGACCTCAGTCAAAAGCTAACAATGCAACCCTTCACCCTTCACCTAGCAGCTATAGGAAAAAGCCCAGAGTGCCATAAAGATAAAAACAGACCAAATGGCAAACAGATGAAACATCTTCCCCCACACAACGAAGTGGGATGGTGGGCCCAATAACTAACTTTAAGTCAGAAAATGACAGCCTGAAGGCCAGAGAGGAGATAGCAGGGAAGAGTTCTGTTTACTTTAGCTAGCAGACCAAACAGGCCATTCTGGGATACCCACTGTTAGGTTGAGTAGATTATATATTTCAATCTGTATGGGGGCCGCGTTCAGGGACATTTGGTTAAATCATTCTAAGAGAAAACTAGTTTAGGTAAGTGTCTAAAATTGGATCAACAGTAACCGTCTGCTGAAAACAAAGGTAAATTAAGTTATAATAATAAACCCTAGATGTTGGATTATAATACTGGAGTATTTGAACAAAGGTAAAAACTAAACAAAATATTACCACTTTAAGTTATGTAGAGAAATAATAAAGGCAGAAGAATCAGGAAATAGTCTGCCCAATAGAATCAATAAAATAGGTTAAAAGACATATACTGGCCTATAGGAAAACGGGAGGAAGAATGGTATTACTCTAAAGTCACTAAATAAGAAGTAATCTAAACATCAATATTCCGGATAAAACAATGCATTTAGTAAACCAAGTGATTTGAAGTAAAACGGCTTATAGAAAGTAGGATTGTCCCATCTGTAAGGCAGACTGCGTCAGGGTCACCTTGGTAATGCTGTTTTCGCAAGATTTAGGATGACGTGTCAAGCAGCAGAAAGAGCTTTAGCCAATAGGAGAAGCCAGAGCCCTGGGGGACGTCACGACGTCTCCGGGGGCTCGGGGGGAACGTTTTTCCTTTTAAGCAGGGCGGATGGAGATGGACAGAGACACACAACCACCGACAGAGAGGAGACTCGAGAGCCGAGCCGGACACGCACAGAGCCACGGACACAGACGATGATAGAAGATCGCCTTACAGCAGGGGACAATCCTACTTTCTATAAGCCGTTTTACTTCAAATCACTTGGTTTACTAAATGCATTGTTGCCACGGTGCCGTCAGTACAAGGGGGATGGACTATGGGCTTTTATTAAGGCAGTGGACAGTGAAGGGCTATAGGGGGCAATGTTGGACAAGACGAGTTGGAGTAAAAACAGCGACGTTGTGTGCTGTGACGGGACTTGCGTGAACCCCCCCCACCCTCTACTCCTCTGTGTCTCTTTCTCCCTCCCTCCCTCTCTCCCTCCCTCCCTGCCTTCCTCCCTCCCTCCTTCCCTGCCTCTCCCCCCTCATCCCTCTCTCCCCCCCTACTCCGTCTCTCTATCCCTCTCTCCCAGCTTGACTTTGTTGAAGAAACAGGTTCTCAAGAGGAGTTTTATTCAAGGTAGATTGCCTTTATGGTAAGGCTTAAAGCATTGGTTATATTAATGTAGTGTTTACTTTCTAAATTAGGATTACATAAGGATAAGTTAATATTCATGGTCATTTGGGAGCCCTCCCCCCTCTCCTCTTCCTTCTGTATGTCTCTCCTCCCTCCTCCCTCCCACTCTCTCTCCCTCTCTCTCCCACAATCCTTCTGTCTGTCTTTCCCTCCCTCTCTCCCTCCCTCCCTCCCGGTATCTCCCCCTCCCTTATCTCTCTCTCCCTGCTTGATACTGTTGAGCTGCAAAGGTGTTTTTATTCAAGTTAGTACGCCTTTTTGGTAAGGTTTAAAGTATATTGTTAGATATTAGGAACTCCGTGCGGACTCCTTGGGTCTGATTAAAGTAGGGTTTAATTTAAAGTGGAAATGAAGCAGTGAGCAATGTGATCCTAGTTTGTTTGTTGTGTACCTTGTGTAAGACAGGGTTCTATAATCAAATGTGAAATCTATCTTATTTGTCTGAAAAATCAAATATAATATCCCTGTTTTCAACATGGGCGCCGCCATTTTGTTGCTGACGTCATGGCTGACGTCATGCCACTGGTTGGGTGTATACACTGCCTATAGTGAATGGGTCAGTCAGTAAATAAAATGTTGCCTACAAAACAACGGGACCGCGGTGGTTCTGTTTGTATTGCTCCTGGCTGTTCAAACTAATTTTACCATGTGAGAGAGAGGAAAGTTGGTTAATTTCCACAAACTACCAGTGAAAAAAACAGTGTTGTTGGCATGTTGGCTCGGGCTGGCTGCACTCAGGCGGCGCGACCAGCCTGTTGGACAGGGAAGGAGGATCTGCAGAGAACACTTCATTGCCTCGGATTATGTTGTTGGGGTGGGATGTTTGTCCAGAAGACCACTAATCAGCTGAAGCCGGACGCGGTTCCCTCGGTCTTCGACAGACAGACCGGCGTTAGCTCTCGGGAGCGATCGCTAGCTAGTTGGCACCAGCCGGAGACCGGCGTTAGCTCTCGGGAGCGATGGCTAGCTAGTTAGCACCAGCCGGCGACCGGCGTTAGCAACCGGAGCGTCGCGGAGCATTCAGCCTGCTGGCTACCTAGACCCACTTCAACCAGCGTCGCGGAGCATTCAGCCTGCTGGCTACACAGCTTGTCGGTGTGCTGGAGCCTCTGCAAGCTAACGGTAGCTGGCTACACAGCTTGTCGGTGTGCTGGAGCCTCTGCAAGCTAACGGTAGCTGGCTCCAGGCTCCAGCACACCGACAAGCTGTGTAGCCAGCTACCGTTAGCTTGCAGAGGCTCCAGCACACCGACAAGCTGTGTAGCCAGCTACCGTTAGCTTGCAGAGGCTCCAGCACACCGACAAGCTGTGTAGCCAGCTACCGTTAGCTTGCAGAGGCTCCAGCACACCGACAAGCTGTGTAGCCAGCTACCGTTAGCTTGCAGAGGCTCCAGCACACCGACAAGCTGTGTAGCCAGCTACCGTTAGCTTGCAGAGGCTCCAGCACACCGACAAGCTGTGTAGCCAGCAGGCTGAATGCTCCGCGACGCTGGTTGAAGTGGGTCTAGGTAGCCAGCAGGCTGAATGCTCCGCGACGCTCCGATTGCTAACGCCGGTCGCCGGCTGGTGCTAACTAGCTAGCCATCGCTCCCGAGAGCTAACGCCGGTCCCCGGCTGGTGCCAACTAGCTAGCGATCGCTCCCGAGAGCTAACGCCGGTCTGTCTGTCGAAGACCGAGGGAACCACGTCCGGCTTCAGCTGATTAGTGGTCTTCTGGACAAACATCCCACCCCAACAACATAATCCGAGGCAATGAAGTGCTCTCGGGAGCGATGGCTAGCTAGTTAGCACCAGCCGGCGACCGGCGTTAGCAACCGGAGCGTCGCGGAGCATTCAGCCTGCTGGCTACCTAGACCCACTTCAACCAGCGTCGCGGAGCATTCAGCCTGCTGGCTACACAGCTTGTCGGTGTGCTGGAGCCTCTGCAAGCTAACGGTAGCTGGCTACACAGCTTGTCGGTGTGCTGGAGCCTCTGCAAGCTAACGGTAGCTGGCTCCAGGCTCCAGCACACCGACAAGCTGTGTAGCCAGCTACCGTTAGCTTGCAGAGGCTCCAGCACACCGACAAGCTGTGTAGCCAGCTACCGTTAGCTTGCAGAGGCTCCAGCACACCGACAAGCTGTGTAGCCAGCTACCGTTAGCTTGCAGAGGCTCCAGCACACCGACAAGCTGTGTAGCCAGCTACCGTTAGCTTGCAGAGGCTCCAGCACACCGACAAGCTGTGTAGCCAGCTACCGTTAGCTTGCAGAGGCTCCAGCACACCGACAAGCTGTGTAGCCAGCAGGCTGAATGCTCCGCGACGCTGGTTGAAGTGGGTCTAGGTAGCCAGCAGGCTGAATGCTCCGCGACGCTCCGGTTGCTAACGCCGGTCGCCGGCTGGTGCTAACTAGCTAGCCATCGCTCCCGAGAGCTAACGCCGGTCCCCGGCTGGTGCCAACTAGCTAGCGATCGCTCCCGAGAGCTAACGCCGGTCTGTCTGTCGAAGACCGAGGGAACCGCGTCCGGCTTCAGCTGATTAGTGGTCTTCTGGACAAACATCCCACCCCAACAACATAATCCGAGGCAATGAAGTGTTCTCTGCAGATCCTCCTTCCCTGTCCAACAGGCTGGTTGCGCCGCCTGAGTGCAGCCAGCCCGAGCCAACATGCCAACAACACTGTTTTTTTCACTGGTAGTTTGTGGAAATTAACCAACTTTCCTCTCTCTCACATGGTAAAATTAGTTTGAACAGCCAGGAGCAATACAAACAGAACCACCGCGGTCCCGTTGTTTTGTAGGCAACATTTTATTTACTGACTGACCCATTCACTATAGGCAGTGTACCAGCAGTGTATACACCCAACCAGTGGCATGACGTCAGCAACAAAATGGCCGCGCCCATAATGCTAAATGCTTCAGAAATGCACACAACAAATCGTTTTTTCTTAGAAACTGCTTATTTTTATAACGTGATTTCTTCTGTGGCTTATCTAAATACTAATGTGATGCTATGAATATGTATTTATCGCACTGCTTCATCTCCACTTTAAGTGAAGTCCTGTGGGTTAACTGGACCAGGCAATACGGTAAGGTCTGCTAGTCAATTCTAAAAAGTTTTTGATAAAGTTAATGTTCAATTGGGAGCCCCCCCCCCCCCCTTCCTCCGTCTCTCTATCCTTCTCTCTTCCCTCCTTCCTCTGTCTCCCTCCCTCCGTCCCCCCCCCTCTGTCTCTCCTTGTATTTCTCCCTGTGTCTCTCCTTCCCTCCCTCCCTTCCTTTCTCCACGTGTGCCCCCCCCTCCAATGCTTGCTTTCGAATGGTTTATGGGTATGCTGCAGACCGTTGCTAGGTTGGGTAGTGGGCTGCTAAATTGGGTTTAGGTTTCCATTTAGGGGTCCCTCCATCTCCCTGACTGGCCCTAAGGGTAGTAATCAGCCTTGAGAGTGGCGTGTATGTTTAGACTGGGGGCAAGGGGTCCAAGCGGTTATTATGAAGGGAATGGGCTTTATATTAGGTTGGTTTTGTTTAGAGACGGTTGAGGTGTAGGAATGGGGCGTGTGTTTTTTTTATTTTGGACAAGGTGTCAGTCCCCTAGTTCCCCCTTCTGTTAGGGTCCGTGGAAACAGGGTTGGCTTTGCGTCATGTTGTGTGTTATTGGTTGGGTGTTTGTTTTGAACTGCGTAGCTGTTATGTATGTGGAGTAGGTACCGGATGAGCGCTGGCCTGTCTGGGTACAGGTAATGGTAGGACGAGTTGTAATATTCCTTGATAAGGGGGCTTGAGGTGTTTTCGTTCGGGTTCGAAACTGAGGGAAAATGCTTTGGGCTGAGACATGGCGGGTCTTTGTGAATTCAAGGATCTGGGAGGATATTGCTGTGGATGTAGTGCTGGTGTCCATGAGTTTAATGACATGGACAACTGGGCTATGTGACGGTCAAGGGTTTAGTGGTTTAAAATAAATTTTTCCCTTGGAAGCAGTTGGAAGAAGAGTCAACACCAAACGTTTTTGGTGTTGTGAGGGGGAAAATGTGTTAATGTATAAATGAAAATGATGTTGTATGAAGGATGTGAGGCGAAGTTAATATTACATTTATACTTAGTCAATACGCTAAGCGGTCATTTAAAGTATAAAATGAGATCGGAATGACGGATTCATCAAAGCAAAAAGAAATTGGAACAGATGAAGGACCAGATTTACCAAGATTATTAGACAATTGATAGGCTGTGTGGAACTAATGATTGTGTTCCCCAGAGAATCATGTGAAAGGAACACACAAAGGATTGGAACCTCCAGTTTTCCGGTTGGAAGAACGGACAAAAACAAGCTAAGGCCGTATCGTTATGGTCAAATAAATCACACCAAATCTTTCTAAAAATATTAGTATAGTGTTTCCCGACATTTCCAATGCATAACAGATAGTGGAAATGACTAGGGAAATGCCACTGATGTTAAGTTTGGGTGTTTTTGCTTTCTTTCTGCACAGGTGCAGATGGGGCGCTGACGATTTCAATACCAACTGGGGAAACGGCTATATAAGCCTTGGTATAAGTATGAATGATAAGCCATTTATCAATCCCTGTCTGCACAGTAAAAATTTGACAGTGTGAGTGATTTTTAACTCAAGTAGGTAAAAATAGTTTTAGAGACAGAGAAACTTGTCCTCCCAAACGGTGATTGCAGGAGTGTTTGAAAGCGGGAGAGAATGTCGGAAACACAGGAAGTTCACTTTAGTGGAACATTGATAGAAACAACTGAAGGTTTAGAAGCAATAACAATAGCAAAGGTAGACAATCTGTCTATTTCAATAACTGGAAATGTCACAATAGAAGTGAAGAAGCCATGGCCAAAGAGATTCAGGCCTTTACAAAACCTTGTATTAAAGTATAAGAAAGGAGGCCGTTATAGATTGAGAAACCAAAACAAAAAACAGAAAAAGAAAGCATGAAGAGCGATGAAAAGAAATAATGCCGATAATAGCATGCTGACAACCTTTGCAGACACACCCGTAGGAAGATTAATACCTGAAGTTAATCTGATTGAGTTGGATGTGATGGAATTCCCTCAGGTGTCCAGTATAACAGAGGGACTGGAAATAATGACTTTGATTCCAATACAGGAGGTCTTACAGAAGAGAGAACCAGAGACAACGGTATTACTCCAACCAGAACCGATCCACGCTGGAGTGTCCATTGCAGGTGACTGCAATTTAACCAAGGGACAAAGAAAGCGACTGAAGCGAGCGGCGTTGATACAGCCGTCCCACAAAGTCCACTCTGGCCGTACGGCTGGAACAGAGACCGACAGCAGGTATGGAAATATACACGAACAGTTTCCACAGCCCACCCGTTTCCCATGTCCTGTCGTCCCTCGAGACCAAAGCCAGGATGAGAGGCGTGGGCCGGTGACGAGGAGCCAGACAGCGAGGGCCAGGGTGGAGGAAGAGAGGATGACGTGCCTCTCTCCAGAAAGACAGAGAGCATTCACGGAAGCGTCCGAAAGACATGAGACAGTCCGTGGAAAACTGGTGGAGAAGCAGCTGGCGATTGACCAAGTCATACGTGAGAGGGAGATGCTAGAACAAGAGCTGGCGAAACAGACTGTGATCATGAGTGATGTAATTTTGGAAGTTATGTTTCGTACTGCAGAACAAGGACTCAGTGAACAAGAGAAGTCACTTGCTCTGTTACCTGAACGGGGAGCGGAGCAGCGAGGGAATGATGACGGCCGCAGGAGGGGTGAGTTTCCAGGCCCCTCCCAACAACAAGAGGCCCAAGGAGCGGCGGCTGAAAAGGACAGGTATGCCCCTCTCTCCTCCAGGCAACAGGACATGCAACCAGAGGACCGGAGAGGGGTGGACCTGGCGGGAGCTGTGGGATGCCAGCCGAGAGACTGCTGGGGTCGTGGTAAACTGGGACCGTCTGGATGGCTGGCATCGGCTGAGTGCTGGCAATGTGGAGAGATCGGCCATCTTGCTCGATCATGTGGCAAAGGGTGGCGGGCTCAGCAAGAGTCCATCAGACGGCGAGAGTCCAACAGACAGCAAGAGTCCATCAGAAAACAGACATGCTGGGTATGCGGAATGTTGGGACATTTTCAGAGGGAATGTAAAGAGGTTGTGTCTGCAAAGGCCATAGGTTGAGTAAGAGCGAAGCGGGAATGCACAAGCAAAGCTAAAAGTGCTCGAGAAAATAGAGTTATTAATAAATTAAAATGGAAAATGTGACTGATTAGAATAAAAATAGAAACGAAGATACATAGATAGGTTAAAAGGTTTTATTAGGTGTGCAAGTTACTAAAACGGTTTGGAAGACTAACAAGGGTAAGTTGGGGCTGTAGAGAGATGAAGTAACTGGAAATTGCATGGGCTAATCGTACTAACAAAAATGATGGTTTTAAACAGGAACAATGGAACAATTTTTTTAAATTAGACAGAGTAATAACAAAGGATTACTTCAGTAGTGATTATACATATTTGATCCAATGATGGTCAAGGAGACTTAAAAAAAAAAAAAAAAAAAAAAAAATTATTTCAATTCTTTATTTTATTTCTTTTTATTACATGGCGTTTTCACATTCGCCGAAATGCTTGCTTGTGATTGGTCAATAGCGCGCATCAGAGGTCAGTTATCAGACAATAATGACCGCTGTGGGACAATAATGACCGCTGTGCGCAGCTGTTCGCAATCAAGCCCACAATAATGACCGCTGTGCGCAGCTGTTCGCAATCAAGCCCACTGACATCAGTGCAAACTGCCGGCTGCCAGGGAAGCTGCTGGGGGGCGGAGCGATGAGCACTCAGCGGAGCCAGAACCAGTGTTACTGTTGCAAGTCGATGTAAAATGAATTAGGTATATTGTTAGTAAGTTAGCCATGTAATAAGCGGGATAATGTATAGCTATACTCGATCATTGTCGCAAAATAATTGACCTTCACTGACGTTTAAAACACCTCGCAGAGGCGGCTCGGTATTTTAAACTCCGTGTCGGTCAATTATTTTGCGACAATGACCTCGCTATACATTATCCCTTACTTAATTTTTTATTTTTATTTCTTAGTTTTTACGGGGGTATTTATGCCTCTAGATGATAGTTTAATTCTGTTTGATGGGTGTGTTGCATGGAGACACTCGCAATTTTGGTTTATTTGTTTGCAATTTTCTTTGTTTTTGTTTGACACTCTATTTTTTTAGGAACTGACTGGCTGGGGGGATCTCTCGCCGGTCAGGGATAGCAGGTGGTGGTGACACAGCGGGACTGGTAGGAATGTCTAATATAATGGGCTGGAAACTAAGGGTGGACGAGAGCTGGTTCATGATTTTGTTTTCCGCTCATTGAGAGTCCAGAAGTAGAATCTGGGGAGTTGTGTCACGTTTTTGGGTATGGTAAGTGTTGGGGAAACATGTTTCTCTGTCCAATAGATAAGCTCTGTAGGTTTTTGGTCGCCATTGGCCATATAGTTTTCAGGTAGGGTGCAGACATGTGAAATTGATGGTTGGCTTATGGGAGACTCTGCACCGGCTTGTTGAAGGCTGGCGGAGTGTGTGGGATGTGTGTTTAAGAGGACTGTGGTTTGTTACCATGCACATAGGTTCTGTTGGTGATTGGCCTCGTCTAGAGCTGGCTGTCCGGACCGAGGAGGCTGTCTGGAAACAAGGTATTGATAGTGTTATAAATGGTTATTCCACTCTCAAGGGTGGAAGTAGTATTGTGTTGAACTTGAGATATTTGATCTAGTAAATTAATACAGCACAAAAATAAATGAGACAAAGGTGATTTAATTGAATATTAACCTGAGAAGCCGGAATATATAGATAACTAATTTGGAAAAAATTTATTGTCAAATACAGAACAGTAAAGATGTATCTGAGACCGAAAATGAGACCTTCCAATCCATTGTGTGTTTGTAAATAACAAATCCAAAAAGCAAAAAGGACAGAGGGAAAATCGTTTCCTTCTGTGGAAAAATCGGAGCAGGACCAAGATTGCCCACAACAAAGAAGAGACTGTGGTTAGCACAAATTACAACAAGGAGCAATGGCCAAAACAATTTAGCAGTAAAGACCTCAGGAGGTTTGAACAGGGATAACTGACAGGGATGAAAGCTAATGATAATTGAGGCCTCAGTGGTATTTTCGAGGAAAAAATTATTTATGTATGTTTGCTGGTTTGAATCTCCCTCGATTTTTTTGTGTGTTAATATTTTGGGTGTGATGTATTAATCTTTTCTTGCAGAGTCAATTACACAAAACAGACACATTGAAGCTAAGAAAACACGGATAAAATAGTCTAAACAAAAAAGCTGTTATTGAAAGGGTGTTTCCTTGTAAAAACAGGAACAGCTTTCTTAGTCTGAAGTCATATTAATAACTGATATTGTGTGTGACTGGGGAAGAAGCTAACGGAAAGAGTGAATGATGATTTGGTAACTGTACAGACGAAAATGGGTTTGGTAGTTCGATTTGTGTAAATTTTGGATTTTTTGAATTTTTAGAAAATATTAGCAAAATGGTAATTATGGTTTAACATGTTTAATTTAGAACATATTGGTGCTATATAGTGGGTTATGAAACCCACTAAGGGTGGAATGTCGTATATTATCTAGATAAAACATGTAAAATATCAATGAAAATGTATATGTGCAGGATGAAAATACTTGGTAAGTTGGATTACAGAAGGAATCAAAAATCATCTAGCGGTTTCTGGAGAAGGCCACAGGAGACCTCAGTCAAAAGCTAACAGTGCAACCCTTCACCCTTCACCTAGCAGCTATAGGAAAAAGCCCAGAGTGCCATAAAGATAAAAACAGACCAAATGGCAAACAGATGAAACATCTTCCCCCACACAACGAAGTGGGATGGTGGGCCCAATAACTAACTTTAAGTCAGAAAATGACAGCCTGAAGGCCGGAGAGGAGATAGCAGGGAAGAGTTCTGTTTACTTTAGCTAGCAGACCAAACAGGCCATTCTGGGATACCCACTATTAGGTTGAGTAGATTATATATTTCAATCTGTATGGGTTGTTCAGGGACATTTGGTTAAATCATTCTAAGAGAAAACTAGTTTAGGTAAGTGTCTAAAATTGGATCAACAGTAACCGTCTGCTGAAAACAAAGGTAAATTAAGTTATAATCATTATAGAATAAACCCTAGATGTTGGATTATAATACTGGAGTATTTGAACAAAGGTAAAAACTAAACAAAATATTACCACTTTAAGTTATGTAGAGAAATAATAAAGGCAGAAGAATCAGGAAATAGTCTGCCCAATAGAATCAATAAAATGGGTTAAAAGACATATACTGGCCTATAGGAAAACGGGAGGAAGAATGGCATTACTCTAAAGTCACTAAATAAGAAGTAATCTAAACATCAATATTCCAGATAAAACAATGCATTTAGTAAACCAAGTGATTTGAAGTAAAACGGCTTATAGAAAGTAGGATTGTCCCCTCTGTAAGGCAGACTGCATCAGGGTCACCTTGGTAACGCTGTTTTCGCAAGATTTAGGATGACGTGTCAAGCAGCAGAAAGAGCTTTAGCCAATAGGAGAAGCCCGAGCCCTGGGGGACGTCACGACGTCTCCGGGGGCTCGGGGGGAAAGTTTTTCCTTTTAAGCAGGGCGGATGGAGATGGACAGAGACACACAACCACCGACAGAGAGGAGACTCGAGAGCCGAGCCGGACACGCACAGAGCCACGGACACAGACGATGATAGAAGATCGCCTTACAGCAGGGGATCCAGACTCCGCCGAGACTAAATCAAGCGCTCCCTGCCCTGAGCGCTGAGAACGGGACAACCAAGGTTGCCTTGGCAACCAGCATCAACAGAGAAAAGGCCTCATGTTGCCGAGACAATCAACACCAGGAGAAGAACGCTCTGACGGCCGCAGCCGATCAGAACGGGACCAACTGCCACATCAAGGACGACGATTAGATATAGGCTACAATGAAGATCCTGTACTTGTTTGATTCATAGATGTGTTTATTAAGAATGGAAATAAACACCCCATTTGTTTGATTCAAACCACCTCGTCTGCGCTTCCTTTCCTACAACAGAACCACATTGAAATGCAAACGATGGAGAGTAGAAGGGTACAAACTATACGATCACAGAGGCTAGATAAAAGGACGAATGACACTTCAAAGGCTAGCTCTGTAGTGAGTCAAACTGAACAAGCTGGTGAGGAAGGCTAGCTCTGTAGTGAGAGTCAAACTGAATAAGCTGGTGAGGAAGGCTAGCTCTGCAATGAGTCAAACTGAACAAGCTGGTGAGGAAGGCTAGCTCTGTAGTGAGAGTTAAACTGAACAAGCTGGTGAGGAAGACTAGCACTGTAATGAGTCAAACTGAATAAGCTGGTGAGGAAGACTAGCTCTGTAGTGAGTCAAACTGAACAAGCTGGTGAGGAAGACTAGCTCTGTAATGAGTCAAACTGAACAAGCTGGTGAGGAAGACTAGCTCTGTAGTGAGTCAAACTGAACAAGCTGGTGAGGAAGGCTAGCTCTGTAGTGAGTCAAACTGAACAAGCTGGTGAGGAAGAGTAGATCTGTAGTGAGTCAAACTGAACAAGCTGGTGAGGAAGGCTAGCTCTGTAGTGAGTCAAACTGAACAAGCTGGTGAGGAAGACTAGCTCTGTAGTGAGTCAAACTGAACAAGCTGGTGAGGAAGGCTAGCTCTGTAGTGAGTCAAACTGAACAAGCTGGTGAGGAAGGCTAGCTCTGTAATGAGTCAAACTGAAGAAGCTGGTGAGGAAGGCTAGCTCTGTAGTGAGTCAAACTGAACAAGCTGGTGAGGAAGGCTAGCTCTGTAGTGAGTCAAACTGAACAAGCTGGTGAGGAAGGCTATCTCTGTAATGAGTCAAACTGAACAAGCTGGTGAGGAAGACTAGCTCTGTAGTGAGAGTTAAACTGAACAAGCTGGTGAGGAAAACTAGCTCTGTGGTGGGAGTCAAGCTGGTCAAACTAGAGGTGGTGACAGAGAGGATGAGAAGGAAGCTGGCTGCTATCCTGGAGAACCCCTCCCCTCCCTATGAGGAGTTAGCCAAGATGAGGAGCACGTTCAGCCACAAACTCATACCCCCCCCCAAATATATAATATAACCCTCATCTGCACCTTTGTTTACACTGTTTATTTCTTTCATAATTTTATATTCAGAGTTAATTATATTGTGTACGCTGTTTATTCTTCTCATATTTTTATATTCCGATCAAATTCTATTGCTTATATTTATGTATTTCTACTATTGCCCTGCCCATACCTGTACCTCCCCCCTCCCCATGCTGCTATGACGCCCGGATTTCAATAAAGTAATATCTTATCTTATCTTATTATTTCCTCTAAGACTGAATATTGCTAATGCATGTTGCTAGAGAAGGTCAAATCGAGCACCGACTCGTATCGATACAGACTACTTGATTTGTTACTATGTTTAGTACATCTATACAAAGTCTTGATTTATGATCATAGGAAAACACAGATCAGGGCTCATTCATTGCGCAAAAAAGGGTTGATCCGTAACTCGTAAACCAGTCGACTCGTAACCGTTGGTGAGTCTCTGTTGACGGTCACTGCTCCACCTGCTCCTCCATGGATCCACACTTAGTTGCAGAAGCAGAAGAGGGTGAAGAATCACAGCAGTGAAAGTCTGGGCCTTTTAAACCCTGGATAACTAGCACACGTAATTGCACCATCAATCAAGCTCCGCCCTGTTGGCCCAGATACGTTAGCTGTGTGCTTGATGCTGGGAACCTGGTGAGATGGGGTGTCTATGGGACCCCTCTGTATTTAATTTTGAAAGGCTATTATTTCATGACTGTCCCGTCCCAAGAACCCAACTCTGTGCTCTCAATGTGCCAATAAGAACTACAGGTAAATAGCCTCTGTACTTGAAACTCCACACATTTAAATTCCTTTTTTTTCTTTTTGTGTGTATGTATGTAAATAAATGGTAAATGGCTGCATTTATATAGCGCTTTTATCCAAAGCGCTTTACAATATGTTTACAACACATTCACACACCGATGGCGGAGGCAAACATGCAAGGTGCCAACCTGCTCATTGGGAGCAATCAGGGGTTAAGTGTCTTGTCTATCCATTTCCAAATTCCCAGAAAAATCGGACCAAGGAGAGAACAGTTTGCTCGCGCGTGGCGGTTGTTTACAAGTTTCGGTCCGCTGTTAACACAGTGTGTGAACACAAACCTAACCAAGGGGCAAGTGCAACATTGTATCATATTATTAGTCCCTGAATCAGAACAAAGCAAATGAACTACAGGTGTGAAAAGGGATAGTCCACTAAATTATTTCCCAGCATTTTGTACACAGGTAGCCAATTGACGGAAAATCCGTTGTGATTCTGAATCAAATTGACGGAAATCCGTCGTAGGACGGAGCGCTTTAATCCCTGGTGACGTCTCGTGACAGTTCTGAAGCTACTGTGTGACGTCTCGTGACAGTTCTGAAGCTACTGTGTGACGTCTCGTGACGGTTCTGAAGCTACTGTGTGACGTCTCGTGACAGTTCTGAAGCTACTGTGTGACGTCTCGTCTCAGTTCTGAAGCTACTGTACTGTGTGACGTCTCGTGACAGTTCTGAAGCTACTGCACTGTGTGACGTCTCGTAACAGTTCTGAAGCTACTGTGTGACGTCTTGTGACAGTTCTGAAGCTACTGTGTGACGTCTCGTGACAGTTCTGAAGCTACTGAGTGAAGTCTCGTGACAGTTCTGAAGCTACTGTGTGACGTCTCGTGACAGTTCTGAAGCTACTGTGTGACGTCTCGTGACAGTTCTGAAGCTACTGTGTGACGTCTCGTCTCAGTTCTGATGCTACTGTGTGTGACGTCTCGTGACAGTTCTGAAGCTACTGTGTGACGTCTCGTGACAGTTCTGAAGCTACTGTACTGTGTGACGTCACATGACAGTTCTGAAGCTACTGTACTGTGTGATGTCACGTGACAGTTCTGAAGCTACTGTGTGACGTCTCGTGACAGGGGGCTACAATGTGTTTCCTTTCCAGGCTAATTAGTGACAGACCAACGGATGACTGATCAGATTATGCACAAACTCCTAATCTACCTGCTCTGGGAACGATACGACAGCGTAGCCTGATGTTTGAGCGCCATACCGGAATGAACAAGCGAGGACCCGCAGGCTGTGACAAAACGAGCGGGACCACGCGAGGCACGTTTAAATGCCTGCGAAGCGAGAACGGGTCTCCATGGAGGGATGAAGGAGCAGGAGAAGCCAGGTGGTTATGCATGTTCCCTGAAATAATGATATTATTTATTTATTAAATGAAGTATTATTGTTAATGTGGATATTTTCCATTATATAATATAATTATTAGGGGTGTAACAGTACACAAAAACCACGGTACGGTACGTACCTCGGTTTTGAAGTCACGGTTCGGTACAGGTTTTCAGTACAGTGGGGGAAAGTTTGGCTTTCCATGTTCCACTCACGGGTGATGTAGTGTGCAGTAACTAATTGTACTTGTAGGGCTGTCAACGATTATTCTATATTGAAATTAATAATCGATTTGTTAAATAAAATAAAAAATACAAAAATTATATTAGATTGTGAAAAAAAACAGCCCCCCGGTGGGCGGTCGTTAGTGGTTAACATACCGTTGTATTCGTTCGGTACACATCCGTACTGAACCTAAGGTCCAGTACTGAAACGGTATGGATATGTGTACCTTTACACCCCTAATAATTATATAATGTCTAATTATATAGACATATATAGACATATTTATATAAAGTATTAATTAATACTGGGAAATGACGGATAGGGGTAGGGCATGATAAGCTTAGGCTTCTTCCTACTCCTTTTCGAATAGGGCTATGTATATTTTTCATTGTTTGTCTTTTTTATTCTTTGTTTTTTTAAATCATGTTCAAAGTAAAAGAATAATTCGTTCATTCATTCATTCATCCATTGATTCCTTCATTCATTGGTTCATTCATTCATTCCCCGTGACGAGGGAAATGGCCGACACACAGTCTAGAGTAGACCATGTGACTCATTCCTATCTATCTACACCACGTACCCCACATCCAAGGCTGTGGGTTTGGGTTCAACATTGGGGGGGGGACACTTTAGGTGAGCAGTCTGGACGTCCTCCCCCCAGAAGATATTGAGTGTCAACACACACTTAATTTCCTGCATTCTGGTGAACTTTTATGCACTGATTTGTGCCTTTTGTGCATCAATTCATGGTGGAAATGTCTTTATTTGTGTAAATGAAAAGACAACATTCAGGTACATGTAGGGGTGTCTGAAAGTGTTGGTTAATATATAGTTCACATATAGTTACAGCTTACAGGTATGGATATATAACAGTTTTTTGACCCCCTTGTTTTTTTTTACCTATTTTGAGGAGGAGGTTGTCTTTCATATTAACTATCTTTTTTGAGGGGGACAAATTGACCTCTTCTCAATATTGAGGGGGACATGTCCCCTGCAACCTGAATCTCTCCAGGCTCTGAATCTCTCCAGGCTCTGAATCTCTCCAGGCTCTGAATCTCTCCAGGCTCTGAGTCTCTCCAGGCTCTGAGTCTCTCCAGGCTCTGAATCTCTCCAGGCTCTGAATCTCTCCAGGCTCTGTATCTCTCCAGGCCCTGTATCTCTCCAGGCTGCACTCTGAATCTCTCCAGGCTGCACTCTGAATCTTTCCAGGCTCTGAATCTCTCCAGGCTCTGAATCTCTACAGGCTCTGAATCTCTCCAGGCTCTGTATCTCTCCAGGCCATGTATCTCTCCAGGCTGCACTCTGAATCTCTCCAGGCTCTGAATCTCTCCAGGCTCTGAATCTCTCCATGCTCTGAATCTCTCCAGGCTCTGAATCTCTCCAGGCTCTGAATCTCTCCAGGCCCTGAATCTCTACAGGCTCTGAATCTCTCCAGGCTCTGAATCTCTCCAGGCTCTGAATCTCTCCAGGCTCTGAATCTCTCCAGGCTGCACTCTGTATCTCTCCAGGCTCTGAATCTCTCCAGGCTCTGAATCTCTCCACGCTCATCTCTCCAGGCTCTGAATCTCTCCAGGCCCTGAATCTCTCCAGGCTGCACTCTGAGTCTCTCCAGGCTCTGAATCTCTCCAGGCTCTGAATCTCTCCAGGCTCTAAATCTCTCCAGGCCCTGAATCTCTCCAGGCCCTGAATCTCTCCAGGCTCTGAATCTCTCCAGGCCCTGAATCTCTCCAGGCTCTGAATCTCCCCAGGCTCTGAATCTCTCCAGGCTCTGAATCTCTCCAGGCCCTGAATCTCTCCAGGCTGCACTCTGAATCTCTCCAGGCTCTGTATCTCTCCAGGCTGCACCCTGAATCTCTCCAGGTCCTGAATCTCTCCAGGCCCTGAATCTCTCCAGGCTCTGAATCTCTCCAGGCTCTGAATCTCTCCAGGCCCTGAATCTCTCCAGGCTCTGAATCTCTCCAGGTCCTGAATCTCTCCAGGCTGCACTCTGAATCTCTCCAGGCTCTGAATCTCTCCAGGCTCTGTATCTCTCCAGGCTGCACTCTGAATCTATCCAGGCTCTGAATCTCTCCAGGCTCTGAATCTCTACAGGCTCTGAATCTCTCCAGGCTCTGTATCTCTCCAGGCCCTGTATCTCTCCAGGCTGCACTCTGAATCTCTCCAGGCTCTGAATCTCTCCATGCTCTGAATCTCTCCAGGCTCTGAATCTCTCCAGGCCCTGAATCTCTACAGGCTCTGAATCTCTCCAGGCTCTGAATCTCTCCATGCTCTGAATCTCTCCAGGCTCTGAATCTCTCCAGGCTCTGAATCTCTCCAGGCTGCACTCTGTATCTCTCCAGGCTCTGAATCTCTCCAGGCTCTGAATCTCTCCACGCTCATCTCTCCAGGCTCTGAATCTCTCCAGGCTCTGAATCTCTCCACGCTCATCTCTCCAGGCTCTGAATCTCTACAGGCTCTGAATCTCTCCAGGCCCTGAATCTCTCCAGGCCCTGAATCTCTCCAGGCTCTGAATCTCTCCAGGCTCTGAATCTCTCCAGGCTGCACTCTGTATCTCTCCAGGCTCTGTATCTCTCCAGGCTCTGAATCTCTCCAGGCCCTGAATCTCTCCAGGCTGCACTCTGAGTCTCTCCAGGCTCTGAATCTCTCCAGGCTCTGAATCTCTCCAGGCTCTAAATCTCTCCAGGCCCTGAATCTCTCCAGGCCCTGAATCTCTCCAGGCTCTGAATCTCTCCAGGCCCTGAATCTCTCCAGGCTCTGAATCTCCCCAGGCTCTGAATCTCTCCAGGCTCTGAATCTCTCCAGGCCCTGAATCTCTCCAGGCTGCACTCTGAATCTCTCCAGGCTGCACTCTGAATCTCTCCAGGCTCTGTATCTCTCCAGGCTGCACCCTGAATCTCTCCAGGTCCTGAATCTCTCCAGGCCCTGAATCTCTCCAGGCTCTGAATCTCTCCAGGCTCTGAATCTCTCCAGGCCCTGAATCTCTCCAGGCTCTGAATCTCTCCAGGCTCTGTATCTCTCCAGGCTGCACTCTGAATCTATCCAGGCTCTGAATCTCTCCAGGCTCTGAATCTCTACAGGCTCTGAATCTCTCCAGGCTCTGTATCTCTCCAGGCCCTGTATCTCTCCAGGCTGCACTCTGAATCTCTCCAGGCTCTGAATCTCTCCATGCTCTGAATCTCTCCAGGCTCTGAATCTCTCCAGGCCCTGAATCTCTACAGGCTCTGAATCTCTCCAGGCTCTGAATCTCTCCATGCTCTGAATCTCTCCAGGCTCTGAATCTCTCCAGGCTCTGAATCTCTCCAGGCTGCACTCTGTATCTCTCCAGGCTCTGAATCTCTCCAGGCTCTGAATCTCTCCACGCTCATCTCTCCAGGCTCTGAATCTCTCCAGGCTCTGAATCTCTCCACGCTCATCTCTCCAGGCTCTGAATCTCTACAGGCTCTGAATCTCTCCAGGCCCTGAATCTCTCCAGGCTCTGAATCTCTCCAGGCTGCACTCTGTATCTCTCCAGGCTCTGAATCTCTCCAGGCTCTGAATCTCTCCAGGCTCTAAATCTCTCCAGGCCCTGAATCTCTCCAGGCTCTGAATCTCTCCAGGCCCTGAATCTCTCCAGGCTCTGAATCTCCCCAGGCTCTGAATCTCTCCAGGCTCTGAATCTCTCCAGGCCCTGTATCTCTCCAGGCTGCACTCTGAATCTCTCCAGGCTGCACCCTGAATCTCTCCAGGTCCTGAATCTCTCCAGGCTCTGAATCTCTCCAGGCTCTGAATCTCTCCAGGCCCTGAATCTCTCCAGGCTCTGAATATCTCCAGGCCCTGAATCTCTCCAGGCTCTGAATCTCTCCAGGCTCTGTATCTCTCCAGGCTGCACTCTGAATCTATCCAGGCTCTGAATCTCTCCAGGCTCTGAATCTCTCCAGGCTCTGAATCTCTCCAGGCTCTGTATCTCTCCAGGCCCTGTATCTCTCCAGGCTCTGAATCTCTCCAGGCTGCACTCTGTATCTCTCCAGGCTGCACCCTGAATCTCTCCAGGTCCTGAATCTCTCCAGGCTCTGAATCTCTCCAGGCTCTGAATCTCTCCAGGCTCTGAATCTCTCCAGGCTCTGTATCTCTCCAGGCTCTGAATCTCTCCAGGCCCTGAATCTCTCCAGGCTCTGAATCTCCCCAGGCTCTGAATCTCTCCAGGCTCTGAATCTCTCCAGGCTCTGAATCTCTCCAGGCCCTGAATCTCTCCAGGCTCTGAATCTCTCCAGGCCCTGAATCTCTCCAGGCTCTGAATCTCTCCAGGCTCTGAATCTCTCCAGGCCCTGAATCTCTCCAGGCCCTGAATCTCTCCAGGCTCCGAATCTCTCCAGGCCCTGAATCTCTCCAGGCCCTGAATCTCTCCAGGCTGCACACTGAATCTCTCCAGGCTCTGAATCTCTCCAGGCTCTGAATCTCTCCAGGCCCTGAATCTCTCCAGGCCCTGAATCTCTCCAGGCTGCACTCTGAATCTCTCCAGGCCCTGAATCTCTCCAGGCTGCACTCTGAATCTCTCCAGGCCCTGAATCTCTCCAGGCCCTGAATCTCTCCAGGCTCTGAATCTCTCCAGGCTCTGAATCTCTCCTTGCTCTGAATCTCTCCAGGCTCTGAATCTCTCCAGGCCCTGAATCTCTCCAGGCTGCACTCTGAATCTCTCCAGGCTCTGAATCTCTCCAGGCCCTGAATCTCTCCAGGCCTTGAATCTCTCCAGGCCCTGAATCTCTCCAGGCTCTGTATCTCTCCAGGCTGCAACACATGCTTTAATTAAATTCCACCCTCAACTAAATCCTCAGTCGTCCACCTCCGTGAATCATTTGTTTAGATTATTCCCCGTCGCCGGTGGCTGGCTTTCAAAGAGGGTCCCGGGGTCTCTTATTTGTGGCACAGACCTCTGTGGGGGAGAGATGAATGGCAACCAAAAAGAGCAATTAATACCCTCAGAGATCTGTCAGCTGAGGCTCTTTGCCATATGCATCAGGCCAACACAGCCTCCTAATTAAGAGAGAGAGAGAGAGCGAGAGAGAGAGCGAGAGAGAGAGAGAGAGAGAGAGAGAGAGAGAGAGAGAGAGAGATTTTGTTTCACTGCTGTTGTTTACAAAGGCAGGACCCGCAATTTAGTTAAACATATTCTAGGCTCACGTTTGGTCCACAGTGCAAAACATTATTTTGTTATTTATGATGACATAAGATAGGATCATTCTAAGAATTAAAGTAAATGTCTTTTGCTGGCTCTGTAAACAAATCCCCCTCCTCCGATACTGCGTACCACACCTTTAAGTGGAAGAGAGAGAGAGAGACTGCATCCTGGAGACCAGTGTGTGCTATATATCAGGGGTGCTAGTGCTACATCACAGTTATGGCCAGCAGTGTGCTGCAGTTGCAGGAGGCTGAAGGCAGGAGTTCTAGGTCAGTTGTAGGAGAGCGAGGCTGAAGGTAGGAGTTCCAGGTCAGTTGTAGGAGAGCGAGGCTGAAGGCAGGAGTTCCAGGTCAGTTGTAGGAGAGCGAGGCTGAAGGTAGGAGTTCCAGGTCAGTTGTAGGAGAGCGAGGCTGAAGGTAGGAGTTCCAGGTCAGTTGTATGAGCTCAGGAGGCTGAAGGCAGGAGTTCCAGGTCAGTTGTATGAGCTCAGGAGGCTGAAGGCAGGAGTTCCATGTCAGTTGTAGGAGAGCGAGGCTGAAGGCAGGAGTTCCAGGTCAGTTGTATGAGCTCAGGAGGCTGAAGGCAGGAGTTCCAGGTCAGTTGTAGGAGAGCGAGGCTGAAGGCAGGAGTTCCAGGTCAGTTGTATGAGAGCGAGGCTGAAGGCAGGAGTTCCAGGTCAGTTGTAGGAGAGCGAGGCTGAAGGCAGGAGTTCCAGGTCAGTTGTAGGAGCTCAGGAGGCTGAAGGTAGGAGTTCCAGGTCAGTTGTAGGAGAGCGAGGCTGAAGGCAGGAGTTCCAGGTCAGTTGTAGGAGCTCAGGAGGCTGAAGGCAGGAGTTCAGTTCCAGGTCAGTAACAGCAGACAGTAACCCGGGCGTCTGGGTGCCGCAGAGACCCGGGTTCAATACTGGTAGCGGTACTTCTAGTTCGCTCAGACGCTCCAGTCAGTGTTTGGGGGGTGGAAAGCCGGTGGCGTATGAGTCCTGGTCGTTGCTACAGCGACTCCTACTGGTCGGTCGGGGCCCTTGTTCTGGCAGATCTGGGGGAGATAGCGTGAACCTCTATGCCAGCGTTTCCGTTAGCCGGTAATTACCGGTATTTGACCGGCAAAATCTGTTGAAGTCCGACATATTTAATCTCTCCGGTCTTAATGTCCAGTGAAAATAATTCCCTGAGTCTAAGCACAATTTGATTATTTGAATTGTATTAAAATAGGCTAAAATTAAATAGCCTATGTGTAACTGAGGGGTACAATTCCCTGACTGTATTAATCAAGTACTGATATCATTAAATCACTACCGTCTATGTACTACTGGCCAATACTGTACACAAGTATATTAGATTAGAACACTTCCACAATAACACGGTTTTCCACACAAAATACTCGTTTACAATATTTATTACATAAAGGAGTATTAGATTACATTACTTTGAATGCGCTTATAAGGCAAATAGAATGTGCAGGCAAATCAATAGTGAATATTAAGGATTAGATCTAGGGATATTCTGGGGAGGGGTGTACTACCGGTCGTAAGCCAGCAGGGGGGGGCAATGCTCTAGGAATGTCAATGGTCCACGGAGCTGTAGCAAGGCACCTGGAGACGGTGTTACTCCCTGAGTCAGCGGGGGAAAGCAGCCTGGTCCCAGGATGCGCGCCGTGCTGGTGAAAGCCGTGGAGTCTCTGGTCCGACAGAGACGGGCTTGAGTGATGTCCCCACGGGCACGTAGATCCCACAGCAGTGGGTGTAGACGGTTCTCTGCTTCCAGCAGCTTGGTGAAGAATGAAGAATAATAATCCTTGCCGGAGAGTGGCACTGCTGGCGGGGTGTAAGTCCTCCGTGGTGCTGCTGGTCCGGTGTAGATATCCTCCGGTGCGGTAGTGCACGGTTGAACTTGACGTTACTATACTATTAGCACGGGCAATAAGTGCTCTATGTAGACGCACAATTACTCACTCCACGTGGTCTTTGACTCGTAATGAAGGTTTACTAATAAATAGCGAACGATACATTGAACAAATGTATTAGGATAACACGAGACTATCTTGGGGCAATGCGAGCCCTGCTCTGCCCACGTTGCGTAGTGGGTGAGACGTTGCTTGGATAACTGGAACTGAACGAGACTGAACGGGACAATGGACTAAGAGGCTAAGAGAAAGTTCTACTTTACTTGCGCCATATATATATGCGCTGTGAACAAATAGTACCATTCGTATTTCGCCAGCCGTATTCATGGGCAGAAGCTGGGCATGTACAGACATATCTCGTCGGTACCTTTGAAGTCAGCTCGAGGGGGTAAGGCAGTGGCGCCGGGGGATCGCTTCCAATAGGAGAACGAATATTATGGTCTGTCCTGTAGACTAAAGGGATATTCAGTGCATATTGTACAAGGAATATACAAGGGATATCAAACGATATACAAATATTATACATGGGATCTCAGGCAATAAATATATATATTCGGTTTAATCTGACCCTTTGTAACAGCCGCTCCCTAATTAGTCCCACCTAATTAGCTAAGCAGGGACAGATTAACCGCACTGTCCACTACTCAATGTCTGTGAGGGGTCGGGCAGTTCACAGAGTCAGGGGTCATGGTCGTCATTAGGCGAGTCGGGGAGCCTTGGCGACTCTATCAGCCTCGCCACGGGTCGGTTGTAGATCCGCCCTTGGCCGAGCACTTCTGCCACTCTGACCTTTCCGTCGGCACCAGTGGTCACTTTGCTTACGCGGCCGGCCGGCCACGCAGCTCGGGGTGGTGACTGGTCTATGGTCATGACGACTGGACGGGATGAAGGGGGGCTTAGGAGGAAGCGGGTCTGTGCTTTGATCTGTGCTTGGCTGTGCTTTTTCCTCCTCCGTCTGTTTCTCTTGTTCGCTCTGTACCCCGTGTGAGGAGGGGCCGGTCCCGGCCGCCCCGTCAAGGAGTCGCTTGGGGTGCTGGGTTCGAGGTCAGCTACGTCTGAAGCGCAGCTGAGGGGGGTGGAGTTCCGAACTCCCTCTGGTACCCACGGTTCTCTCACGGGCCTCTCGCTTAATGTCAATAGCCTCTGCTGTACGGGGGAGAGGCCGGTGTCTTCTTCTGTCGCTCTGGAGTGGAGGCAGCTAGTGGCTGCTGTTCGGTTGAGAGATTTAGCGAGGGGGCCTTGTAGTGTCCACCCTAGGTGGGTCTCGACTGCTGCAGGACAGCCTCGGGTTCCGGTACGGACCCGGTCTATCGGGACGATGAGGTCTGCATGGTCGGAGCCTATCAGCAGGGTCGGGGTGGCGCCGTCTATGAGCGGGATAGGTAGTTGACGCAGGTGCACGTATTTATCCATCAGCTGTGGGATGGGGTAGGTGCACTGTGATAGTCCTATTTCTTGGCTGGTGAAAGCATTTGTAATCCTATACCGTCGCTCTGGCTGCCCGCTTGCTGCGATAGTGAAGGAGACATTCTCGCCCTTTATCGTCTTTAAATCTCTTCTTATTGTCCGAATCGTCATTTGGTTCTCGCTCCCCCGCAGTCCCAGCTGGGCCGCAGCGGACGCGAGCAGAAGGGTCTTCTCTGACCCGTCATCAAGGACGGCGTAAGTGTCCATGACTTTGTCCCCGTGGCTCAGGAGCACTCTGACCACTTTGAGGAGCACTCGGGGGGTCTCGCTGTGCTGGTCAATGTGGAGCACTCCTGTTGGTCGGTTGTCTTGGACCTTCTGGTGGGCTCCGCACCGTGCTGCGCGGTAAGCGGCGCCCGCCTGGGCCGCCTCACGCCACTGGTCCACTTGGACGGGGTTCAGTGTCTTATATTCGGCGCACTGTGCCAGCCAGTGTCCGCCGTCGCAGTAGGTACAGTAGGGAGCGGTCTGGGGGCTCTTCGGTGCTGGTGCCACCGCCTCGGCGTGGTACATTACTGCGACGGGCCCACTCTGTTGTCCTGGCTGACGCCTGTTGATGTCGTGCAGGACCTCCAGGTGGGTGCCACCGCACCTGCTGCACTGTCTTTTCAAGTGGCACTCAGCTGCTAGGTGGCTGCGCGCGCAGCGGAAGCAGCGGCGGTGGTCCTTGACCCACTGGCTCACATCATCCTTGGTCAGCTTCTTGAAATCTTCGCACTGATGGAGCCGATGTTCTCCCTCACAGTACTGGCACTCAATCTTCCACTGGTCCTCTTTCGTCGAGGGGGTGTTGTGGTTCTGGTGCTGCGGTACTGATTCGGCTTGGTGCATAACAGTCACCGATCTTCTTCCATCATTTATTCTCCTGGGTCCCTCTCTGGAGCTTGGCGTGCTCCGCCCGAATGTATCCAGTCGTAAGCTGCTGACTTCTCTCGCCAGGAAGTCGGCTAGATCAAGGAGGGATGGTTCGGGGCCGTTGGGATCCCGGTAGTCTCTCTGCCGCCTAAAACGCTCTTGTCTTGCGGGTGGCAGCTTCTCCAAAATCCTCTCGACGTTAGAGTTGGCGTATAGCTCATGCATGCCCTTTTCCCGTTGCGCTCCCAGCATCCCTACCAGGGACTGCACTTTGATTGACAGGTCGTCTAATGAGCGATTGTCTGTTGCTGGGGGTAAGCGGTCAATATGCCTTATCTCTTCTATTACGTAATCCCATATACGTCCATATCTCTGGTCCAGCGCCGCTAGGGCCGCTGTGTATGGTGTCGAAGAGGTGGCATAGGCCAGCGCTATATTGTGCGCTCGCGGTACTTTCAGGTGCTTCAGTAATATTGCATACTTGTGGCGTTCATCAGCGACATCCACCATCATTGTCTCTAAGCACATCCGGAGCTCCGTGTACTGTGCTCGACTCTCATAGGCGAAGTCGGGAAATGACGGCGTGGCAATGTATGATGTCATGGATGACTGGTACATCGGTGAGCGTTGGGGGAGAGGCCTCCTAGGCGAGTCTCCTCTTGCGTGTCGTCTTGGGCTGGTACTTGGTGGGTACCGAAGGTCGGGTACCCAGGTGCTGTTCCTCGGGGCTGACGGTGCGTCAAACTCACCCGTGAGTTGAGTCGGGGGTTTGTAGCGCAGGGCCTCGGGGCTGACTTCGGGGCTGTACTGGACCTCCTGGTCCTGAGTACGTTGCTGCTGGTCGGGGCTGTACTGGGCCTCCTGGGCCAGGGTACATTGCTGCTGGTCGGCTTGACACTCCTCCTCTTCCTCCTCCTCTTCCTCTGCTAGGACCTGGAGTCTTCTGTTCAGTCTCTCGGCGTGGTTCGGTTCTGTACCCCGGTTGCTAGGTCTCGTATGGACCGGCTGGGGAGGGGGTTCGGAGACGTGGACAGGATCCTCCTGTAGGCGGGGTCCCGGGTCGCTTCGTCGGGTAGGGGAATGTGTCCTAGACCCATGTCTTGACGACCTCTGAGAGCTCCGTGCGGAGTGAGGGGGTGTCGCCATGGCAACCAGTTTGTCCATCAGCTCCGCCTGCAGCCGGTCGCGCTCTGCCTCGCGCCGGGCATGGGCTGCGTCGCGCGCGGCTTCGCGCTGGGCATTGGCGATGTCGCGCTGCGCATTGGCGCTGGCCTGGGCAGCGTCGCGCTGTGCGTTGGCGACGTCGCGCTGGGCATTGGCGCTGGCATGGGCGGCGTGGAGCTGTGCATTTGCGACGTCGGCGCGGCTTCGCTCGATGTTCTCTTCTGTCTGGAGGCATCTGGTCTCCAGCCTTATGCGGTCGTCTTCGCTCCTTTGTTGCGCCTGGAAGCGCTCTCGCTCACCTGCGAAATGTTCGCGCTCGCACGTCTGTTGCGCTTGAAGTCGATCGCGTTCGGTGGAGGCTGCCAGGGTGGCGATGTGTGCCTGCGCCAGCATCTTGTCCGCCTCGCTGGGGGAAGACGCCGTTCGGGGCGATCGGCTCCCGGCAGTACTGGTTGGAGATCCGTTCTCCTGTTGCGTACCGAGGAGATCCGTCTCCTGGGTGCGCGTCTCTTTAGGGTTGTCTTCCTCCCGGAGCTGATCGGGGGCTATTTCTTCGGTATTGTCTGGGGGTAAAGTCGTGTCAGTTCCCTCCTGGTCCCCACCGTGAGCTTGGTCAGTTACATTAGCACCCACTAGGGCCTCTGTGGTCGGGGTAACCTGGTTGTTAAGGTCAGACATAATTTTACTTTCTACTTTTTCCGCGTTTAACTTCCCTTTAAAGCTAGGTATTGGACTGACAGAGTATGCCTCTAGATAGGGAGGTGGCTGCCGTCTGCGCTGCGGGCGGTCTAGCTTAGGAGAACCGTTTGTGGAGTGTTCGTCATCGGCCATGTCAATATTAATATTATATTAATATTACGCTAATTATTCTCCGGCTATCGAAGGACCAATTGTAACTGAGGGGTACAATTCCCTGACTGTATTAATCAAGTACTGATATCATTAAATCACTACCGTCTATGTACTACTGGCCAATACTGTACACAAGTATATTAGATTAGAACACTTCCACAATAACACGGTTTTCCACACAAAATACTCGTTTACAATATTTATTACATAAAGGAGTATTAGATTACATTACTTTGAATGCGCTTATAAGGCAAATAGAATGTGCAGGCAAATCAATAGTGAATATTAAGGATTAGATCTAGGGATATTCTGGGGAGGGGTGTACTACCGGTCGTAAGCCAGCAGGGGGGGGCAATGCTCTAGGAATGTCAATGGTCCACGGAGCTGTAGCAAGGCACCTGGAGACGGTGTTACTCCCTGAGTCAGCGGGGGAAAGCAGCCTGGTCCCAGGATGCGCGCCGTGCTGGTGAAAGCCGTGGAGTCTCTGGTCCGACAGAGACGGGCTTGAGTGATGTCCCCACGGGCACGTAGATCCCACAGCAGTGGGTGTAGACGGTTCTCTGCTTCCAGCAGCTTGGTGAAGAATGAAGAATAATAATCCTTGCCGGAGAGTGGCACTGCTGGCGGGGTGTAAGTCCTCCGTGGTGCTGCTGGTCCGGTGTAGATATCCTCCGGTGCGGTAGTGCACGGTTGAACTTGACGTTACTATACTATTAGCACGGGCAATAAGTGCTCTATGTAGACGCACAATTACTCACTCCACGTGGTCTTTGACTCGTAATGAAGGTTTACTAATAAATAGCGAACGATACATTGAACAAATGTATTAGGATAACACGAGACTATCTTGGGGCAATGCGAGCCCTGCTCTGCCCACGTTGCGTAGTGGGTGAGACGTTGCTTGGATAACTGGAACTGAACGAGACTGAACGGGACAATGGACTAAGAGGCTAAGAGAAAGTTCTACTTTACTTGCGCCATATATATATGCGCTGTGAACAAATAGTACCATTCGTATTTCGCCAGCCGTATTCATGGGCAGAAGCTGGGCATGTACAGACATATCTCGTCGGTACCTTTGAAGTCAGCTCGAGGGGGTAAGGCAGTGGCGCCGGGGGATCGCTTCCAATAGGAGAACGAATATTATGGTCTGTCCTGTAGACTAAAGGGATATTCAGTGCATATTGTACAAGGAATATACAAGGGATATCAAACGATATACAAATATTATACATGGGATCTCAGGCAATAAATATATATATTCGGTTTAATCTGACCCTTTGTAACACTATGCGATGAACGAAACAATCATTACATTTGTTTCATCGTTGCTTCTAATAATGACAACGACGTTGTCAGCGAGAGCTTAGTGCTGGGTGTGCAAACTTTTGTGAAGCTGCAGAGCCGGAGCAGCAGCAGCACAATGCAGTACTCCAGCAGTACTCCAATTCAGCCATTTTCAATTCAATGTTGGGTGGGGGGCGCTGCTGTGCGGTCCCCAGAAAAGAGCCAATAACAGCTGAATCTGCTGCTCTGCATCGACATACTCTCGCAAATAAGTCATTGGGAGGTGGAGAGAGAGAGAGTCGTCACGCAAACCCACGATAATGTTGCCGTCTCTCTCTGCCAAATTTCTCAGTTCTTCGCTTGATATAATTAATACAAATGTCCAATATAACGGAATACGTTAGCTCATAAAAATGTGATTATAACAGACTGTTGTTTATTAATGTCGGGCGACTGCCCACAGACACCTATTTGATTTAAAGTCGGCAGCAGCACGAGTCTCGGGGATTTATTTTATTTGGAATATAATGACTTTATACGCAAAAGTAGCCTAGTTTTAAGTAAAAATATTATAAATCTACATGCCTTGATGATGTCATTCTTTTGGTTTGTTGTCATTCTTTTGCCTATCAATTGTTTTTAAGCTCAATAAACTCTGACCGGAATTTCTCTCATTTGACCGGTAGATTGAAATCTACCGGACACTGAGGCCGGCAACAATTTTTTCTAACGGAAACCCTGCTCTATGCATGTTATGCTCTCCCAGCGAAACTCCTCGCTGTATTGGGGGAGGCACGTGGTAGTCTACACCCTCCCCAGACTGTAGGGCAGCACGTGGTAGTCTACACCCTCCCCAGACTGTAGGGCAGCACATGGTAGTCTACACCCTCCCCAGACTGTAGGGCAGCATGTGGTAATCTACACCCTCCCAGACCGACAGTAGGGCAGCATGTGGTAGTCTACACCCTCCCCAGACTGACAGTAGGGCAGCATGTGGTACTATGGTAGTCTACACACCCTCCCCAGACTGGCAGTAGGGCAGCATGTAGTAGTCTACACCCTCCCCAGACCGACAGTAGGGCAGCATGTGGTAGTCTACACCCTCCCCAGACTGACAGTAGGGCAGCATGTGGTAGTCTACACCCTCCCCAGACCGACAGAAGCACCTGGTTTAGTTGTCGCAGTTTTGCCTAAAAGATGAGGTTGATGGAGAGACATGGGGGACCCTGATGTAAACAAGACGAAAGTCTTTCTCTGGTCTGCATCCCCTTAACAATTGTGTGTATTGAGCCATACTGTATTGTACCCATTCTGCAATCTGTTAATAAAAATGTCATTCAATCAATCTCCTGCGTGGTGATTGATTGAATCCACATTTTATTAACAGATTGCAGCAGGAAGTGATGGAGACCGTGTTTGAAGGTGTAAAGGGTCCCAGCCAGCAGGACCCATGATTGATGACCTCTCACCAACCAGTGACTTTACGTTTGCCAGATGCCACATGTTCTTCCCCCCCCCCCCACAACGAGATATTGGTCTGAATACGAAAAACCAAAAAAGCCAAGAAAAAAAGCCAGTTACAAAAACAGCAAGCCCTATCAATAAAAGAAATGTTGGTAGAAATATAATCAAAAGCAACGCCCTGGTTTCTAACTCTGGTTGGAAGACAGTGATTATATTGTTGTGTGAACAGTGATTCCTGTTCTACCATTTTGTGTATGTAATAAATGTGAGGCCAGGGAGAAGGGAGGGGCCACTATAGCCGTATAAACAATTTTTCACATGTAATAATTATGGAAACATATATACTGTTGGTATAAAGGTATATATATATATAATGCTATATTAATTATATGTTTCATAATTTTCTGCTTAAAAAGAATGATATGCTTGGCGATGATACCTACAGAAGGCCTTGCCTGTCCTGCCTGCATTTTTACTGCCTGTTCCGTACTGATCCGTCTGTTTCTCTTACTGATAGTGTGAGTCAGAACGAGAGGCCCCAGGCCAGGGGAGGTAACGGCGGGATATAAACTATTTTTCACATGTAATAATTATGGAAACATATATACTGTTGGTATAAAGGTATATATATATATATATATATATATATATAATGCTATATTAATTATATGTTTCATAATTTTCTGCTTAAAAAGAATGATATGCTTGGCGATGATACCTACAGAAGGCCTTGCCTGTCCTGCCTGCATTTTTACTGCCTGTTCCGTACTGATCCGTCTGTTTCTCTTACTGATAGTGTGAGTCAGAACGAGAGGCCCCAGGCCAGGGGAGGTAACGGCGGGAATGCCAAGGCCAAGAGAAGGCAGCCCTAGTCAGAGGGGGCATTGTATTCTTATGAATTACTTGATTTGATATGTAACGGCAAAGTAACAAATAACTGAAGGAGGGATATGACACGTACTGTACAATGATTGGAAGCTATGTACTGATGATGGCGTGACGTGACGGACCTTATAAAAAGGCCGGCTCGCTAGAAACAGACAGATTTTGATTTTGCATTTTGACATGTTTTAGAGGAACTTTTTGTACTTGTAACCTGATTTTGCATTTCTTTGTACTCTTGTAGTTTTTAATTAAAACCTTTTGGAAACTACTTTGTGTAAATCCTTCTGACCATCCTGGTAAGCTTTAAAATATGTTGCACTTGTAACCTTACCCATTTTTGCATGATAAAGGAGAATCGGCAGAAACACTGCCCCGTCCACACATTATTTATGATGTAAAAACTCTAGTGGTAATGATCACATATGTCTTTCTTCTCACTACAGAGACCTAAAAAAAGAAGTAGATAATATGGGCTTATTAAAAATTATATAGAATTTTGACTCTGGATAGTAAGCGTTGCATTGTGACTTCGTAGAGTAACTCTCTCCAAGTTGCCGTGTGACGGATTAGGGAAATGGATATCATCTGATTAACGACAGGGTCATACTGGTCAGATAAATCCTTCCCGGTGATCAAATAAAATAAGAGATTTCGCAACTTCTATCACTTGACCTGGTCAATGAGGGAGGGGGTCGGAACGATGCATTCGCTATCTCTGTCGGTCAGGTGTAACAACAACATTTTGTAAGACGCATTGGATTCTGAATGTCAACCACATCGCAGGGCCCTGCTTGATGTCAAGATGAGCAGACCAATGAGTTATGGAGTTATCAATCTGACCTGAGATTTAGCGTGGCATATATCAGAAGGCAAAGAAGGAAAAGTTTGACTGACCTTAACACATTGGACGCCAAACCCGAGTATAGTCGGGTTAACTCGCCGACGCTTGAGCGCCAATCACGAGTATAGTCGGGTTTTAATCGTTATTTCTTTTATTAGCGATATCCATTCATTTTCATCCATCCAACCTGATGTTATCGTTGGGAATGGGTCTGAGCTCACAAAAGGGCATATACCACGCCTATCGTCTCCCGGATGGTATTGCACATCATTGGATTGGATTGGCTGGGACTGTGCATCAAAAAAAAAGGTCCGGTCCAGGTTTTCCTTCTCGGCCATGCAGTATCGTTATACCACATTGACTGGGGACACTCTGACCAGCGTGGATTATGTGTTTTGGATATATATAACGCCAATAAACGCGATCAATATTTGGAATGGCGATTAGGAATTGGATTCATCTTTTTGCAGGACATCAGATGTGAGGTAAGGCCTCTATGTTACCAATCTTGGGTTAATCAGATGTTTCTTTCACAGCGATCACAACATGTCTGTGTGTGTGTGCGTGCCGTTGGTGCCGACCAAGGCACGGATAAGCGATTTTTCAGGCCGCTTCTGTATCGTGCATGAGGACACATATACTATCGATAATCTAGCGTTTATTTGAAAACGATTCATAAATCAAGCGACAAATGGCACGATTTCTAACTAAATACATTGAAGCTCGATTTGCTGGAGTTTATTGAGATGAGCCAGAACGCTCTAGAAATATATTGATATTTAGGCGGTCGGGTGGCGTAGCGGCGATTGCGCTTGTCACCAATGCAAGAGGCTGCGGTCTCGACTCCCGGAGTCAGCATTGCCCTGCGGCTTGGGCCGGTCGTCATACTAACTCGTTTGGCTGAGTTAGGGGAGGGAAGTCGTGGGTGGTAATCTGGCGTTGTGGACAGCGACGCCTACAGGTCAGGTCTGGGCGCCTGCTCAGCGAAAGGCAGGAAATGGTGAAGGCAGCGTGACCTCCCACACGTTACGCTTCACCAATGAGAGTCCTCGCTGCCAGGTGAAAAAAGAGCCACTGGCTGTCTCCACATGTGTCGGAGGAAGCATGTGGTGGACTTCAGGGTTCCCTTGTACCGACCAGTAGGAGGAACATGCGCACAACAACCAGGTAGGGGAGGGGGGGAATTGGCATAACGACTAAATTGGGATGGGGAGAAAAATAGAAAATCAGGTGGAGAAAAAGAGGATAAAAAAAAAATATATATATTGATATTCATCACGGTATAAAACGGAAATGTACAGATGAAAAAACAATCCGTTTTGTACATGTTGACTGCAAGCAACTCATTGATAAGCGACAGTTGTATTAGACCCATAGCCATAATTTAAGATATATTTTAACCACTCGCAAATCTCCCCGTCTTCCCATTGATTAAAGCGGTGGCCATCTAGACTATATTCACCATCTATATTCGCCATATAGCTCCGGCGCTGAATGTGTTAAATAACGGACCTTTGTCTTATTGAAAATGTTCTTTGTGGACCTTTAAGATTTGTATTTGAGTACCCCTGCTGTATACCATAGACTCTCCCAAAGTGACATCTAAAGGTCTAGCATTAGAAATCAGGATTGGCAGTGACAAAGTGTAATCTCTTAACAGAGCCGTTACCATACAGAGCGCAGGTACAGTAGGCTACTGCTTTTGCCTGTGAGCATCACTGCAGGGGGGGTTAATCTGTGACCAGCTGAGTCGATACCACATGGTACTCCTGAGATCAGGGGACTGGAATTCAAACCTCTCTCTATCTCTCAACAGCACACCCCCCCCACGCCTCAGCCGCTGACACAGAAGCACACAATAACTCATCAAAGGTCTCCAGGAGAGTGAGACGTCTGTGAGAGAGTGAGACATCTGTGGGAGAGTGAGACGTGAGAGTGAGACGCCAGTATGAGACGTCAGTGTGAAAGTGAGACATCTGTGAGAGAGTGAGACGTCTGTGAGAGAGTGAGACGTCTGTGAGAGAGTGAGACGTCTGTGAGAGAGTGAATGAAAACCTGGGACGGGGGGGGGGGGGGGGGGGGGGGGGTCTGTGGATCTGTGTGTTTCCGAGGTAGCCAGAGAAATGTCTTGGGGAATGGGAATAAAATAACGATGCTGATGCCCAGAACAATAGCGGTTAATTATTGTGTGTTACTACTGTTTGGACCATGTATACCATGATCACTATTACTACTGTCTGATTGAATCCTGCCACCCACCACTACTGTTCACTAGGGCTGTCATGACGTAATCGACCATGACATTTCATCAATTTGCATATTCATGATCGACACATCGTATTATTAATTTATCACTTGTTTTGCGGTGGAAATGGCAGACGTTCAAAGTCATAACATGGGTAACATGTACTAACTAACTAGCGCGCAATGAATCACGTTCAAAATATAAATAACTTCTCGTAAACCACTATTCGTGATTCTGCCTAGAGCCAGGACTCGGCGCGTTTTGCTCACATTTCATAACTTCCGTGTTTCACGTCAACTCCAGCTGGAAGGGAGGGGCTGAGCCCGATACCCCCCACCTTACATTTTAGAAGCTATGACATGACATCTAGCTCTTCAGCCCTGCGTTCTACAGTCTGTGATAACTCCTCTTGCACGTCGGGCTGTTTCTATGTAAACTCTTGTGAGGATTGGTTCATTCCCCGCCACACGCTTCTTCAAGGTACTGTGATGATTGGTCCATTCCCCGCCACACGCTTCAGGAGCGATTATCAATTCCATCACGCACCTGTTGTTGTTTGTAATTAGCGCTCCAGAGGCTTCATATACTCGGACCTTCTATCAATCGTTGTCGGGTCGTTTTGAATTACTACTGCTACTGCCTGTCTCCCCCCGTTGTTGTACCTCGTCTACTTTTCTCCAGGACATCTTTGGAAGTCTCTGCTGGTGTATATCTTGATCATCCGTTTGGAGCTGTGCCTCGTTGCCCGCTTATGCGTTTGTGCTTTGGTGAGTTTTTGGAAACAAACCTTTTTGGATTATCTGTTTTTGTGTGTTTGGATAACACTGAAGAAATACCGTTTTTGTTTTGTACTGGACTCAGCTAATTTGTGTGTTTGGATAACACTGAAGAAGTACCGTTTTGTTTTGTACTGGACTCAACTAACTTGTGTGTAGTTTACACCGAATATCAAGTCACTTGTATTTCATACTGGACTCAGCTAAGGGAGGACTGAACTGCACTGCCTCTGTGTACAGTTGGACTGTTATTGATCACTCTCTCTCTCTCTCTCCGTTTCCACTCCGAGTTGGATCTGGGAGTATCTGCAGAGCTGCAGCGGCGCCTACACCGATTCCCCACCTCTAACACCGGGAGGATCTGCAGAGCCGCAGACAACTCTGCCGAAGGCATTCTCCTATTTGTTAATTCTGTTTTGTATTTTGGCTCATTTTTTGGTTCAGTAATAAATACGCCCTAGTGTTTGGCTAACTCTGAACTACCTGTCTGTACCGTGCTGTTGAGGTCGGTTTCAAACCCTAACATTACGACCCGACCATGACGACCTCAGCCGACACAGACAGAGTCAGGACAGCGTTGGCGGTCCAGATTGAATTGACCAACGACCACAGCCTAGAGTTAGGTGCGGCTGCGGCTGCTGTACAGGAGCTCCGAGCCCAGGAGCCTATTCAGGAGTCCCTTGGCTCTCTGGCTACCCTGCAGACAGCCCAGGGTAATCAGCAGGCTGATATTCTTCACCAATTACAAACGCTGAGTGAAGCATTTAACGCCCTGCTTGTAACCCCACGTGCTTCAGGAGTCTCGGCCAGAGCACCACCTGCAGCCGTGGCGGGCCCCGCGTCTCCCGATCCCGCACCTCGGGAGCCCCGTCTCTCCGAACCACGGTTGTTCAATGGTAACTTTGAGGATTGTGCCACATTCATCATGCAATGTGAGTTGGTTTTTCTTCATCAACCCAGCCGATTCACTTCAGAGGGAGCCCGAGTGGCTTACATGACTAACCTGCTCTCAGGCCGGGCAGCACAGTAGGTTACTGCCTCCTGGTCAATGAGGGCTGATTTTTGTTTTTCCTACCCAGACTTCGTGGCAGAGCTCCGCAGGGTTTTCCACCACCCAGCTCGTGGCCAGGACCCAGGGGCTCGGTTGGGCACCTTCCGGCAGGGCAGTGGCGGGGTCACAGACTACGTGCTGGAGTTCAGACTGGCCGCAACGGAGAGCGGTTGGAACGATCAAGCGCTTCGTCTCACCTTCATGAGGGGGCTCAACGACGCTGTAAGGGACCAGCTCGCGACCCGTGAGGAGCCTGAGTCCCTCGAGGACCTATTCAACCTCGCCATTCGCATCGACGGACGCCTCCGGGAGAGAAGGCGTGAGAGAGCCCGACTGGGACCCCCAGACGTTCCCCAGACCCCCCGCACTCGTGACGGTACTGCGGTCCGTCCTGCTCCCTCCACAACTGGTGGTTCCTTCCCCTCCTGTTCGGTGCCCGAGGAGGAACCCATGCAGCTGGGACGCTCACACCTTAGCCAGGCTGAACGGGAGGCCAGGCTCAGGTCCGGCCTTTGTCTCTACTGCGGCCGGGATGGGCACCGTATCTCCAACTGCCCCACCCGGCCAAAAGACCAGGCTCGCCGGGACCCCGGGAGATCCTGGTGAGCCGTTTTTCTCGTTCCCACAACCGTCCACCACCTAGCCGTCTGATGAGCGTCACCCTGGCCTGGGCGGACCAACGGGCGACGATGGAGGCACTCATTGACTCGGGTGCTGACGAGAGTTTCCTGGATTTCGATGTTTGCTACCCAGGCCAACATTCCACTAGAGGACCTCGTGAGACCCTTGGAGGTGTTCGCGTTGGACCAGCACCGCCTGGCTGACATCACTCAACGCACCTGTCCAGTCCTTCTCACCATTGCTGGTAACCACGTTGAGAGACTCCAGTTTTTTATCACCAGATCCCCTCTTGTCCCAGTAGTCCTGGGCCGGCCCTGGCTCGCGCTGCATGAGCCCCACATCACCTGGTCCTCCGGTACCATCAGGGGGTGGAGCTCCTCCTGTCATGCCCAGTGTCTTCAGGCGGCGTCCTGTCCCTCGCCCCGGAGATCCCTTTGTGAGCCGCCCCCGGACCTCTCGACTATACCCCCCCGAGTACCACGACCTCGAGGAGGTTTTCAGTAAGTCCCGGGCTCAGGCCCTTCCGCCTCACCGGCCTTACGACTGTGCCATCGACCTCCGCTCTGGGGCTCCCCTTCCCGGCAGCCGCCTCTACAGTCTGACCGTCCCTGAGAAGGCAGCGATGGATAAGTACATCTCTGAGTCCTTGGAAGCAGGCCTCATTCGGCCTTCCTCCTCCCCGGTGGCGGCCGGTTTCTTTTTTGTTGGGAAGAAGGATGGAGACCTTCGACCCTGCATCGACTATCGCCAACTCAACGAGATCACCATTAAGAACAAGTATCCTCTTCCTCTCATGAACTCCACCTTCGAGCCTCTCACCCAGGCTACCGTCTTTACCAAGCTGGACCTCCGGAGTGCCTACCATCTAGTCCGTATCCGAGAGGGCGATGAATGGAAGACCGCCTTCAAGACTCCCAGGGGCCACTACGAGTACCTGGTAATGCCGTTCGGCCTCACCAATGCTCCGGCGGTATTCCAGGCGCTCATGAACGACATCCTCCGTGACATGCTGGAGGAGTTCGTGGTGGTATACCTAGACGACATCCTCATTTTCTCCAAGACCCTCGAGGAACACATCCAGCATGTCCGCCGTGTGCTGGAGCGCCTCCTCCACAATCGGCTCTTCGTCAAGGCAGAGAAGTGCCGATTTCACTCCGACTCCGTCGATTACCTGGGCTTCATCCTGGAGAGCGGCTTGACCCGAGCTGACCCTCGCAAGATCCGGGCCGTGGAGGAGTGGCCGAACCCACCTCTCGGAAGGAGCTACAGAGCTTCCTCGGGTTTGCAAACTTCTACCGAAGATTCATCCGGAACTACAGCCAGGTGGCGGAACCACTTACCAGGCTAACCTCTCCCGCCCTGCCGTTCGACTGGTCCCCAGCGGCTTGTGCTGCGTTCCGTTCCCTCAAGAAGAGGTTCACCACCGCCCCGGTCTTGCTCCACCCAGACCCCAAGAGACAGTTCATTGTAGAGGTGGACGCCTCGGATACTGGACTAGGGGCTATCTTGTCTCAGCGGTCGGCAACGGACCAGAAGGTACATCCGTGCGCCTTCTACTCACGTCGTTTCCTCCCTGCCGAGAGGAACTATGACACCTGCAATCGGGAGCTGCTGGCGGTTGTGGCTGCCTTGGAGGAGTGGCGTCATTGGCTAGAGGGGGCCGAGGAACCATTCACCATTTGGACGGACCACAAGAACTTGACGTACATCCGTGCTTCCAAGCGCCTCAACGGCCGGCAGGCAAGATGGGCCAGCTTCCTCAGTCGGTTCGACTTCTCGCTGACCTTTCGCTCTGGTTCCCGCAACACGAAGGCCGACTCCCTGTCCCGGTTACACTCCAAGGGGGCTCCAACCACTGAGGACCCGACTCCCATCCTCCCAGAGGCCAGGGTGGTGGGAGTGGTCACCTTGGGCATCGAGGGGGTGGTAAGGCATGCCCTACGCTTCCATCCCGCTCCCGGCAATGTACCTGTTCGTCGCCTCTTCGTCCCCGACTCAGTCAGGTCCCGGGTCCTCCAGTGGGGCCATACCAGCCGGTTCGCCTGCCACCCGGGCGTTCATCGCACGTTCTCCTTCCTGGCTTGTCGATTCTGGTGGCCCACCATCAGGAACGACGTCAAGGAGTTTGTTCTGGCCTGCGCGGTCTGCGCCCGCAGCAAGGCCTCCCACCAGGCACCCTCCGGGCTATTGCAGCCGCTTCCCATTCCGAGCCGCCCTTGGTCCCATGTGGCGTTGGACTTCGTCATGGGTCTTCCTTCGTCCCAGGGGAACACGTGCCTACTGACCGTGGTGGATCGGTTCAGCAAGGGGGTTCACCTCGTGGCCCTTCCCAAGCTTCCCTCGGCTGCCGAGACGGCGGACCTCCTGACACGCCACGTGTTCCGCCTCCATGGGTTTCCCCAGGACGTCGTCTCGGACCGGGGGCCCCAGTTCACTTCCCAGGTATGGCGGGCTTTTTGCAAGGGATTGGGGGCAACGGTCAGTCTTTCCTCTGGTTATCATCCCCAGACTAACGGACAAACGAAGAGGATGAACCAGAGCGTGGAGTCTGCTCTTCGTTGTGTGGCTGCCGAGAAACCCGCTTCTTGGAGCCGGTTCCTTCCCTGGGTCGAGTACTCCATCAACTCCCTGGTCAGTTCCGCCACCGGCCTCTCACCTTTTGAGGTATCCTTGGGCTACCAACCCCCTCTTTTCCCTGCACAGGAGTCGGAGGTGGCAGTTCCCTCCGTACAGGACCATCTCGACCGGTGCCGATGGGTCTGGGAGATCACCAGGACTGCGCTGCTCCGGTCATCGGAGCGCGGCAGTCGTGGAGCTGACCGGCGCCGGGTCCCTGCGCCGACGTACCACCCTGGGCAGAGGGTGTGGCTGTCCGCGAAGGACCTTCCGCTTCGATCCTCGGCCAAGAAGCTTAACCCCCAGTTCGTCGGTCCTTTTGAGGTTCTGAAGGTGCTCAGTCCGGCGGCGGTGAGTCTTAAGCTTCCTGCGTCCATGCGCATTCACCCCGTTTTCCATGTGTCCCGGGTTAAGCCTGTCTCTCTCAGTCCCCTGATGGCTCCTGCTCCGGATCCGCCTCCTCCTGAGATGGTGGACGGACACCCCCAGTGGCAGGTCCGTCAGCTGATGGACGTCCGACGGCGGGGTCGGGGGTTCCAGTACCTGGTGGACTGGGAGGGATACGGCCCGGAGGAACGGAGCTGGGTCTCCCGCCAGCTCATCATGGACCCCGCCCTGATCACCGACTTCCATCGTTCCCATCCGGACAAGCCGGGTCGGGCTGGTCGCCGGGTGGCTCCCGTGGGGGGGGGGGGTACTGTGAGGATTGGTTCATTCCCCGCCACACGCTTCTTCAAGGTACTGTGATGATTGGTCCATTCCCCGCCACACGCTTCAGGAGCGATTATCAATTCCATCACGCACCTGTTGTTGTTTGTAATTAGCGCTCCAGAGGCTTCATATACTCGGACCTTCTATCAATCGTTGTCGGGTCGTTTTGAATTACTACTGCTACTGCCTGTCTCCCCCCGTTGTTGTACCTCGTCTACTTTTCTCCAGGACATCTTTGGAAGTCTCCGCTGGTGTATATCTTGATCATCCGTTTGGAGCTGTGCCTCGTTGCCCGCTTATGCGTTTGTGCTTTGGTGAGTTTTTGGAAACAAACCTTTTTGGATGATCTGTTTTTGTGTGTTTGGATAACACTGAAGAAATACCGTTTTTGTTTTGTACTGGACTCAGCTAATTTGTGTGTTTGGATAACACTGAAGAAGTACCGTTTTGTTTTGTACTGGACTCAACTAACTTGTGTGTAGTTTACACCGAAGATCAAGTCACTTGTATTTCATACTGGACTCAGCCAACTGCCTCTGTGTACAGTTGGACTGTTATTGATCACTCTCGCTCTCTCTCTCTCCGTTTCCACTCCGAGTTGGATCTGGGAGTATCTGCAGAGCCGCAGCGGCGCCTACGCCGATTCCCCACCTCTAACACCGGGAGGATCTGCAGAGCCGCAGACAACTCTGCCGAAGGCATTCTCCTATTTGTTAATTCTGTTTTGTATTTTGTCTCATTTTTTGGTTCAGTAATAAATACGCCCTAGTGTTTGGCTAACTCTGAACTACCTGTCTGTGCCGTGCTGTTGAGGTCGGTTTCAAACCCTAACACTCTGCGAGCAACGGGTCCAATAAATGCATCTATGCTTTACATCCTCGCCATTCCTGTATCCCCACGTAAAAACCTTAACTAACGTCAGCTGCTAACGCTAATGCTAAATAGCTTGGTTCCGTGGAGTTCCAATAGTGAGGAAAGGGGGGGGGGGTGAGGGTGAGCCCATCTCTCTCTCTCTCTCCCTCTCTCTCTTTCTCCCTGTATGTTCAATGATGATGATCAATGAAGTTGCCAAAAGTTACACTATAAAAACTAACTGGATAGTTGATGATAGTTGATGATAATAAATATTTCAACAAAAATATTGTAGAATTATTAAGTCTGCTATAAGATATTCTCCCTCTCTCTTGTGTGTGTGTGTGTGTATACATTTACTATAGGCTACTCTTTTTGACATGGATTAGGCTATTAACAATCCTGATTCCGGAGCCTATTTTATTAAAAAAGAAGATATTGATAACAGATACAGATACAGCATATGTATATCGTATCTCCTGTGCTGACACAAGCGGAGAGATAACACACAATACATATAATAATTCATGGATATACTAAAAAGTTATTTATAATTTTTGGCCTGTAAAAAATCTCTCTGGCTGGTCTAAAGCCAGATCTAAAACTAAAAAGTTCATTTTGTTCCCTGTTTTTCAGCATTTAGCTACAGGCATGGATTGTATGTAGGGATGTCCGATATTATCGGCCTACCAATATTATCGGCCGATATCGGCATTAAAATGTGATATCGGAAAATATAGGTATCGGTTTTCAAAAAAAAATATTTTTGTTTTTGTTTTTTTACATTTCTATTACCTTTATTTACCCAGGCAAGCAAGTAAGAACAAATTCAGATTTTATTTATTGTCAAAAGTATGCATAATGTTGTGTTAATTCCACAACAAGACATATGTAATGTTAATTACCTGAAATTATTAAATTTTTTGGGCGGGGAAACCCTGCATATATCGGTATCGGTTGATATCGGTTGATATCGGTATCGGAAATTAAGAGTTGGACAATATCGGTATATCGGTATCGGTAAAAAAGCCAATATCGAGAATCCCTAATTGTATGTAATGATAAACAATGTGATAGTAACGGGCGGGTGTTTTATTATTTCAAGATAATAAAGTCAATAATGAGTCAATAGATAAAAAGCAGTAATGGCATGTAGGTTACTCACCCTTCTCATGTACAGTAGGTATCCACACTACACAGCATTTATAGACATCATGGCTCATCTCCTACTCTGGGTATTCAGTAGGTGGTGTCAAAGAGGCAACTACCCATGTGACCTGAGGATACTAGTAAAACATTTAGAAATATTCAATTGCAAATAGAATCAATTGTTTTTAATGAATTGTTTAGATCAATCGACTAATCGATAAAATAATCGACAGATTAATCGATAACAAAATAATCGTTAGTGACAGCCCTACTGTTCACTACTAAATCAAATCAAATCTAATGTATTTGTATAGCCCCGAAATCACAACGCCTTGGCCCCATGGGCTTCACAGATCAAGAAGAAACATCACAATAGATCCACAACAAAATACCACCATAAAATCCACAATTTTGCAACACGCCCAGACTTTCCCCAATGAAGACGAGGAATGACTCCCTGAAACCTAGCAATAGGAAAAGAACAGCGGGAGAAACCTCAGATGGGCAGGTCAAAGGGGATCCCCCATCAGGGTGTCGGTGATAATATAGTGTTGCAATGGATGATAGATGGATGGAGAAAAGAGAGCGAATAATACTACTACTGTTATCACACTACTGTCATTATTACTTACACTTGCTCTATGTTCTATTATTATATTATCTATCTATGTACATGTACTCTACCTGACCCCCCATGCTATGACACTTGGATGTCCCCAAGGGGTTAATAAAGGAACACTTGACCTCAGTGTGCGATCCATAGCATGGTCTTTGGGTGAGCCAACCAAATAATATTTTGGTTGGGGGTGCGCGGCGTGCCTCTCAGGGAGGAGTCAGACTGTTGGAGGATACTGTGATCGCGGACGTTAATGTAGCCTATGTATGTATGTGACAAATAAACCTCTTGAATCCTGTCACATATTCAATCAGTTTCAGTTCTACAGAACACATAATACTAGACAACTCACTTGTTGAGGTCCGGCCGTCTGGACGGTCTGGGCTTCCACAGCACATTCCATGATAAAAAAAAAAGTATCCATTTAATTAGATGATAGATCATCATCCAACACTGTCTACAGTATCTAATCCTATCCTGTGTTCTGATACGAGTCCGACCGCAGGCGCCGGCACGGTCACCGGGCGTTGTAATACTAATAATAGTCGCAGCAGGCTGCAGCGCCTCCGCGCTCCGAATGGTAATTGCAAGAATAGCATGCATGTTGCCATATTACGTGTGAATTAGTGCGCAAATCATTAATCATACATCCAAAATAGCATACGTTTATTATTATACACGATGATGATACAGAAAATTACAGAAAAATGAGAAATGCATGGCAAAAGTAGCATTTATTTTCAGTAATTTAGAGACCCCCAGGGGAGCTTTAGAGACCCCCAAGGGAGCTGATGTCTGATCTAGGGGAGCTATAGCTCACCGAGCTCCCCTCGTGGATCGCACCCTGCTTGACCTGCTCCTCCACCAGGCGAGAGAGGGACTTGATACGACAGTGATTTTCTGCTGTTCTTTCAAGTCTCTTTTTTTCCACAACGCTGCGAGTCGGTGAAGCACAAATACACTGATCTGACAGACGGGTCCTATTCATTCATCGTCATTTCACTTCTTATTTAATTTTTTTTAAATGTGTTCTCACTTTTTCTGTATTTTTGCTCCCATCCCAATTTAGTCGTTATGCCAATTCCCTTCCTGGTCGTTGCGCGCATTGTCCCACTGTCGGCCTAGGGAGGGTGTAGAACTACCACATGCCTCCTCCGATACATGTGGAGTCAGCCAGCCGCTTCTTTTCACCTGACAGCGAGGACTCTCACTGGGGGAATGTAACGCGTGCAGAGGTTCACGCTATTTCCCCCAGATCCCCTCCCTGCTGAACAGGCACCCCGACCGACCAGTAGGAACCACAGTTTACAACGACCACGACACATACCCCGCCGACTTCCCACCCGCTAACACTGCCAATTGTGTTAGTAGGGATGACTGACCAAGCCGGAGGTACCGCTGACAGCTGGATTCAATCCCAGAGTCTCTGCGGTGGTAGGCGAGTGCTTAGTCCACTGCGCTACCCAGCCGCTCCTTCGTCGTGTCACTTCTACACGTTATATAAACACATTCTTCAATGATAACGTCGCTATTTTGGACCAAAGACCCTATTTGCGGTCTGTCTACTCTACCGTGTACACAGAGAGACCATCCTTTCGCTCATTGGTCCCAGTGTTGAGCTACAGTCTCCTTGCAGGATTTCACTGGGCTACATTGGCAGACGGTGGGCCATCATTAATTTGCAAAAACAACAATAAATGTGCTTTTTTTTTTATTTTTTTTTTTTATTCTGTTTCTGGTAGATATCTTATTGGTTTTGTTACCGGGCAGTCCGGTAGAGAGAGAGAGGAAGTATGGGAGATAGACGGGGGAGGACATTCTGCAAAGGTCGCTAGGTCCGGGAGTCGAACCCGGGACGGCCGCGTAGCACCGCAGCGCTGTACGTGGTGCGCCACCCTGGCGCCCATAAATGTGCTTTTCTGAGACGGGAAGCTGGCTCCTCCGTTTATAAGAGTGTATATTTGCGTTATGGATGTGACATACAGTAATGGATGTGACATAATGGATGTGACATAATGGATGTGACATAGTGGATGTGACATAGTGGATGTGACATGAGGTGAGGTGTGGTGGTTGTATAGGGTGTGCGGTGGGGTAGTTGTGTGTGAGATGGGGTGGTTGTAGGGGGTGTGAGGTGGGGTGGTTGTGTGTGAGGTGGGGTGGTTGTGTAGGGTGTGAGGTGGGGTGGTTGTGTGAGGTGAGGTGGGGTGGTTGTGTGTGAGGTGAGGTGGTTGTGTGGGGTGGTTGTGTGAGGTGAGGTGGTGTGGTTGTGTGTGAGGTCAGGTGGGGTGGTTGTGTGTGAGGTGAGGTGGTTGTGTGGGGTGGTTGTGTGAGGTGGGGTGGTTGTGTGGGGTGGCGTGGTTGTGTTGGGCGGGTGGTTGTGTGTGAGGTGGTTGTGTGGGGTGGTTGTGTGAGGTGGGGTGGTTGTGTGGGGTGGCGTGGTTGTGTTGGGCGGGTGGTTGTGTGTGAGGTGGGGTGGTTGTAAGGGGTGTGAGGTGGGGTGGCTGTGTGTGAGGTGGGGATGGCTGTGTGTGAGGTGGGGATGGCTGTGTGTGAGGTGGGGATGGCTGTGTGTGAGGTGGGGATGGCTGTGTGTGAGGTGGGGATGGCTGTGTGTGAGGTGGGGATGGCTGTGTGTGAGGTGGGGATGGCTGTGTGTGAGGTGGGTTGGCTGTGTGTGAGGTGGGGTGAGTGTGTGAGGTGGGGTGGCTGTGTGTGAGGTGGGGATGGCTGTGTGTGAGGTGGGTTGGCTGTGTGTGAGGTGGGGATGGCTGTATGTGAGGTGGGGATGGCTGTGTGTGAGGTGGGGTGGCTGTGTGTGAGGTGGGGTGAGTGTGTGAGGTGGGGTGGCTGTGTGTGAGGTGGGGATGGCTGTATGTGAGGTGGGGATGGCTGTGTGTGAGGTGGGGATGGCTGTGTGTGAGGTGGGTTGGCTGTGTGTGAGGTGGGGATGGCTGTGTGTGAGGTGGGGATGGCTGTGTGTGAGGTGGGTTGGCTGTGTGTGAGGTGGGGTGAGTGTGTGAGGTGGGGTGGCTGTGTGTGAGGTGGGGTGGTTGTGTGAGGTGGTGTGGCTGTGTGTGAGGTGGGGTGGTTGTGTGAGGTGGTGTGGCTGTGTGTGAGGTGGTGTGGCTGTGTGTGAGGTGGGGTGGTTGTGTGAGGTGGGGTGGTTGTGTGAGGTGGGGTGGCTGTGTGTGAGGTGGGGTGTTTGTGTGAGGTGGCGTGGTTGTGTGAGGTGGGGTGGCTGTGTGTGAGGTGGGGTGGCTGTGTGTGAGGTGGTGTGGTTGTAGGGGGAGAGGAGCCTCAGCTTCTGAAATCCTCTGCTGCTCGTGTTAAATATTCCTTTGTTTCCTCACAGGATTTCTATAAGATGTGATGCTTATTTCAGACGTGTCACATCCATAGCAGACTCTCCCCCAGTCGCACGGTAATGACTTATTCTAGGCCTACATCAAAATTCTATTAAGTTGTTCATTTTTCTGCTCCTTGTCATTTTAGTCGAGAGCCTCACTTTATTCTACTGCCTCTTTAAAGCACCAGTCAGCTGACGAGTAGCCGTGCCGTTCTGTCCAGAGACGACGGAGAGATGATCAAAGCGTTAAGACACTTTCCTCCGGGTTCACGGTGCGTGACGGAAAGGGAATTCATCTAGGGGCCATCTAGCTGGATTCTGACAGTTGCTCACGTAAAAGACAGGCTGCACAGAGTTCCCGTTTAGAAAATGTAACACGCTACACCGGCTATTCACATGCAAATAGATAATGCGGCGTGTGTTCTTTCTCGTGTCAATGATTTGATTGCGCTGCTACAGACTACATAGGAGTTACGTCTCCGTGCGAGCAGCCTATTCCCCTCCTGTCATTCAAACTCTACTGTTCTGCTACTGCCCTGGTTTCCTGAACGTTCTCCAATATAATAACAATAATAATAATAATAATAATAATAATAATAATAATAATAATAATAATAATAATAATAATAATAATAATAATAATAATAATAATAATAATGATAATGATAATAATAATAATAATAATAATAATAATAATAATAATAATAATAATAATAATAATAATAATAATAATTTCTTAAGATTTATATAGCGCCTTTCATGAGACCCAAGGCGCTTAACAGTGGAGGGGGCAAACTAAGGGGAAGGCGATCGGAGGCCAAATTCTGTAAAAAGAAAAGAAAATAAAGAAAAGTGGGAAATCAGTCATTAATATATTTGGTGAAGAGGTGAGATTTGAGTTGTGATTTGAATTAGTCCAGGGATGTAGCATTGCGGATGTCTGGAGGGAGGGAGTTCCAGAGGAACTGGGTGCGGCAACGGAGAAGGCTCTGGGACAGACAGGTTAGTGGTGGGGATGGAGAGGAGACCGGAGTCAGAGGACCGCAGCCTCCTGGGTGGGATGTAGGGATGGAGGTCAGCTAGGTACCGGGGGGCAAGGGAGTGAAGGGATATCCTCTCCATACACTCTCTACACGCACTTCTTTTCATTGTGCTGTATGTCATTATAACAAGCGTTGCAGGGCCAAGGCTAAGAGAATAACCAAAGACTCTAGTCACCCAAACAACTACCTCTTTGAACTGCTGCGGTCAGGCAAGCGCTACTGGAGTCTCATGGCCAGTACAGAGAGACTCAGAAGGAGCTTCTATCCCCAAGCCATCAGGATGCTCAATGCTCAATGACAATGACACTATGTAACAACCCATCATCTACACTCACGGCACACACATCCACATGTACACACACACTTTAAACAAACACTCACCTTAACACCCACTTTACTCACTTTAGACACTTGAACACTAAATTATATTTATCTATTATTAAAGAGATTTGCACTACATTCATACCTCATTTGCACCTTACCCTAAGTGTTGTACCTCATTCTGCATTGTACCTCACTGTTACCCATTTTACTCTGTATTGTATATTGTATATATATATGTATATTGAACATTCCTTTACTTACTTTTTACCTACTTCTTATTTACTTTTTTACTTACTTTTTTTACTGTATGAAGCACACTCTTAGGGGCTCATACAGAAACAAGCATTTCATCGTAAAGTATTCTGTATTTTATTTTGACAAATAATAAACAAACTTGAAACTCGAACTTGACAAAAGCCTCCCGACTAGACGTGACAGTCCAACGTCCTGTCAGTCCGCTTCCTGTCAGTCCGACATCCTGTCAGTCCAACATCCTGTCAGTCCAACATCCTGTCAGTCCAACATCCCGTCAGTCCAACGTCCTGTCAGTCCAACATCCTGTCAGTCCAACGTCCTGTTATTCCAACGGCATGTCAGTCCAACATCCCGTCAGTCCAACATCCTGTCAGTCCAACATCCCGTCAGTCCAACATCCCGTCAGTCCAACATCCCGTCAGTCCAACATCCTGTCAGTCCAACATCCCGTCAGTCCAACATCCCGTCAGTCCAACATCCTGTCAGTCCAACATCCCGTCAGTCCAACATCCTGTCAGTCCAACATCCTGTCAGTCCAACATCCTGTCAGTCCAACATCCTGTTATTCCAACGGCATGTCAGTCCAACGTCCTGTTAGTCCAACATCCTGTCAGTCCAACATCCTGTCAGTCCAACATCCTGTCAGTCCAACATCCCGTCAGTCCAACATCCTGTTATTCCAACGGCATGTCAGTCCAACATCCCGTCAGTCCAATGTCCCGTTATTCCAACGGCATGTCAGTCCAACATCCTGTCAGTCCAACGGCATGTCAGTCCAACATCCTGTCAGTACAACATCCCGTCAGTCCAACATCCTGTCAGTCCAACATCCTGTCAGTCCAACATCCTGTCAGTCCAACATCCTGTCAGTCCAACGTCCCGTCAGTCCAACGTCCTGTTAGTCCAACGTCCCGTCAGTCCAACATCCCGTCAGTCCAACATCCTGTCAGTCCAACATCCTGTCAGTCCAACATCCCGTCAGTCCAACATCCTGTTATTCCAACGGCATGTCAGTCCAACATCCCGTCAGTCCAACATCCTGTCAGTCCAACATCCTGTCAGTCCAACATCCCGTCAGTCCAACATCCTGTTATTCCAACGGCATGTCAGTCCAACATCCCGTCAGTCCAACATCCTGTCAGTCCAACATCCTGTCAGTCCAACATCCCGTCAGTCCAACATCCTGTTATTCCAACGGCATGTCAGTCCAACATCCCGTCAGTCCAACATCCTGTCAGTCCGACATCCCGTTATTCCAACGGCATGTCAGTCCAACATCCCGTCAGTCCAACATCCTGTCAGTCCGACATCCTGTTATTCCAACGGCATGTCAGTCCAACATCCCGTCAGTCCAACATCCCGTCAGTCCAACATCCCGTTATTCCAACGGCTTGTCAGTCCAACATCCCGTCAGTTTAGATACATAAGTAATTTTTTTTTTATATAACTCTTTATTTTGGTTCATTTTTCACATCTTTTCTAAAGTCACTTTTTTTTTTTACATTTTTGCATGGACATTTTCCTTTTCTTTTCCAAAGTCACTTTTTCACATATACAATTTTTCTTTACAGTATGAATTCCGCTTTTTTATAGACAATTTACAATTTTGTTTCAGTGTTTACAAAAGTTTGCATAAACATTTGAAACATTTTCCTTTTCTTTTCCAAAATCACCTCTTCACATTTTACAACAACCTTTTCTTTTCTTTACAGTATGATGTTCCGTTTTTGCATAGCCAATCTACTCATTTTTCTAGAATAAGACAACCACCACCACAAGACAAACAAGACTCACAGGACAGGGCATTGGTATATGAGGGATAGCCGTTTTTGTTCTTGTTTGGTCTGGTCCGTTTATGGTCCTGACATTCATTTCCCAGTTATTGCATGTTAGCTGCCTCCCATACTCTACATTCTTCCCAACATTTAACATATAACATTTAACACGTTATTGAATTCGACCTCCAAGCGAGGGGGGAAACACCCGCTCCTCTTGGCATAAACCCTGTTGGTGTGCGAGGGAGAGCCCCTCGTTAGGGGGGGGCCCTGCGCTAAGGGTGTGTGACGAGGCGTCTATCCGAAAACCCCTCCATCCCTTGGTCCAACATTGGCTGCTAAAGAAAACCTACGCTAATAAAATGACCTTACCCCTCCCGGGCACTTAGTAAACATTGCCATGACCACAGAAACAAGAGGAGTCCTATGGTTTCTTTCTCATTGTTTTTTAAGGATGTGTGTACTCGCTGAGCCTCTCTCTCGCTCTCAGTGCAGCGGCCCCTCTGCCTGCCTGGTGCTGATGCCGTCGGCTCGTCCCGTTTCTCGCGTTCCGAGGCGCCTGAGGCCCCGGTTCCCTCCTCGCCTCCTTCCAGTACTTCTTTGAATCTTCATGTTGGAGTGTGGGGTCTGGAAGCGGGTTCCTTTTATCTTCAGTGCTTTTTTAATGCATGCTTCTCTCGGCACCAGCTCCTTGGTTGTATATTCGTGTTCCATGCTCTTCTCGTGACTTGTCGGCACGTTGTCATCTTGCCACATTTTATTTAAGCTAGCGACCACGTTAGCTTCGATGTCGAACTCCTCCGTGGTCTCGTTTTCGAGTTTTTAAAAGTTTCTTCCCTTCTTTTTTGGTCCTTCCCTTTCCTTCTTCCACTCATCTACCTTTTGATTTAGATATTTGTGTTCATTGAATTCTTGAAGTGGAAGAGTTATATTCCGCCCGGGAGAGCGGTCTTCTATGCGTCTGTGTCCTCTAACGGCATACCGGAAGTCCACGTAAATACATTTTACTTAAGTATAATTTTATTGGAGGACTTTTACTTTTACCAGAGTACTCATTTATCAGGGTATTTCTACTTTTACTTAAGTAAATGCGTGCATGCGTGTGTGTGTGTGTGTGTGTGAAACGGTGAAGTATGTTAACTACAGCGCGACGAACGACCAGGAAACCACGCAGGCCCACGGCACTACCCGGCGTACCGAGCATGAAGAAGAAACCTCCCTGCCAGATCGTCCGTGACTGGATGAGTGACTGGATGAGTGACTGGATGGGTGACTGGATGAGTGACTGGATGAGTGACTGGATGAGTGACTGGATGAGTGACTGGATGGATGACTGGATGGGTGACTGGATGAGTGACTGGATGAGTGACTGGATGAGTGACTGGATGAGTGACTGGATGAGTGACTGCAGTTTGCCGCACGTCGCCCTCAGCAGCGGTTCTGCGCGCCGTGGGGGAAAAGTTTCTGTTTCAGCCGCTGCTTCTTTTAATTGGTTCAACGGCACCGTTCATATCACCACGCTCTCCTGCTAGCATCACTACTGTATGACTTACTACCATAGTGTCTTTATACCTGCATCACTGTACATATTAATACTATATCTATATCTGTACATATCCCTTACCTACTCTTACTAGTTACGCTGCTGGCCAGTATGACTTACTACCATAGTGTCTTTATACCTGCATCACTGTACATATTAATACTATATTTGTACATATACCTTACCTACTCTTACTAGTTACACTGCTGGCCAGTATGACTTACTACCATAGTGTCTTTATACCTGTATCACTGTAGTAGTACTCATTTATATATTTTATGCCCAGTTTAATCACCTGTGCATTGTATATTACTATTGCACTTTACTGTTACATTTGCACTCTGGTTGGATGCCAAACTTCGTTGTACTGTATTTGTGCTGTATGATGACAATACATTTTAATCTACCGTAATCTAAAAAACCTTATGGAAAACGTATGTCAACCCATATGACATTTGACGGTTTCTACCGATCACAGACACACACACACACACACACACACACACACACACACACACACACACACACACACACACACACAGGAAGAGAAAATAAACATTTCTCTCAGAGTAGTGCCAACACCTGAGTTCCACAAAAAGCATACAATGCATAATAATGAAATAAGAGCGCCCAGACGGAGAGTTGATCTCGGCGGGGAGAATAAATCAGGATTCATTCAGAGCGAGAGCGGGTGGGGATAGACAGAGGCGGCAGCTGCAGAAACAAAGCATTAGCAGCGGCAGATGGAATGGAGGGAGAATCCATCTTGCTCTCCGGACGGGTGGCTGCGCTGCGCCGATAAGGCAGCGGGAGGAGAAGATTGGATGGAAACAGACCTCCATCTGGGCTCCGGTACATTATTATGCACGTTCATGCGTGTGCGTGCGTTATCCCCCGGTACGCACGGTGTTCCTACTCCGGTGGGCCGACGCACTAAGGTTCTCGACCGGCACACCGAAAGTAATATTTACATTTACTACATTTAGTCATTTAGCTGACACTTTTATCCAAAGCAACTTACAAGTTTGGTACGACGAGTCAGCAGGAAGGGTACAACTCTATATCAGCTGAGTAACAATGTTCAAACTTGAGTGCTGTAGAGTGTATGTACATAGCCATTTTGTTATTTAAATTTTATATAGTGTAGTGCCGAAGGAGTCTGAGGCGGGGTGTCGAAAGACAACACTAAACAGTATAACGTCCGTGCGGAACCCTTATTCCCAACTTATTGCTGCTAAGGTCGAGGGACCACAACAAATATAATTTCACTCTTTCTTTGCTGTAAGGTATGGAAGCCCTAAGAGGCCATACATTCATACATTTTATTTACTCCGTTTTCCTGTGATAACGACTTATTATTTCGTTATCTCGACATAAAGATTGTTTTCTCATGATAACGGATACATTTATTTCGTTATCTCGAGATAACAAAGTCCGTTTTCTCGTGATAACGACTTATTATTTCGTTATCTCGAGATAACAAAGTCCGTTTTCTCGTGATAACGGATTAATTTATTTCAGGGGGGTACATGACGTACAGGTATACAGTACTGTTACATTTGTGACATACAAGATATGCAAATATACAGTAATGTTAAACAGAGATCCTAACAGAAAATACATACATACGAGGGGGAGGAAACGTTAGGTTATGGCTATAACCAAGTTCTGTTAGTTAGGGGTGACGCTTGGCATCACTACTGCACTATCTCGCATATGTGCACGCGCACTGAATAAAGACCACAATGTACCTTTAATCCCAATATTCGTCTGACCACACCCCTCATCAGCTTACCTTCATAAGCAGGTGTGTGGTCACCTGCTCTCCTCCTTCCCAAGCTTTCACCACAAGGTGAGGTCAAGGTCTGCAGCGGCCGTCTGTGGCCAAGCGTCACCCCTAACTAACAGAACTTGGTTATAGCCATAACCTAACGTTCTGTTCCGTTAGGGGCTCTGCTTGGCATCACTACTGCACAAGGGGAGGCCAAGCGGAGCCGCTGGCTGACAAATACACCCCGCTGACAGCCCCCCACAACCATCAGAACAGGGAGGGCCGAGCCCCCCCGACCCCCCCAATGGAGGGTATCCCCCCTATTAGGGGCTTCACGGGAGGGCGACGGACCCGACCGTGCGAAGAGGCACTCAAGCAACTCAACGCACAGGGTGAGCAGACCGTGGCTTGACCCCACGACTACACACACGCACAACCCGCATGCCACCCGGGAACGAACGGAGGAACAACCTCGTTACTGCCCCCAGAATCACGGGGTCAAGGGCAAACCCAACCCCGTGGCAAGGCCGTAGCAGCGGAGCGCGAAGGAAGACCCAGACCCACCAAAAGGACTGGACTCCCTAGAATGGGGGCCCGGAGAAGTCCATGATGCCAGCATCAAGACCCCACCAGGTGGGCACGTAGTGCCCCGCCCCCCACATCGCCAGCGTATTCGGACAAAGGCCCCTCAGTTACTGCACCTGGTATTCCCAGGCGGAATCCCATCCAAGTACTAACCAGGCCAGAACCTGCTTAGCTTCCGAGATCGGACGAGATCGGGCGTGTTCAGGTTGGTATGGCCGTAAGCCGAGCGGGCCCTGTCCCCCCAATAGTACACCGCCTGGCACACTGACCCTGCAGAACAGGCAGTCAGCATGGCCGTAAGCACACAAAAAAAGTTAACCAACGGAAGCAGGCAGCGCACCGGGGAAAAACCAGGCAACAGGCTGTTAACCCTAGCCTGGAGACTGCGGACGAGACAGGCGCCAGAGGGGACAGCTGAACACAGCCGCCCCGGCGGAAGGGGCGTATGCTGGCGTTGTTGCATGACCAAGCCTCCATTTAAAAACCCCCACCCAGAGGGGTTGAGGCAGAGAAGGCTGACACGATTGGCAGACGTCATGAACGTGCAGGGGCACCCTCAACCGGTGAACCCGAGAGTTGACACTGCTCCAACACACCAGGGAATCAACCACCTTGGCGTTACCCAATGTGGTGGTTGTTCCTATAACCCCTCAAGAAAAAACTCCAAAACACACCTGCGGGTATACACCGGCTATACCGCAGTACAAGTGTCTCAGTTTTCAAAAAAGGGTTAACCCAGGCCTACGGGTCGACGAACATTACCTCGGACCGGGCCTGGCGATACGGGAAGCACAGGGTCACCAGAGGAGGTCAAAGACCACCCCAACAGGCCCCTCTTCGCCATGCGCGAGAGAGGAGCGAAAAAGAATGGAGAACCAGCCCCTAAGCACACCGCACCTGGCCTTCCCAGGCGGTCTCCCAACCAAGTACCAACCAGGACCAACCTGTGTAGCGGCCGAGATCCGACGAGATCGAGCGTGTACAGGTTGGCATGGCCGCAAGCCATTATGACAGTGCTGAGTAAAAACGTACCCAACCAGGGTCTCCATAGCGCTTAACCCTGTGACACCCGGACCGACCTGGCATTTTTCCCCCTGAAAAAAGCCCAAGTCCCTCAGGGTACCAGAACAGCAGATCTGCATCCCCGGCGGACAACGGGTTCAACTGATCCGGACCAGCGTGACCAGAACCAGTCCCGTGCCCTAACCACGCCGACATGCCAACTCCAGGAGAAAGGGCAGATATGCGTGTCGATCTTAACATGAAAAGAAGGCGCCACCCAGACGTTCGGCCGAACCGCGCCTGGTGGCCCACCCCAAGGGCGTGAGACCCCTCTACATATGTTCAGATCCATTCCGTCATCATCCCCCAGCATGAATGAGAATCCGTCGAAAAACCAACCCAGGTTGTGGGATTTGGTCGTCGGAAGAGGAAAAACCCCCATCTCAGTTGCTTTATAAAAACGCTGTTTCAACCACAAGCAACCAAGGCGTGCCAGTCAGTCGCCTGTTTACAGCGAGCTAGCACTATACGTGCGTCGGGACACACCCCCATCAATGAACAGGCTATTTAGACCTGTCATTGAATCCCCAAGGCGCCCAGGGGAATGACAAGAGGGGTGTGACACTCCCTAACTCCAAAATTTTTTGAATAGAAAAGAAGGAAGCATCAACAGTATGTATCCCAGTCTACACAGCCGGGGGTAAAATTTTTTCAAATTTTTACATCCCACCACCCTCCCATAGGAAGGAGACGGGGATCCCCAGAGAGACTTCCCACGCGAGCTGTACAGATTGAAAAGAATATATTGCACCTTGAGCCATGTAAAAAATTGGTTTTAGGGCTCTCCGGGGAAGGGGCACTGAACCCATACACACTCAATAATCGAATTGAATCGAATACATATACAATAGAATAGGACCCTTCTAGAGGGTCCACTCACTTTGACAATCTGAGGAGGAAGGCTCTGTACTCTGATGGAGGCTCCCTCACATGGAAGAAGGAGTCCGAACTCACAGAAGGCCCGAATAGGCGCTTGGTGAGGAGGAGCCCTGACCACCCCCCTGAAACAGATCCATCACATGGACCTGAACAGCACACGGAAGTCCTACCAACAGAGACGCGCACGGTGACGTACTCTATGGCGGGGGAATTCCTGCGGTGCACACGCCCAATATACCAGGCCGTGGGACCAGGAAACTCCCTTCTTTCATAATGAGAGAGTACATAATTCTCGATTAGTATCGGCCACAGGCCTTGCTAAGCACACACGACAGCGACCAAACCATCTTTCCTTTTAGGAAAATAAAGTTTCTCCAGCTGTTTTAGCACAACCTCAGCAATCAAGCTAAGGGTTACATCGCATCCCTACCACACAAAAGACACAATTCTAGTGCACAACATGTCTGATAGGAGGATGAAAAAGTCCCCAGGGAACCGGGGGGAAACACAATCCTCTTATTTTACCCTCAATACGGCCAGTTAAAACAGGAAAACCTGTTAATATGTGAACACACTGTTCATTGTCATCACAGGCTGAGAAAAGAACATTCTTTTACTCACTTGTCACTAAGCATAGCTTCATAGGTTAGTTACCTTAGTTGTGAGTACACGGTACATAACAACACACATAATGTTACTCACACAACAACCAGATCATTATCACATCTGTAACAACAACCCGATTTGCACGGAGAAGCTAACTGCCAGTGACAAAAACAGCTCACACATAACCCGCGTCGTATCCTAAATGCATTGCAGCAACACACGTTTTGGGAAAAACATCGTTATTCACAATACATTTAGAAAAGTAAAACCAGGGGGGGGCAGGTGGCGCACGGAGATTACGTTCGTCACCAACACCGGGAGGGACTAGGATTCGCCTGTTCGAATCCAGCTCCCGGCGTTGCTATCAGCTTGGCTGTCCTCTCACGCTGATACAATTGGCAGTATCAGGGGGTGGGAAGCTGAAGGGTGGGTCCTGGGCGTTGTGTACAGCGATCCCTTACAGTTCGGTCGGGGCGCCTGCTCAGCGAGGGTTGGATCTGAGGAGAGATAGTGTGGCCTCCCACACGCTACACTCTCCCCGGTGAGAACCTGCGTGGCCAGGTTGGCCTGCCCCAGGCTGCACATGCATCGGAGGAAAGCATGTGACAGTCTCCGGTCTCCCGGACCAACAGTAGGGGAAAGTACGCAACAACCAGGAAGGGTGGGAGGGGGGGGAAATCGGGAAAAAAGGAGGAAGAAAGATAATAAAAAAAAAAAAAAAAAAAAAGTAAAACCAGAAGACGTGTTATAAGGTTTGGTCAAACCTGGTCCTACCCGGAACGTAGATCAGCGAAGTGCAGTCACAGACACCGTAGGAACACAGCCGCTCCTGTGTTGTTCGAACTGGGCAGCGTCGCCGCTCCAACCCGCACTACAGTCCTCTTTGTTGATGCAACCTTGCCGTCCTGGCTCAGGGCAGGGTCGACGAAACATCCCCTGTCAAGGATGACGTTGTAGTCAAGAGTGTAAAACATGTTAAAATCAAAGCACGTTCAACAGAATAGCATCAAGCTAACGGCCGCTCCAACCGTTCGGGCGCTACTGCCCCTGCTCGCGAGACGCCGAGCTAACGGCGCACGCGACCAGAAGCGAGCTCACGGCGGCGCGCGAGAAGCTAAAGCTACCCCGCGCCAGGCCATGGCCTATAGCAGCAAGCTAACGTTACCTAGTGATCACGACATGCTAGCACCGCAGCTAACAGCTGACTGGCTAACAGTAGGCCCAACCTAACCAGGCCATGCAGCGATCCCAGCAGGCTAACGCAGCAGTTAACAGCTGACTGGCTAACCGTAAGCTAAGCAGCTATCACCTGAACATGTATACAATGACATAACACTCACCCAGACAGGCCGCCGTTCTGAACCTCTCCTCACTTTTTAAGAGAAAAGAGAAACAAGATGTCAACACTGCTTTACAACGGTGATTTTACCAACACCCGACGGAATCAGCACAATACCAAACTGGCCTGTGTAGCTGACTTGAACATGGATCTGCCGCTATCGCACATCCATGCACATATCCCCTCGTGAAGGAATACTCTCATTTGGATATGAAAGATGGGGCCTTAACACGGTGACAGAGAGATGTCCACTCGTCCAGAACACACAGGGATCACCAGTGTTAATGGTCGCGGCCCACTAGTTAAAACTATAATGGTCTTCAGACCAAGGCCTTCTGTCGCCTAGGTGGCTGAACAAAGGACCCTAGCCTGGGGCCGGTTTCCATAAACATTGTCAAGTAGCCCCCATAGCACTAACAGACAAGTGGAGCCTGCCAGCAAAACACTACTCACCCAACCTGGAACGCACCGCTTCTCACAACAGCGGCATGTCCGACAGTTCAGCTGTGGCCTGACAGGTTTCACCCCAACAAACACAGCAAGGAACTGCAGTTGAGAAGCATGCAGCGGCGTGCTCCCAATACGAAAACCGGTGGAGGGTTTTTAGAATGATCATCATCTTCCAGACACTCCAGTACGAAGACAATATCGCCGTATTTTCTCGAAAATAGTGAGAGAGAAAATAAAGATATGATGTCAACGTATCCTTGTTTCCCAAAGCTGCTCCTAATCCTTTCTTCCATCATGGTGTCAAGTGTGGGGATCTACCGAGGCACTTCTTCCTTGTGGTGAAAGCGAGAAGGAGGAGAGCAGGTGACCACACACCTGCTTATGAAGGTAAACTGATGAGGGGTGTGGTCAGATGAATATTGGGATTAAAGGTACATTGTGGTCTTTATTCAGTGCGCGTGCACATATGCGAGATAGTGCAGTAGTGATGCCAAGCAGAGCCCCTAACGGAACAGAACTGTACATCTGGAGGGGGTGGGTTGGACATTGAAGACTGGCACAGAGACTTTGAAAGACGATTTCACACGTTTAATGAACACACTAGACAAACATCAGTCTGTGTACACAAACACTGATGTGTCCATCAGTGGACCAATTGCATGCTTTCGCAGAGGACAGGAAGCATTCAGTCGACTCCTAAATTTTTATTCATGGTTAGGGGCTGCATGTCTCGTACACGGCCTGAAATTCATTGACAACTTCAATGTTTTCTGGAATAACCCAGAACGTTTTCAAAGAAATGGCTTCTTCCCAAATCGCTTAGATTCAAAGCTCCTATCAGCAAACATGCGTCATGCCTTGATGGCCTCCAAGAATATTAAGCTCATACCAGCACGAGAGATAGTCATGAAGGACACAATCTCACCACGAAGTACAGCACAAGACGTCCCGTCCCCGTCCCCCCCCCCCATATCACACAAGGCCATCTCGTCTGATCAAATGTCCCCGAAAGCACAGTGCAGTCAGTACGGTACAGTATAGCACAATTACCATGCCATCTCTCAAAACATACAAGTAATCATAACTAGCCAATGGCATGGTGAAAAATATACGCCACCAATGCGTTTACCTGCTATTAACCTCAGGGCCATCACGGTCAAACCAAAGCAGACCTCCTCTAAAGAAGTCCAACAAATAAAATTAGCTTTCCTAAATGTCAGATCACTGAATAATAAAACATTCTTAGTAAATGATCTGATTAAAGAAAATAACTTAGATTGCATCTGCCTAGTAGAGACATGGCTAAATAATGACACAGCTACATCAATAATGATAGAAGCTTGTCCACCAGACTATAACTTTTTTCAAATACCCAGAAAAAATAAAAGGGGCGGAGGAGTTGCAGCAATCTTCTCCTCAAAACTCTTGTTTAGAATCACAGAACTAGGCGAGTTCATGTCAATGGAATATCTTGCCATTGAACTAAAAACAGAATCAACTATTATTGTCACAATATACCGCCCGCCTAGACACTCACCAATATTTATACAGGAGCTCTCTGAACTGATCTCACTATGTGTTACCGGATATGATAAGGTGATCCTAAATGGAGACCTGAACATCCATTTTAATAAGAAAACAGACTCCAAAACTATGGAACTAAAAAATCTACTGGATAGCTTTGACCTAATACAGCATATAACAAATGCAACTCACCGGCTTGGGAATACACTAGACTTAGTTATAACAACAACTGGGCTAAGCATAACAAATATCTCAATAACTGAATTACCTCTCTCCGACCATCACTGTATATTTTTTGATACTCAAATAACCCTTACTAAAACAAAAAAAGAAATCATAGTTAAAAAGAGGCTCCTAAACGACAAAGCTGAATCAAAGTTCATTGATCTTATCAGACTACATGAACCACACAATCATGACAGCTCTCTAAATGAAATGGTAGAAAATCTCAATGATGCAATGTCATCTATATTAAATTCTGTCGCCCCATTAAAAACGAAAAAGAAGAAAACTAGAGCCTCGCCCTGGTTAAACTATAATACGGTCAACGAAGAAAAAAGGAAATGTCGTGCAGCGGAGCGAAAATGGAGAAAAACAAAAACCACCATATGCTGTGATATATACAAAGATGCTTTAACTGCTTATAATAAAACCATCCGCTTAGCAAGGAAAGATTACTTCTCTAAAATCATTACAGAAAATGCTGGAAACTCCAGAATCCTCTTTTCCACTATTAATGTACTACTCAACACTGCCCCTACACCTCCTCAGTCATCAACGGTTAAGTGTGAAGAACTTGCACTATTCTTTAACAACAAAATAACCTTGATCAGGGCCAGCATTACTCATGATGGAAATAAAGTTGATTGCGGCAAACCATGCAATGTAACCATGAGAAGTTTCACATGCATCACATTAGATGTACTCTGCAAAACTGTCTCAGAATGTAACTCCTCCACCTCAGACATTGACCCTATACCTACAGCTTTCTTCAAACGGGTATTTAATAGTGTTTCAAGCCCTGTGCTAGATATCATAAACACTTCCCTTAGGACTGGTATTTTCCCGGATGCCTTTAAAACAGCAGTTGTAAAGCCATTACTAAAAAAAACTAACTTGGATAGTAATGAAATGGCAAATTATCGTCCAATATCCAACCTACCATTCATTAGTAAAGTACTTGAAGAGATAGTTTCAGTTCAAATAAATTCCTTTCTTGAAGAAAACAACATCTTAGAAGAATTTCAGTCAGGATTCAGAAAATATCATAGCACTGAAACTGCCCTCACCAAAATAATCAGTGACCTCAGACTAAACTCTGACGAGAATAAGATCTCCATCCTTATCCTGTTAGATCTCAGTGCAGCATTTGATACAATCGATCACGATATTCTAATCGATCGTCTTGAAAACCATGTCGGTTTCTCAGACCATGTGCTGGGCTGGTTTAAAACATACATCAGAGGGAGGAAATTCTATGTTAAACTAGGAGATCACATGTCTGATATATACGACAACAACTATGGAGTTGCACAAGGGAGTTGCTTAGGTCCTTTACTCTTCTCCCTTTACATGTTACCGCTGGGTGATATCATCAGAGAACATAATGTAGATTTCCATAGCTATGCGGATGATACACAACTGTACATATCTGCTGAACCAAATGATACAGCGATTAGCTCCATTACAGACTGCTTACTGGCAATAAATAAATGGATGAGTAAGAACTTCCTGAAACTAAACGAGAACAAAACTGAAATTCTAATTATCGGCTCCAAAACTAAAAAAGAAACATTAATAAAGAACCTGGGGGGACTAACCCCTTGGATCAAATCTGAGGTCACTAGTCTTGGGGTTATCATAGATTCAGAGCTGAACTTCAATTCTCATATTAGCAAAGTGACGAAAACATCGTTCTTCCATCTCAGAAATATAGCAAAAGTACGACCATTTATTAATCAGAACGATGCTGAGAAGCTAATTCATGCATTCATATCTAGCCGGTTAGACTACTGTAATGCACTTTTCACAGGTCTCCCTAAGAAAACCACAGAGAGGCTTCAGCTAATCCAAAACTCTGCAGCCCGACTGCTAACTAGAACCAAAAGGAGAGAGCACATTAGTCCAGTCCTAGCCGCTTTACACTGGCTTCCTGTAACATTTAGAATTGACTTTAAGGTCCTTCTCCTTACATACAAAGCTCTAAATGGACAGGGACCTAGCTACATCGCCAACACTCTAATAAATTACACACCAGCAAGAACACTGCGATCATCAGCTGCTGGACTACTAGAGGCTCCCAGAAGCAGTCAAAAGAGGATCGGTAATGCAGCCTTTATCAACTATGCCCCAAAACTATGGAACAAACTACCCCAAAACATCAGGGAAGCCAACTCGCTAGACATCTTTAAAAGACAGCTTAAAACCTATCTCTTTGCTCAGGCATTTCACTGATAGATATCTGCTACCACCTAGTGGCAAGAGGAAACATCAGGGATATCCTGACACAACTTGTATTTATTCTTACCCTGCCTACTCTTTTACACTGCCTATCAAATTCATGTGTCGGTTATTGCACTTTTTACCTCTTACTGATGACTATTTTTAAACTGAATCATTTTAAACTATTCTTATTATTTGCTAGATCCAAATGTGAAACACTGATTATTTATGACTATTTTTAAACTGAATCATTTTATTCTTATTATTTGCTAGATCCAAATGTGAAACACTGATTATTTGTTCATGAATTACAGGAGTATTACTGAATAGAGAGCCTATTAGGATGCTAGATCCTAATGTGAAACACTGTGATTTGCCATATCTTGCTATGCTCGCTCATGCCTGTATTTTTTATGTCCGTTCTATTTTATAATTTTTTGACTATTTTTAAACTGAATCATTTTAAACAATTTTTACTATTTGTGTTACTGAAAACTGTAAGCGGAGAGCCTATTGGGATGCTAGATCCTAATGTGAAACACTGTGATTCTACCTGTCTATCTTTTTATGCTCGCTTATGCCTGTATTTTTTGCTGTTGTGAAGCACTTTGAACTGCAACCTCTGTATGAAAAGTGCTATACAAATAAAGTTATTATTATTATTATTATTATTTTACGGGGGCCAGTTTCGAGTTGCAGCCTCCCGTAGGTGTTCTTTGAGAGCTCACTTTTATTGCGCCGCTGGTAAAGCTGAAGCCTTGCTAACTGTCTTCTTAGATGACGCACACTAATGTGTATATTATCTGTAACAGCAAGGCATAAAGCTATTTCAGCCTGTGTCAGCTGTCAGGCCTTGATTGAAGAGATATGTGACGTGGTGATCAATATCCTCCTGCTCCTCTGACATTGCGACAGTGAATGATGTTTCCTGCAGTGATTTAATATACTAGACTATCGTTTCGTTTTCTCGAGATCTCAAGAAAATTATCCCGTTATCTCGGGAAAATAACATTTGTTATTTCGAGATAATGACATAAATAACTCGAGATCTCGGGAAAACAAATTAAATTACCTCGTTATCACGGGAATACGGAGTAAATAAAATGTATGGTCTCTTAGGGCTTCCGTAGTAAGGTACTGAATGACGTGACAATAAATGTATCTGAATCTGAATGTTAGTATATTAGGAAGAGAGAGATGACGGTAGAGGACCGTAAGAAGGTGAGTATTTTTCATCTCAAAAATTGATTGAAGAAGTGTGTCTTTAGTCGACGGTGAAAGATTGGTCGGGTAATATTGTAATTATCATTTTCCAATCAAACGGCGGCGCTCTTCTGTAACAAGCAGCCGATGCGCTCTGTGCCGGAGTGCGGCTGCTGAGTGAAAGATAATCATGGATCATGTGCCGAGCGACGTGCTCCACTCTCCTCCACTTCACCTCAGATTCATAAATGTGATGGTTTGGACTGAATAATACTCTCCAAAATAAATAATAACAACTCTCTGACATCCACACTCATTTCACCATGGCTGCCATACTGGGCAAAACTAACTGTCACTCACAAGAAGATGAAAACCAAAGTACCACCAATAGACCTGTTTGCTGTATACAAACATACCGTGTTCGAGCCAATCAGCAATACCGACTGAGTCACGTGACTAAGTTGCCCACTACCTGCGCAAGCTGCTGCGCTAAAAAGGTACGATGGAGGGGCGGCTACGTGGCGTAGTGGGCAAGGCGCTCGCCACGAATGCGGAGACGCTGGGCTCGCCTGTTCGAGCCCAGCGCTCCACATTGCTTTCAGTTTAGCTGGTCGTTCATACTAATACACATTGGCCGTATTAGGGGGTGGGAAACTGATGGGTGGGGATCGGGCGTTGTGGACAGCGACTCCTACAGGTCGGTTGGTGCGCCTGCGCAGTAGAATCAGGAAGTGTCGGGGGCAGCGTGAGCCTCCCACGCATTACTCCTCGCCACTGAGAGATCGAGCTGCGCAGGTGAAAAGATGCGACTGCTGTTACCTCAAGTACCAGAGGGGACTTGTGCTATGTATGACTTAGTCCACATTGCAGCCGGCTTGTGGGAGGCAAGAAACAGCGTTCGTGACAGGGGAGGGTTGAATTGGATGATACGAAATTGGGATGGGAGAAAAATATAGAAAATGGGAGAAAAAGTGGATAAAAAAAAAGAAAAGTACGATGGGGCTCTATGGAGAAACCACGACTAAAAGTTGTTTCAAACTAAAACGGCTGGATGTCATTTAGTCAAATCAGCAGCATGGCTGAGTGTGAGTCATTCACCTTTTACATATCTAGCTTTGGCATGGATTGATTGTTTAGATTGCTACAGTAGCATGGCAAACAAATGCAAATATATTGTAGTCTGCCCCGTTTTTCTGATCAGGATTACGTTCCTTTTGCCCCCTTGATGTGTAAACGAGAAACACGTCTACTGTAAGACTGAGATAATACAAGAAAACTTCAATAATCGTGTGTGTGTGTCTGTGTGTTGATTCAGAGGGCTCCAGGCTGTTCTATTTGAAATGCCGCGACCGTCTTCCACATGGTGCATAATGTACTTTTATCAGATAATAAGATACAAAGGCTTGACAGCTCATACAGCCATCAATACGAACAAGAACTGCTACCACATTAAAAAGGTAAACGTTTTACCACCGCTGAATAAAGTGGTGCCAGTAACCATGGTGATGTAACTTTGCAAAGGTTCCACGAGGAAAACGTATGTTGTAGATTAGGGAACGACGAAAGAAAATACTGACTAAAATGTAAACAAAAGTAGGTTGTTTACGAGGAAAACTCCACCGGATGAACCATAACCTATATTTTCTTTCTTTGTATTGCTCACAGAGGAGCCGAGTGCCACTAGTGTATACGTGACGAAAGTAGCATGGGCTTTAAGACGCCCAGGCCCCAGGGCCTGATAGGCCCCGGTTGTTATTTACTGTAGGTCCCAGCCTGACATAATTAAAGGGCCGCTGATCTAGACCACACTGATAGCGTAAAAGGTCCAGAGCCTCCCTGGCAGTAATGACAGAGCAGGTCACAGTCAGGGGGTCAGAGTGTTTAGCAGACACCGCGTGGCCCTTCCAAGCTCGCCTAACGACTGAGCCAATCACAGGACACAAACACTGCTTGTTCCTCAGCCAATCACAGGACACACACATTGCTTGTTCCTCAGCCAATCACAGGACACAAACACTGCTTGTTCCTCAGCCAATCACAGGACACAAACACTGCTTGTTCCTCAGCCAATCATAGGACACAAACACTGCTTGTTCCTCAGCCAATCACAGGACACAAACACTGCTTGTTCCTCAGCCAATCACAGGACACACACACTGCTTGTTCCTCAGCCAATCACAGGACACAAACACTGCTTGTTCCTCAGCCAATCACAGGACACAAACACTGCTTGTTCCTCAGCCAAGCTGACGATGACAAAATACTGCAAGTGTCAAAAGAAAACTTTTTTTTTCCATGCAAGTTTGGTGTGCAAACCAAGCGTTTACCCCTCCCAGACGGCTGCATCATGTTAGCAGGACAAGGCTGTACCATTTTAGCTAGTTTACCATTCACAACCCATACCAATCATGTTAGCAAGACAACGCTGTACCATTTGAGCTAGTTTACCATTCACAACACATTGATTGATTGATTGATTGATTGATTGATTGATTGATTGAAAATTGTATTAACAGATTGCAGAATGGGTACAATACAGTACAGCTCAATACACACAATTGTTAAGGGGATGCAGACCAGAGAAAGACTTTCGTCTTGTTTACATCAGGGTCCCCCATTTTCAATTCATCATAACATATATGACATACATGACATACAGATAAACAGTACTGCTACATCTATACATTTATGACATACCAGATTTACAAATACAGTACTGTTTTTGATACAAGAAGAGTCTAAAAAAGAGAGTATATACATTTGACGAAGAAACTGTACATTGGAGGAGGTTGGTAGGTAGGAGGTTGGTAGGTGGGTGGAGGGGGGGGGTTGGGTGGATGGGATGGGGTGGGGTGGGGGGGAAACTGTACATAGGAGGTATTGGGGTGGGGGGGGGGTTGGGTAGGCGGGGTGGGTAACTGTACATTGGATTATCGACGAAACCTTACTTGGTCCCAAGAAGAGGGTCTTGTGTATTATTGGGTTTAATAGGACATTTATTGTACATTGGAGGGGGTTGCGTTAGGACATTTACAGGGGCCAGTTTCGAATTGCAGTCTCTCGTAGGTGCTCTTTGAGAGTGGTTTTGAAAGTGGGTAGTAATTCACATTACTTTACAGCTGTGGGTAGGGCGTTCCACATTGATGTGGCATAATTGCGAAACGTGTTTAGTCCTTTGTTTGAGCCAAATCTGGGTTGAACATGATTTGTGGAGCTCCCTCTGGTGTTGTGGTCGTGGTATTCACTGACCTTTGGGAAGTATTTTGACATGTACATGGGTACCTTAGTCGTGTAGTGCAGGGGTTCCCAAACTTTTCAGGCCGCGACCCAAAAATAACGGGGTCAGAGAGCCGCGACCCCCACTATTATACGAGGTACATTTTTATTTTATTTTTTTATAAATGGAAATGTATGGTTGAAACATGCACACGTTCAAACGCACACACACTAATAAGCATTGGAGGCTTTTAACCAGGGCCGGACTGGGGAAATCATTCAGGCCAGGAAATATAGTGCAAAATATAGCCCCAGTCAGGCCACTTTTTAAGCAGGGTGTCTGGGGGTCCCCCACCAGGACATTTCTTGTTACAAAGACTTCATTTCCTGCATTCTGGTGCAGGATTTTTTTTATTTGTACCCTTTAAATGCCAGTGTTTGTGATGGCATCACAAATTATTGTTAAAAAACAGGCTAGCATATGTATGATTAGCAACAACACTGATTTTGATGGATTTTCAGTTTTTTTGTAATGTCAGATTGAAAATAATACAATCTTTTATTCAACTTGTTGTCAAAAATGGCGCCGCAACGAACGGCTGCCTCTCTGATCGCTCCGTCGAGACTGTGCTTTCTTTTGTTAATTTTTATAGTATTAAGAGTTTTATTTGCACCTACTGTTGGTGCATTATATGTGTATGACCGTCAGTCAATCATTGACATTGGATTAAGGAAAACTTACCGATTGGATTGCTCTCTGGATCGGATTGCAGAACAGCAGCAGTGGCCCGCTGAGATCCTTTGTTGTGGCCATGGCCAAGGCGACGACTTGGAAGAAGAGCCGGCCCGCCTAGACTCTTTGTTGTGGCCGTGGCCAAGGCGACGACGAGGAAAAATAGCCGGGGTCCGAAACAGACTGAGGTCCAAACGACACAGAACCACATTGCCCAGCATATTGTTGGCCAATGTGCAATCGATAGGAAATAAACTGGACGACATCAGAGCACGGATCCAATTCCAGAGGGACATTCGGGACTGTAATGTCCTCTGTTTCACAGAAACTTGGCTGTCTCCTGATGTCCCGAATCATGCAATAGAACCGGCAGACCACTTCTTTGTACTCCGCAAAGACCGGACGGCGGAGTCACTAAGGACGAAGGGAGGCGGCATTGCCTTCATGATAAACAAGGAGTGGTGCGATATAGGCAACGCAAAGGAATTGTCTAACCACTGCTCCCCAGACCTGGAGTTTATCGCGATCAAATGTCGACCCTTCTTTCTTCCGAGAGAGCTGACGTCCATCATACTCATCGGAGTGTATATCCCACCACACGCGAGCACTGGGACCGCACTTTCAAAACTTCACGACGAGGTAAACAAACTCCAGACAGCAAACGTTGACGCTGCCATTGTGGTTCTGGGCGATTTCAACAGCGCGCATCTTAAAAAGGTGTTGCCGAATTTCTATTAGCATGTGACCTGTCCCACCAGAGGCGAGAACATATTAGACCATGTATACTCGCAATTTAAGAATGGGTACAAGTCACAGGCTCTTAGTCCATTCGGTAAGTCCGATCACGCCGCCATTTTTCTTTTGCCAAAGTATAAACAAAGTCTCAAGCGAACGCCGGTGGTCTCGCGAGAGGTTAAGCGTTGGACCGTGACGTCAGAGGAGTCACTCCAAGCTGCACTTGAATGCACAGACTGGAGTGTATTCCGTGATAACACAGCCAATATTAACGAATACACTGAAACGGTGCTTGACTATGTCTGTACTCTGGTAGAAGAAACAATCCCCTCCACCACAATTAAAATCTACCCAAATCAAAAGCCCTGGGTAGACAAATCCGTCCGTGAGGCTCTGAAAGTGCGCACATCAGCATACAACACCGGGCTGGTGACAGGCAACATGGAAGAAGACAAGATGGCAAGATACAACGTCAGGAGAGCAGTAATAGAGGCAAAACGGCGTTACAGGGATAAAGTTGAACTTCAGTTTGAACAGGCTGACTCTAGAGGCATGTGGCAGGGCCTCAGAACAATGACAGATTACAAAGGCACCCCCCTCAAACTGAACAGTGACATCTCCCTAGCAAATGATCTCAATTCCTTCTATGCGAGGTTTGAGGCTGTGAATAAAAACACCAGCCTACATGCCACGGCAATGGGGGGGGGGGGGTCTGCTGATGGAGACTCAGTGTTCAGGGTAACAGAGCATGAGGTGAGACGGATCTTTAAAAAAGTGAATATCAGGAAGGCAGCAGGACCGGACGGCATCCCCGGCCGCGTCCTAAAAGTCTGTGCCGACCAACTGGCCCCGGTATTCACTGACATCTTCAACCTGTCCTTGGAACAGGTTGTCATCCCCACCTGTCTGAAGAAGTCCACCATCATCCCTGTACCCAAAAAATCTGCGCCCGCTTGCCTCAACGACTACCGCCCTGTAGCCCTCACCTCCATAGCCATGAAGTGCTTTGAGAAGCTAGTGAAGGGCTACATCTGTTCCTCCCTCCCCATCAACCTGGACCCTCTGCAATTTGCATATCGCCCCAAAAGGTCCACAGAGGACGCCATAGCCCATGTGCTGCACACAGCAGCATCACACCTGGACAAGAGGCAGGGGAACTATGTGAGAATGCTGTTCATCGACTACAGCTCAGCATTCAATACCATAGTCCCCTCCAAACTCATAGCCAAGCTCAGGGACCTGGGCTTGAACTATGACCTCTGCCAGTGGGTCTTGGACTTCCTGACGGACAGACCCCAGGTGGTAAGAGCAGGCAACTGCACCTCCTCATCCATCACGCTCAACATAGGGGCCCCCCAGGGCTGTGTTCTGAGCCCCCTCCTCTACTCCCTGTACACACATGACTGCGTAGCACAGCGGAACAACAACACCATCATCAAATTTGCTGATGACACAGTAGAGGTGGGCCTGATCTCTGCCAACGACGAAAGGGCCTACCTGGAAGAGGTAGAGAACCTGTCACAGTGGTGTCAGGAGAACTGCCTCTCCCTGAACGTCAGCAAAACAAAAGAGATGATTGTGGACTTCAGGAGGTCGGGGGTCAAGGACTACAGCCCCCTCAGCATCGACGGGGCACCGGTTGAGAGAGTGAACAGTTTCAAGTACCTCGGAGCCCACATATCCGAGGATTTGACATGGACCACACACATTGACAGTGTTGTGAAGAAGGCACGACAACGCCTCTAGTTCCTCAGGCGCCTAAGGAAGTTCCAAGTCAGTCAGAAGATCCTTAGGAACTTCTACTCATGTACAATAGAGAGCATCCTGACTGGCAACATCACCTCCTGGTTTGGGAATAGCACTGCACAAGACCGTAGCAGACTACAAAGAGTGACACGTTCAGCCGAACGCACAATTGGAGGGGGGCTTCCCACCCTCCAGAACATTTACAACAAGCGGTGCAAGGGGAAGGCTAAGAGAATTATTAAGGACTCGAGCCACCCGAACAACTGCCTCTTTGAACTGCTGCGGTCAGGCAAGCGATACCGGAGTCTTAAGGCGAGCACAGAAAGACTCAGAAGAAGCTTCTATCCCCAGGCCATCAGGCTGCTAAACGAACAATAAACACTATGCAACAACCATCAAATGCACACAGCACACACACCCACACGCACACACTCACTTAAACAAACAACACACTGCAGCACCCACTCTCCACACTTTACACTCTCACACAAACACACTTTATATTTATTGATAAAGGATTTGCACTACAACTCGTACACCTACTGTAAATTGTACCTAAATTGCACCTCATCCCATTTCTGCCTTGCACTATATAGTATTGTATATTAGTACACTGCACAGTATTGTATATTATATTATATGGTAACTCAGTTACATCTATTCTGCATCGAACATTGTACATGTCTATACTGAACACTGTGACCTCATTTTTTTTTTACTTCTAATTTACATGCTATACTATGTTATTTTATTTCATACTTATCTTGTCTTGCACAGTCTCTGGAGCGTAACAGTAAGAAGCATTTTGTATAAAAGTATTCTGTACTTCTGTATGACAACTATTAAAGAAACTTGAACTTGAAACTTGAACTTCAGCCCTGATCATAACACCACATATTAATTTTATAATTCTAACCATTTAAATGCCAGTGTGTGTGATGGCATATATTTGCAATATATCAAATGCAAAGTAGATTTTTCTGGGGGGGATTATTACAGGCTAGCATGTGTCAATGATTAGCAACAACAGTTTTTTGTAAGGGTCCCGCCTCCACCAATCACATGCGGCTCCTTTTGTGTGTGTGTGTGTGTGTGAGAGCAAGAGAGAGAGAGAGAGAGAGAGAGAGAGAGAGAGAGAGAGAGAGAGAGAGAGAGAGAGAGATAGTTCTCTAACTTGTGTGAGTTGCAGTGATCTCCTGGTGGTTCCCCACCTAGGTTATCTAACTATTGCGCTGCTGCAACTAGAAACACTGTCCTGGCCTGCTTCTAAGTTCAGTGGCCAGAAGAAAAAAAAAATGTAACTTTTTATTTTTATTTTTTTTAAATCATCTGGCGACCCACCCGCGGCGGCTCGCGACCCTCCTATGGGTCGCAACCCCGACTTTGGGAACCACTGGTGTAGTGTATCTTGTAGACCAGGCCCATTGCAAGTTGATGTACTCTAAGCCATCCTAGGTTGTCAAAGTGGGCAGGGGTGAGGTGGGTTCTAGGAGTAAGGTCAAGCAGTAGTCTGACCAGTTTGTTTTGAGATGTTTGTAATTTTGTTTTTAGCACCTTTGAGGTGCTTTGGTACCATGAGGTGCAAGCATAGTCGTACCCTTGAATGAGTGCTCCTGCCAGAGTCTTCAGGGTATTCTTGTTTACCAGAAAGGAGATCCGGTACAAGAATCGAGTTCGTTGGTTGACTTTTTTTTATTACATTGGATGCCATTTTGTCACAGGAAAGATTTGCCTCTAGGATGGAACCCAGGTATGTAATTTCATCTTTCCTTATGAGAATATTGTCATATTTGAACCGAAGAGAATGGACTCTGTTTTACCCAGGTGTAATGATAGTTTGTTATCAGCGAGCCAGGTGCAGATTCTGCCTAGTTCCGAGCTGAGGTTTTTTTTAACCTGTAACTTGTTCTTGTCAGAGACCAGCAGGGCTGAGTCGTCCGCGAACAGGAACAAGTTGCAGTCACAAGGTGACGACATGTCATTTGCATAAATTAGGAACAGTAGCGGTCCTAGTATGCTTCCTTGTGGAACACCACAGCTCACTGGGAGGGGGGGGGGATAGGGTACCATTTACCTCCACCATCTGTTCTCTCCCCTTCAGGTAGGATTGCATCCAGCTCACTGATAAGCTATCAAAACCAATTGCTTTTAGCTTGTCAATCAGAATGGAGTGATTGACAGTGTTGAAGGCCTTTTGTAGGTCCAGCATGACCATGCCGCAGTATTTGCCCGCGTCCACCTCTTGTTTGATGTGGTCGTTCAAATAGAGGAGGCATGTATCAGTGGAGTGGGACGTTCTGAAGCCAGATTGGAATTCGTAGATTAGATTTTTTTCCGCCAGGTACTTTTCGATCTGTTCGAAGACTATTTTCTCCATGACTTTTGAGATGGAGGTAAGAATAGAAACAGGGCGGTAGTTGCCTGGGTCTAATTTGCTGCACTTTTTGTGCAGAGGGGTCACTCTCGCAATTTTGAAGTCCTTGGGGACGTGTCCCTGTTTTATAGAGAGGTTTATTATGTGAGTGATGACTGGGGTGATGGCGGCTGCTGCGTCTCTTAGGGAATGTTGTCATGGCCAGTGGCCTTGTTAGGTTGGAGGGCGCTCAATTTTTTGAGTACCTCATTGGTTGTTACCATTTCAAGTTTGAAGTCGTCTTTGTGGACCCCTAGGTTTTTGTAATATGCTACTATGTGTTCTACCCCATAATGCCCTGAGTGGGAGGGTAGTTTGTTTACCAGTGTTGTGGCTATGTTTGTGAAGAAGATGTTTAAGTAATTGGCTACATCCAGCTTGTCTGTGATGTCTGTGTACGGTTAATGATTTTGGTGTCCTTATGAATGTACATGCAGACACCACCTCCATACTTGTTTCTATCATTTCGGACTATTGAATAATTCTCCAACTCTATTTCAGGGTCTGCTACTGATGAATCCAGTTTAGTTTCAGAAAAACATAGTATGTTTACCTTACTGCTAATAAACAGTTGTCTTATTTCAGCCAGCTTATGTCTTAGGCTGTTTATGTTCAGATGAAAAATATGTAGTCCGTTTTTATTTGATGTGTTGTCGATGTCGTCGAGTTCAAGGTAGTCTGTGGGGAGGGGGGGGGGCTCTGTGTTGTCCGGGGGGGAGTGGGGGATCCTTTACGGGGGGGGCTGTGTTGTTATTATTTGGTCCGTGTGTGGGTAGGTGGGGAGGGGGGGTTGGGGTAATTCTTTGTCCTGTCCTGGGTCCTCTGCTAGCGTCTTTGTTCCTCGTCGGTGTGAAAGTCTACGATGCGGGGGGGGGGGCTGGTTGTTGATTACAGATGCGTCTGGCGGTCCGGGTGGCGGAGGGGGGGGTGGTGATACTCCCTTGTATCCATGTTCATTGTGGGGGAGGGGGGTGGTTCTGTTCTTTGACCTGGACCGGTTAGCCTAGCTGGTTAGGCTGGCTAAGCTAGCCGGCGATTTGACCGTGATGTTGTCGGGGTGCTTGCCGTTTCGTGTCATCCTGGTCGGCTTTGAGTTTGTTGGCAGGGGCGTTAGGTAAGCGCCGGTTCTTCTGCTGCAACCGCTGGTTGCGTTGTTGATTTTGATCGCGACGGCAGTCGTCGCTATTTGTGGGAGCCTCTGATTCATCGCTTGCTGTTGTAGCCGTGTAACCGGGCCCGGGTTTAATTTAATATCTCCCGCGAGGAGTAGATAAAGGATGATTATCGTCCTTCGATCTAATTTTCCTGCTGGGGGCATTTTCTTCCACTCCGGATTTGCCATTAGGAACCCGTGGATAGCTGCAGTTCCAATGGACAGATGTTTATGCTCCGAGCCGTTGAGGAGGTAAAAGTCATTGTGTCTACCGCTTTCTCTTTCTCTTCTGATTTCTCTTTTATCCAATTCCGTTTGGTTTAGCTTCCTTGGTGAATTAAAGTAATCTGTAATCCATAGTAGGAAGATGATGAAATGTATGAAAAACCTTGTTGGTTTTCCGTGTTGTTTAGAGTTGTTGCTGGAGTTGTTGCTGGAGCTCAGAGATTTGCGACCGTCCATGGCGAGCGTCTGTTTGGTATGCATATACATACCAATCATGTTAGCAAGACAAGGCTGTACCATTTTAGCTAGTTTACCATTCAAAACCCATACCAATCATGTTAGCAAGACAACACTGTACCATCTTAGCTAGTTTACCATTCACAACCCAACATTCTCTGAATTATGTTCGTCTTGTGGCGGTTTCGTTGTTGCCGCCATCTTTAGCATTTAGGATTTCTCCGTTCAAACTCCCAGAGTGCTCCTCACTATAGAGACTGTAGTTCTGGTTCCTGTTAGCCAGTGTGTGGATTGTGAGATGTGGGTGTTCGGGTTACAACAGATAATAGAGACTCTTAAGAGATCATAAAGAATAACCACCAAACTGATACAGACAATAAGGAGATGAGGAAAAACCAACAACTAAAAACAACCTTTCCAGGTGGACCGACTCAAAATAAGAGTTGATAAGAAAATAAATACGTCCAAAATACAGGACAACTATCAATAACAAGTGTGGCGGGGTTCTCTCTCAACAACTCAAAAACTCCCACAAACATAGGCGTAGTCTGAAAAAGTGTTGTTGGTGTCATTTCATTTCCCGGCCTCCCAAGGTGCAGAGGTGATATTATTTACAAAAGTGACACACGAAAATAACAAAACTAAAATACACTATACTTACAATACTACAATACCTACAACATGAGTTCCCCAATAACTCATTAGTTTACACGGAAATAACAAACTGACAATACAGAGCTTCACCAGCATAATTGAGTTACCTACGTTGCAACTCAGCCAGGTGAAGACTCCCCTCCTTATACCCGGTAACCCCTCCCACCAGGCGTCACACAGGTGCTACACATCAACACATTAATTAACAATTTCCTACACACTATATCTAACACACTTTACAAATGTTTTCATTAACCTAAACAAAATCAACCAAGCAAATAGCGACAACAAGAAAAACTACAACAATGCCGTTCATGTTAATATGAACGTTTATAATAAATATATATATGAATGTATGTATGACAGTATGAATGAATGTTGCACTCCCGGGTGTGTGCATCCTTGGTCGGTAAAGGATGGATGAATAGATGGGGAGGTTTGACATTCTCAGTACGATAACAGAAGGGAATGGGAAATGTTTGGTGTGTGTATTTGTGTGTGCGCGCGCGTGTGTGCTGCCCACAGTCAGTGACGAAGCCGCTCCATCACAACAAGGTATTATAGAAAAACTGAAATAAGCCATGAAGACATAAGGAGTTTATATAAAGAACATAAAAATGTAAAACAAAAACAATGAACCTCCTAAAGGAGTTTATGGGATTTTTTTAATTTAGAGAACAAATTCTTATTTACAATGACGGCCTGGCGAGAGGACAAAAGGACCTCTAGAAGGGTAACAGGGAAAGGGGACAACAATTTTAAAGAACAGAGAACAGCACTAGACTGATTTATTGAAAAGCCTGACTGTAAGGAAAGAGAATGATGAGAAAGCAGCTAACCTGGCCAGATTCAAACTTATAAAGAGGCCCAGCTACCATTAGGTGCAGCTGCACTGAATCAGGTGCAATCAAGCCCACACACCTGCCCTACTAAGGAGCAATGAACCACATCCTGCTGTCCATCACAAGAATAAATCAAACAAAATAGCGTTAGCATAAAAAAAGAAGGTAGGCCAGCTGTAGTTTACATAGCTTGCATACAACTTTGTCTCAAAGTTGATTGCTCAGAATGTAAATCACTGTCTTCACTGTCTTCACTTTGCGAGTTGGGCATGGTTGTTGTTGTGTACTGGCACGTTCTTCAGCTCAATGAAAGTGACGATGCGTGTCTCCTATCCGTCATGCAGCGCTGTTTTTTTCACAGTCTAATATTCATTTTACAATCTAATGTATGTTGTTATTAAGTCCATTATTCATTTGAATATAGAATATTCGATGACAGCCCTACTTAACAGTAACTGCACACTACGTGACCCCCGAGTGGAACATGGAAAGCCACGTTCTGCAAACTTTCCCCCACTGTACCGAAATTAACCGCAAAACCGCAACTTAAAAACCAAGGTACGTACCGAACCATGGTTTTTGTGTACCGTACTACCGTTACACCCCTAGTTAGTAGGGTCAGTTAGTAGCGATGCTCTATGAAAACATTAGGGTCAGTTAGTAGTGATGCTCTATGAAAACATTAGGGTCAGTTAGTAGTGATGCTCTATGAAAACATTAGAGTCAGTTATTACTGATGCTCTATGAAAATATTAGTGTCTTAATAATAATAATTCATTTTATTTGTATAGCGCTTTTCAATGACCCAAAGACGCTGTCTTGTGTTGTGTCTTCAAGTCTTGGTGTTTGAAGACATTTTCTGTGAGTGGTGCATTCTCAAATACTCTTCGAGGGTTTGATCAAAGTCATGTTTATTGTCAATTTTCCATGGGACCTGGGAAGCACAAAATACAGTACTCAGATCTCGGTTACAGCCATTTTAATACTATAAATAAATACTGATCCTCATGATAAACATGCAAACTGATTCAATAAAAATGAAATAATAAAAAAGAAAAAACTATTCTAATTTAATAAAAGTAATTTAATTCAATAAAACTCATTTAATTCACTGATTGAAGAGAGAAATGTCATAGGTGCCATAAAGTGCTACGGTGCAGTGTGCAGAGGCACGGCAGTGATGAACTGCGATGAACTAAACAGTCGGTGTGCAGGGTGGGAGGGGGGTAAACAGTCGGTGTCGTGGCTTCCTTCCATTGTCAATCAATCAATCAATCAGTCTTTCTATCAAGCCACTAGACGCTTTAAACAGACAGTTCTAACTCGTTTCTTTCCTTAGATTACTCACAGTTCGAAGTGTTGCTTGGCCTCCGATGGTTTCGATGATGTTGCGATGTGTTTGCTCAAAATAAAGTACCAAACATTTGCACATGCAACAAAGAAAATAGGCCTTTACAATATTCAAAAGAAAATATGCAAAATTCAAAGAAAATAACAAACAACTTAGGTATTCTTTCTTTCTTGGTAATGCTTATATAACTTTACAACTTAAAGGGTATTTGTACAAGTTGTATGTACGTATAATACGAAAAGGTACGTTATGAAAAGGTAGGAAAAAGTATGAAACGATATGAAACGGTTAAAAACTGTTTCCCGACCGCGTCTCTCAACATGTTGCCTTCATTGCGGCTTTAGCGCAAGGCGCTGTCGGATTTGTAGTCCTTTGTAGTGCGTTGACTACAGACGTCACAATTAAGTGGCTTTTCTTATAAAAAAAATCAAAATACTGGCTCTAACATACCGGCCCCTATTGTTATGGGCATCTTTAATAACAATAAACTAAAATTGAAAAAGAGCCAGACAAAGTCAAGTCTTCATATTCTATTTGAGATAAACAGGATGTCTTAATTGTCCATCTTCAGTTATTTCCTTATTCTAAGGCGGGCACCAGTAGGCATATTTTGCTTATTGGTCTTTCCAGCGTGTTGGTTTTTGTTTTAAGAAGAACCCTCCAAATCAGTCCTCCAGATCCAGGACGCGTCTCCATAACTCTTGCCATTAACCAGGATCCACGAGGTGCATTTGAATCCATAATTAATACAATGTCTCCAGGTATGAAGTTCCTTTTGATGCGATTCCATTGCTGTCTTTCTTGCAAAAGTGGTAGATATTCTTTGATCCATCTGGTCCAAAACAAATTCGCTATATACTGCACTTGTCGCCAGCGGCGTCTTGAGTATATATCTTGCTGATGAAATACGCCTGGGGGCAACAAAGGTTTGACCTTGAGCTGTAGCAAATGGTTTGGTGTGAGAGGTTCCAAGTCATTTGGATCATTTGACACTGTAGTTATTGGTCGGCTGTTGAGAATTCCTTCAACTTCACACAGAACTGTTGAAAGGCTTTCGTCATCAAGTGTTTGTTGTTTTGTGATGGATAGCAGAATTTTCTTTACAAGCCGGATTAGTCTTTCCCATACTCCGCCATGATGTGCTCCGTAAGGAGGATTGAAGGTCCATTTGACATCATTTTGCTGGAGAGCTTGTTCTATTTTGCTCAGATTCCACTCTTTTATAGATTCCTTCAGTTCTCTTTCAGTGGCAACGAAATTAGTTCCATTGTCTGACCTCATCTCCAATACTTGTCCTCTTCTGCTGATGAAACGTCTGCAGGCATTAATGCATGAATCTGTATCTAACGAATGAGCTACTTCCAAGTGCACCGCTCTGGTTGTTAGACAGGTAAAGAGAACTCCATATCTTTTCACAATGCTTCGTCCTCTTTTCACTTCCATTGGGCCAAAGTAATCCACTCCAACATATGTGAATGGTGGTAGGTCTGGTGTAATTCTGTCCTTTGGCAGATCTGACATCTTTTGTTCTTCTGCATTTCCATGCATGCGTCTGCACACAGTACATTCAGATATAATTTTTCTGGCTAATGCATTGGCACATGGTATCCAGTATTTTTGTCTTAACCTGGATAACATATGATTCCTTCCACTGTGACCAACTTGTTGATGAATATCTCGAAGTATGGTTTTAGAGACATGGTGGTGTTTTCCAAGAATGGTTGGGTGCTTTGCTTCCTCAGGCATTGCCAATTTATTTAGCCTTCCTCCAACCTTTACTAATTCATTCTCGTACACTGGATCCAATTTATACAGTGTACTACTTCCTTTGATAGGCTTTCCCCTTTTCAAAGTGTCCACTTCCTCTGGAAAAGACTGTTTTTGACAGAAACACAACACTGCTGTTTCAGCCTTATCCAAGTTATCCTTAGAGAGTGTGAGACCTCTCATAGAGTCTTTAAGTAGTTCCTTCCTCTTCTTACTTAAAAGCAGCAAGAGGTGTTTTACTTGAAGGAACCATGCAACTGCTCTTTTCAGTTTCCTCCAATCAGAGTAGTGATGCACTAGCTTGCTTGTGCCATTTAGGTCAGTTGCAATGGTTGGGTTCACATTGACTTTTCCCTTCTTTACCTCCGGATCATCAGGATAGCTGTCATTGACCAGTTTAAGTGCGTCCGGAAACTCAGGCCATTTGTCCTCAGGTTCTTTCAGAAACGATGGACCATTTATCCAAGTCTCACATTTCAAGAACGATTCTGCTGTCAATCCCCGAGATGCATAATCTGCTGGATTCAGTTTAGTGTTGATGTATTTCCACTGTGATGTTGCTGTTGCTTCTCTTATCAGACTGGTTCTGTTAGCTACAAATGTCTGAAACCTTAGTGTTTCATTCATGATGTATCTCAGAACAGATGTACTGTCAGTCCAGAAAACAGATTTGCATAATGGGATTTGCAGCTCGGTTCTGATCATCTTGTCCATGCGTATTGCCAGTACTGCTGCTGTGAGTTCCAATCTTGGGACAGTGACTTTCTTCAGAGGCACGACACGTGACTTTCCTGACATGAAGGATATGTGAACGTCTTCGTCTTCATTTGTCATCTTAAGGTAGGTGACAACACCGTATCCAATCTCGCTTGCATCACTGAAATGGTGCAATTGTGCAGATTTAATTTGTCCATAATTCTTTGGTTTGATACATCGATCAATCTTGAAGCTTTCTATCTGCTTTAATCCCATGAGCCATCTTTGCCACTGTTTCTTGAGAACCTCCGGGATTTATTCATCCCACCCACAATTGAGTTTGCACAACTCTTGTAGGACGTGCTTTGCAGTGAAGATAAATGGTGAAAGAAATCCAAGTGGGTCATACACAGAGCAGACTGTTGAAAGGATGCCTCTCCTTGTGGCTGGTTGAGATTTTAAGCAGACTTGAAACTTGAACACATCTTCCTCCACATGCCACTGTATCCCTAGGGCTCTTTCTATTGGAAGACTGTCTTGGGTCTCTAAATCCAGGGTTTTTACCTCTTTAGGATGGAGGCCAGCACAGTTTTACTGTTGCTTGTCCACTTTGTTAGATTAAATCCTCCCATTGCACAAAGATCTTTGAGTTCTTCACATAACTTCACAGCTTGATCCGCAGAAGCGACAGATTTTAAGCAGTCATCAACATAGAAGTTTCTTCTGACAGTGTCAACAGCTTCTGCAGAGAAATCATCTTTGTTGTCTTCAGCGGTTTTAGTGAGAGCATAGGTTGCACAACTTGCTGATGAAGTGGCACCAAATAGATGTACTGGCATCCTGTACTCAGCGAGAGGTAAACTGACATCTCCTCCTGGCCACCAAAGAAAGCGAAGATAATCTTGATCGGCAGGAGCCACCTTGACCTGATGATACATCCCCTCGACATCAGCCATGAAAGCTATCTGCTCTTGTCTGAATCGAATGAGCACACCAAGTAGCGTGTTGGTAAGATTGGGACCCTGAATAAGCTTGTCATTTAATGAACATCCTTGATAAGATGCAGAACCATCAAAAACTACACGAATCTTGCCCTTCTTTGGGTGATGAACCCCATTATGTGGTATGTACCACACCTTTCCACTCTCAGGTTTGAGCTGCTCTTGGGGCCCTAGCTGAGCGTGACCCTTTGCTATCACAGCCTCCAAGAACGTTTTATATTCATCCTGGAAAACGTTGTTCCTTTTGAATTTCCTTTTTAATGATTCTGCTTTCTGCTCTGCAAGTTTGCGATTGTTTGGCATCATGATATTCTTCTGTTTAAATGGAAGTTCAAGCTGATAATGTCCATCTTTGATTTGAGCTGAATCTGACATGATCTTTAAAAATTGTTTGTCTTCAACTGACATTTCTTTCTTCTCATCACAACCTCGCTCTGGAAAGTCATGATTGTATTGCTGCACCAGCAGCTCACCTATGGCTGTCACCGATATCCGATTAACAACAGCACATGAAGTATTCTCAGATTCAGTGGTTTCCTGATTCAGTCCATTCACAACCCAACCTAGGACTGTCTTAACAGCAAAGGGTCCTCCATTCTGACTGTTTATTATTTTCCACGGCTCCATCAGCTTTGGTGCATTTGTTCCTATAAGCAACCCAATTTCACAATCCAATTCAGGCAACTTAATCTCTCTTAGATATTTCCATTTATTTATGGCCTCTTGAGTGGGAATATGCTCTTTTCCAGCAGGAATCTCCTCTTGTGTGTACACTTTAGGCAGCTGATAAAAATCATTGCCTTCGATGCAACTCACTTCAAGACCTTTGACAAAGGAAGTGTCAATCATTTTCTCCTGACCCATTGTTTTTAAGAGGATTTTTGTTCTCTTGGCTTTGGCATGCAAATCTTGTTGAAGGGCTTCAGTACAAAAACTTGCAGTGCTTCCCTGATCCAAAAATGCATAAGTTTGCACAGTCTGGTTCGAGTTTGATAACTTTATTTGAACTGGAATAATTGGTAGGGTTTGTTGATCACTGGCCCCAGTGTGGTTTCTGCCATTTAAAGAGACCAATGCACTACTTACAGAAGCTGCTTAGGCGTATTTATCAGAGTTGTCCTTTTGTTCCATCATTTTCTTGTAGATGTGCAGTATTGTTGGATGTTTCATTGAACAAACTTCACATTTCATTCTTTTCTGACAGTCTTCGCTTAGATGTCCTTTTGTTAGACAGCCAAAGCAAATTCCTTGTGCCTTTAAGCAGTCAATCTTGTCATTGTGAGATTTTGTGTTTATGTTTCAGAGGTGTGTTCTCCTGCACAAAATACACAGCGCTTCTGAACAGTAATGCCTTTATGGTCTGACTTGCTGTTTTGGAAAGGTGTTTGCTCTTCATTGACTGGTGGGCTTGTCACAGTAGCAAAACTACTTCCCTTATAACCATGAGCAGGCTTATTGCCTGGTGATTTGTACACTTTGGTATCCCTTTTTGGCATGACATCCTGTATGTCTCCAAACATGGGGTCTGATACAATGCGTGCATGCTTTTCAATGAAGTCAACCAATATTGGAAACTTTGCTCTTCTCTTATCGTGTTCGTAATATGCATATGCATTTGTTCTCCACTTTTCCCTAAGTTGAAATGGGAGTTTCATGATCACATTTCTCATTTGATGTGCTATTCATTTCATCCAGAAACTCAACATCTTCCATTGTGTTACAACATCCACAAAGAAAGATAGCATAAGAATGAAGTGCTTTTCTATCTTCACTCTTGATGGCATTCCAGTTCAACATTTTGTCCCAAGTAGCTGCTGCGATTAAGAGTTGATGTCCATAGTTCTCTTGGAGCAGTCTTTTGGCTTCCAAAAAGCCCTTTTTTGGCTCCATGTCCCGGGTTCTCCAATGGGGCCATACCAGCCGGTTTGCCTGCCACCCCGGCGTTCACCGCACTTTCTCCTTCCTGGCTCGTCGATTCTGGTGGCCCACCATGAGGAACGACGTCAAGGAGTTTGTTCTGGCCTGCACGGTCTGCGCCCGCAGCAAGGCCTCCCACCAGGCACCCTCCGGTCTATTACAGCCACTTCCCATTCCGAGCTGCCCTTGGTCCCATGTGGCGTTGGACTTCGTCACAGGTCTTCCACCGTCCCAGGGAAACACAGTCCTTCTGACTGTGGTGGACCGGTTCAGCAAGGGGGTCCACCTCGTGGCCCTTCCCAAGCTTCCCTCAGCTTCCGAGACAGCGGACCTCCTGACAAGCCACGTGTTCCGCCTCCATGGTTTCCCCCAGGACGTCGTCTCGGACCGGGGTCCCCAGTTCACTTCCCAGGTATGGTGGGCCTTTTGCAAGGGATTGGGGGCAACTGTTAGTCTCTCGTCTGGTTACCATCCACAGACTAACGGACAAACAGAGAGGATGAACCAGAGCGTGGAGTCTGCTCTCCGTTGTGTTGCCGCCAAGAGACCTGCTTTCTGGAGCCGGTTCCTCCCCTGGGTCGAGTACGCCATCAACTCCCTGGTCAGTTCCGCCACCGGCGTCTCGTCATTCGAGGTATCCCTGGGCTACCAACCCCCTCTTTTCCCTGCATAGGAGTCGGAAGTGGCAGTTCCCTCCGTGCAGGAGCATCTCGACCGGTGTCGTCAAGTCTGGGAGATCACCAGGACTGCGCTGCTCCGGGCATCGGAGCGCGCCAGTCGGGGAGCTAACCGACGCCGGATCCCTGCGCCGACGTACCACCCTGGGCAGAGGGTATGGTTGTCCTCCAAGGATCTTCCGCTTCGATCCTCGGCCAAGAAGCTTAACCCCCGGTTCGTCGGCCCTTTTGAGATCCAGAAGGTGCTCAGTCCCGCGGCGGTGAGTCTTAAGCTTCCTGCGTCCATGCGCATTCATCCTGTTTTTCATGTGTCCCGGGTAAAGCCTGTCTCTCTCAGTCCCCTGATGCCTCCTGCTCCAGATCCGCCTCCTCCCGAGATGGTGGACGGACACCCCCAGTGGAAGGTCCGCCAGCTCATGGACGTCCGACGGCGGGGACGGGGGTTCCAGTACCTGGTGGACTGGGAGGGATACGGTCCGGAGGAACGGAGCTGGGTCTCCCGCCAGCTCATCATGGACCCCGCCCTGATCACCGACTTCCATCGGTCCCATCCGGGGAAGCCGAGGCCGGGCGGGTCGCCGGGTGGCTCCCGTGGAGGGGGGGGGTACTGTGAGGATTGGTCCAAGACCGCACGCTTCCAGGTACCAATTACCTTCACGGACCTGAAGTGAGTTTAAAATCAGCTCGCTGGAGCCCTTATATACTCTGGGGTTCTGAACGTTCTGTGTCGGGTCGTTTTGCTTACCACTACCAGCTGCTTGTTTTCCTCCCGTGTTGTTGCTCCGTCGTTTGCTCCAGGACGTCTTTGGAAGTCGCCGCTGTTGCTCCTCTCTGCCATCCGTGGATCTGTGCCTCGTAGATCGCTTTGCGCATTTGCGCCTTGGTGAGTTTTGGAAACATACTTTTTTGGATGCTCTGTCTTTTCCTCGCATTTTCCTGGACTCGGGACCTTTCTGTTTTTTGTGTGTTTTGGTAAACACTGAAGATGTGTCGCTTGTGTTAGTACTGGACTCAGCTAATAATACTGGACTGCCTCGTATTCCATACGCTTGTGTATTGACATTCCCTCTCTCTCTCTGTTCCTCCCAGAGTGGATCTCTGTTCCTTCCCGAGTGGATGTCCAAGTAGCTGCAGAGCCGCAGAGTCAGAGGCGCAACGCCACAGTGCCGTCTCTGCTCTGGGTTGAGCTGCAGAGCCGCAGAGCCTACTCTGCCCAAAGGACATTCTCCCCTTATGCTTTCTGTTGTTTTTGCTATTCTCTGTTTTGGAAATAAATACGCCCTAGTTTTTGGCTAACTCTGAACTACCTGTCTGTGCCGTGCTGTTGGGGTTGTCTACAAACCATAACAGTCGTGGCTTCCTTCCATTGTCAATCAATCAATCAGTCTTTCCATCAAGCCACTAGACGCTTTAAACAGACAGTTCTAACTCGTTTCTTTCCTTAGATTACTCACAGTTCGAAATGTTGCTTGGCCTCCGATGGTTTCGATGATGTTGCGATGTGTTTGCTCAAAATAAAGTACCAAACATTTGCACATGCAACAAAGAAAATAGGCCTTTACAATATTCAAAAGAAAATATGCAAAACTCAAAGAAAATAACAAACAACTTAGGTATTCTTTCTTTCTTGGTAAAGCTTATATAACTTTACAACTTAAAGGGTATTTGTACAAGTTGTATGTACATATAATACGAAAAGGTACGTTATGAAAAGGTAGGAAAAAGTCTGAAACGATATGAAACGGTTAAAAACTGTTTCCCGATCGCGTTTCTCAACAGGTTGCCTTCATTGCGGCTTTAGCGCAAGGCGCTGTGGGATTTGTAGTCCTTTGTAGTGCGTTGACTACAGACGTCACAATTAACACTTTGATCGCCATGGGTTAAATTCATAATTTACCATCCCTCGCCAGCTCTATTTGTCTATGGAGAAGTTCCCCTTCTTTGCAGGGCTATAACTTTTTAAATTCTATTGCTAAATTGCCATTATTATGGCCCATTCAATGTCCTATATGTATTGTTCAGGGTGTAGCAACGTTAAACTTTTTCATTCACATATTCATACTAAAATATGGTCTAAAGTATAAGTATGTTTTTATCGTTTTCTGCAGCTTTCTCCAGAACTTGATTTATAGCTCCAAATGCATTATATTGATGATGAAATACAGTTTGATAGCAATCGGCGCGAGATAAAAAATTTCAACTGGACGTGGTTCTAGAAGTTACTACGTGTCATCTGATGATGACTGGATGGGCGGGGGATCGTTTATAATTCCGTGGGCAGCGTTAGATGATTCATCCAGAGTGGGTCATATGTTCATCATAGCAGTTTATATGGAACACGTTAGAATATAACGCTGAATCTTACCGTGGCTTCCTCGCGCCGCTGGCAGATGAGCGTGGAACAGAATTTTTTCTATTATGGGATGGAGAAATGCCCGATCCATTTCCAGGTTGTATAATAGTATATACGTCCAAATCATGTTGTTTTTTTCGAGTTATTTGCACCGATCGATGTTCACTGTGTCAAACCGGAGTCTCTCTAACGATAGTGAGTGCCCGGACCACATATGGATGAGCACTTCCGGTTCAAAGGCTCATTTCCGGTTGGCGATCTGCCGATCGGCCACCAGATGGCGCTCTTGAACCGCTAGAGAGTTGAGTGGAGCTTTGCAGTGTGTCTCAGGGCTCCGGAGGGGAAATATGATTTCGGTCACAGATTTTTGAAATATTGACATCAAAGACGAGTTACGGCATCTTCGGCAGAATGAGCATGGCTAGGAATGACGTCTTAACTCGTCATCGGCGATCATAGTGTTAAGTGGCTTTTCTTATAAAAAATCTAAATACTGGCTCTAACAGTCGGTGTGCAGGGTGGGAGGGGGGTAAACAGTCTGTGTGCAGGGTGGGAGGGGGGTAAACAGTCTGTCTGCAGGGTGGGAGGGGGGTAAACAGTCCGTGTGCAGGGTGGGAGGGGGGTAAACAGTCTGTGTGCAGGGTGGGGGGGGGGGGGTAAACAGTCTGTGTGCAGGGTGGGAGGGGGGTAAACAGTCTGTGTGCAGGGTGGGAGGGGGGTAAACAGTCCGTGTGCAGGGTGGGAGGGGGGTAAACAGTCTGTGTGCAGGGTGGGAGGGGGGTAAACAGTCCGTGTGCAGGGTGGGAGGGGGGTAAACAGTCTGTGTGCAGGGTAGGAGGGGGTAAACAGTCCGTGTGCAGGGTGGGAGGGGGGTAAACAGTCTGTGTGCAGGGTGGGAGGGGGGTAAACAGTCTGTCTGCAGGGTGGGAGGGGGGTAAACAGTCCGTGTGCAGGGTGGGAGGGGGGTAAACAGTCTGTGTGCAGGGTGGGAGGGGGGTAAACAGTCTGTGTGCAGGGTGGGAGGGGGGTAAACAGTCCGTGTGCAGGGTGGGAGGGGGGTAAACAGTCTGTGTGCAGGGTAGGAGGGGGTAAACAGTCCGTGTGCAGGGTGGGAGGGGGGTAAACAGTCTGTGTGCAGGGTGGGAGGGGGGTAAACAGTCTGTCTGCAGGGTGGGAGGGGGGTAAACAGTCCGTGTGCAGGGTGGGAGGGGGGTAAACAGTCTGTGTGCAGGGTGGGAGGGGGGTAAACAGTCTGTGTGCAGGGTGGGAGGGGGGTAAACAGTCCGTGTTTAGCGCAATATGTAGTGCACGCATTTGGCAACAGCTCCGCTCCCATCAACGTTAATTTCGTTTAAAAACATTATTTGGACAATACCAAAAGAGATTAGACCACATCGTATGTATTGATAAGACCTTCTACTAACTATATCAAAAGACAACATGGGTAAGGATAAGGGAAAGACGGGAAAGAAACAAGATACGGCAACTTCAGAGGCGCAGAGCGAAACACGATCAAGAAGACACGTTCTAGGCGACGCGGGTACGGATCCGTTGGCGACAAGCCCCGACGAGGAGAATAAAGAGGAAAATACACCGGGACCATCGACTATGGTCCCCGACAGAGAGACAATAGATGTCAACATAACAGGAGCGACAGGAACAAGCTCTGTGAGAGATAGAGCAGCTGATCTGGATAAGATAATAGCAAACAAATCCACCGTCATCGTCACTGCACCTATATCACCAACTGAAACAAGCAGTACAACCACACCACCCGATTTCAACACACTGACTAACCTGATGAAAGAACAGATTACACACATCGAGGAGCTCAAAGCACACGTCGATGAGCTCAAAGCACACGTCGAAGATAAATTCGATCGCATCGATGCTAAATTAGAAGAGGTCAAGAAAGCGGTCGCTGCACAGTCCGAGCGAATCACGACAGTGGAGAATTCGGTGACAGATATTACACTGGCAGTCAAAGTGAACGAAAACACCATCTGCAATGGCATGACAGAGATGGCAAATGAGATAGAAAGTGTGAAAGAAGCATGCCGTAGGGAAATACAAGAGGTTAAAGATGAAGCGACGGAGAGGCTACTCGAATCCCATCGCTACCACAGGCGAAATAACATCCGCATTGTAGGGCTTGATGAAGCAGTCAATTGCGAAGACGACAACTTTCCAACAGTGCTATCATTGATTTTGGGTAACAACTTTACAAACAAAGTGCCGAAAGTGGACCAAGTTTACAGAATCGGTTCTCGGGAGCAAAGAAACAAAGGGCCAAGAGTCATCATTGTTACTCTGCGGAAGACATCAATAAGAGATGACATCATCAAAATTGCTCGCATCCAACGTGGGATGCTGAAACACGGTGAACATTCAATATTTATCTACGAAGATCTAAGCAAAGAAGCCATCGCTCGACGTCTACCATACAAGGAGGTGATGCAAAAATTGTTCAAGGCTGGCCACAGGCCACGGCTAACATATCCGGCGCTGTTATCGATCATGAAAAGGGACGGCCGCAGGATTGGATTACGCACACCTAAAGAGGCTGAGGATTATTGGATTAAATATGGAGGAGATACCCCAAGTCAGGACGACATTGTCTGAAAACAGATAAGCCGATTCATCTCCCTCTTTCTCAGTGTATATCAGTATTAGAATGACTTTTATTGTGTTCATCAAAGTAGCAGATGATATGCAGGCCGTCTATACCAATGCGTACTGTGTATAATACGATCAGTAATACATTATAATTTCAGACTCTGGTCTCCGGGGAGACAAGTTCATTTCATTGGCAATAAGATCAATCTGGAATATTCTGGGTTTATCGCTCGACTGCCCTGGGTCTCTTAGATCATTCTGGAACATAACAACAGTCTATTGGTACTAGTATATTCTACAACCTTCTAGAATATAATGCACCATGACAACGAAGGCCTACAACTCTAACATTAAACATCCGGTGTGTATATACATAGCAGATAATCAATTGACTGAAGTTCAATCAGTCCTTAATAATACTTTAAAAATCAACCACACCTAAACGTATGAACACAACAAGGTTATTCTAACAATTTAAGTAATCACTCCACTGATGTAGTGACTGGCACATTGAAGCTCTAAAAGGCTCTGCTTTTCTATTGTATCTAATCACTTAATTCGGTTCTAGTGGCTTCTCCACGTTGAATATTATTCTATCTCTCATTCCTTATCTATATCTTTTTTTTTATTATTCTATTTTTTATCTCTATTTTTTAACTTACATTGTTCTTTTCCATTGTTCTTCACATTAAGGTGTCAATATTTCTCTACAATCTTTTCCTTTTTCCTGACTTTCCTACATGTTAGTAGAGGGTTCAAATGAATATGTCGATGAAAGTTTATTCTCTTTTTTTTTTCATTTTACACAATATTTCATTACAGTAAGGGAAGGTGCAAGACCAAAAGCGACATTCTATTGCATTAGAATGAAAATGTTAGATCCTATGGCAATTAGCATAGGAAGATTAGGATTACAATGCTCAGTTTGGGCAATCCGGTGGACTAAGGGAGAGAGTCATTCGCGGAGGATGTGTTTTTGGAACACAGGCCTGTACGACTCTCTGGGCGAGGGGAAAATAGGGGATTTTTATTTGTATATATATATGTTTTTAAGCTCGGCTCTCAACGGGACCTCATTAATTGGATGTACATCTATTGTAGCTTCGCACTCCAGAAGCATTACCAAAAACTACACAAGAACATGCATAGATTATGGCTAGTTTGAATATAATGATATGGAACACTGGTGGGATAAACAAACAACACAAACGCAAAAGCGTGCTCACACTGATGAAAAAAGAACATGTGGACGTGGCTCTATTAAGCGAAACGCACATTTTAGAGGAAGACATAGATACGTTAGCGGATAACATATACCATAATATTAGTCACTCTTCTTTTGGTACGAGAACTCGAGGTGTAGCCATAGTCGTCAGACGTAAACTAAATATCTAATTAAAAGGGGTATGGTCGGATGCTGAGGGGCGTATAACTATAGCTAGGATTGTACATAATAACAGGAAAATAGCATTGGCAGCGGTATATGCCCCAAATTTGTACGAAGTGGGTTTCTTCACTTCACTAACCGGGGAAATGTTAAACCATCCCGAGTACTCATATATAATAGGTGCGGATTTTAATGCCATTTGGAATCCAAGGATGGACAAATCTTACCTTGCCTTTTCCAGCGAACAAAAAAATTCATCTAAAGCATTAAAAGATTGGTCAAAGACTACAGGGGTAATTGATTTATGGCGTTCACTTAATCCCATGACCCGAAAGTACTCCTGTCGTTTGGCGAGACACAACACATTATCCAGAATTGATTACGTCTTTGCATCCCCGAGAATATTTGATAAATATGAAGTGGAAATGATACCCAATGCGCTTTCAGATCACTGTTATTTAATCCTGAAAGCAACATTTGGTATACTATCTTCCCGGGCCCCAAGATGGCGTTTTAATACTATGCTGCTTAACAACAAGGAATTTATTACACAACTCAAAGAAGCTCTCACAGTATTCTTACGGGATAATGCAAACGCGGAGCAAGACCCCAGAATATTATGGATGTCGGTAAAGGGTATGATCAAGGATTTCACGGATAGATTTTCCTCCATATTGCGCAAAAATCAATGCACAAAACTGTCTGAAATGGAAACGCTTTACTCAACGTTATTTAATTCTTTAAAATACAACAACTCTACTGGACTAGAAAATCAAGTTAACATTCTAAAGACAGAGATCAATGCAATATACAGACAAAAATCGGAAATGCAAATACGCAGCACAAGACAACAGCAGTATTTCCAAGGTTCTAAACCTAGTCACCTATTAGCCATGCGATTAAGAATTAATGCAAAATTTGCAGATATAACTGCCATTAGAAAACAACAAGTACTTGTAACAGACCCCAAAATAATAAACGATACATTCAAAGAATTCTACTCCGACTTGTATAATTCAGAAACGACCTTTGATCAAAACAAATTAGACACATATCTTAATCAAATTATTCTCCCTAAACTTTCGGAGGACGACGCTAAACAGTTAGAAGCACCGATCACATTAAAAGAACTCAAGAAGGCCATATCCGGAATGAAAAACGGTAAGGCTCCGGGAAAAGACGGTATCCCATCAGAAATGTACCTTTCTTGTTGGGACATATTTGGACCCTTATTACTAAATATGATCTTATACTCAGTCAAGGAGGGGAGCTTCCATAAACACCACAATATCGCACTCATTTCAGTCCTTCTTAAAAAAGACAAGGACCCCACTGAGTGCGGTAGTTACAGACCTTTAAGCCTCCTCGGAACCGATGTCAAACTGTATTCTAAGATATTAGCCATCAGATTGCAAAAGCATATGACGTCTTTAGTTCATCCGGACCAAACTGGCTTCATAAGAGGTCGCCTGATCAATGATAACATAAGGCGAATACTGCACGTACTAGATGCAGACAAAGAGGACACTACACCTAAGGCGATGCTATCCCTGGATGCTATGAAAGCATTTGACAGGCTGGAATGGTCGTTTCTATGGGCAGTATTAGAAAGGATGGGGTTAGGAAAAGGATTCATTGATATGATTAAAGTACTATACAAGGACCCATCGGCCATGATTACAACAGGCACATTCATCTCCGAAATCTTTCCGGTATCACGCTCAGCCAGACAGGGTTGCCCTCTTAGTCCCGGACTATTCGATCTATCATTAGAGCCTTTAGCACAATATATAAGACAATCCCAATACATAGAACCAATCGTAATCAAGGGCACACAACATAAAATTAGTTTATATGCGGACGACGTAATATTGTTCATGCAAAACCCCAACACCACATTGCCGCATCTACTCAAGTTGATAGAGAACTTTGGTGATTTATCGGGATTGAAAATAAATTGGCCGAAGTCGGCTTTCCTTCCTCTTAACATCCGAGCAAAAAAAGACACAACCCTCCCAGGTGCGATACCCATGGTTAAACATTTTAGATGCTTGGGTGTGGAAATATTTCCCACCATAAGGCAAACGGTGAAGCACAATTACACAAAAATACAGAACAAAATCAAAGACGACCTGGACAGGTGGGCAAAACTTAAAAACTCAGTACAGGCAAGGGTATCAATAGTTAAGATGGATGTATTACCAATAATCAACTTCATCAGCTCAATGCTACCGTTACCTCCTCCAGAGGGCTACTGGAAAAGATTACAATCCTCCACATACAAATTTATTTGGAATAACAAACCACCTCGCATAAAAAGATCCACCGCACAGAGAAATAAAGCAGACGGTGGCATGGCAGTTCCAGATTTTTTACAATATTTTAAGGCTTTCACATTAAGACCATTGACAATATGGTTTGATCCCCAGGCTTTGGTATCTTGGAGAGAATTGGAAGAAAACATAGTAGCCCCACAGAGACTGAAGGACATAGCACACACTAAACTTTCAATCAAGCACTGTGAGCGGGAATTTGGCCCCATAATTACCCATGCAATCAGAACATGGCGAGAAACACAAAAAAAATATCCTAACCCTCAAAAATGGCATAATCACACTCCCATATTCAATAACAATGCACTCTTAATGGGAAAACGTCCTATAAGATTCCCTATATGGGAAGAGCAAGGCATACACTCATTAGGGGATATTTTTAATAACCAGGGCTTCTGTAGTTATGGAGAAATATGCACAAAGTTTAACCTCACCGAGTCCACATGGCTTTTTTTACATACAGTTACGCCTATGTTTGAGGTCTCACGGTGTTCCATTACACATACCAGTTGAACACCACAGATACCACAAATTTTTCTATGAAAGAGAAACATTGGGAGGTTTTGTTTCAGGTTTTTATTATCAATTACTAACATCCTCGTATGAAACCCTTCAACTAGACACTGTCTGGAGGAGGGATATTCCAGACCTGGAAAGTGACTTTGATTGGCAAGAAGCATGGGCAAATGTCCGTCTTACATCAAGGAACCCGGACCATCAACAAATCAATCTTAACTATATTCACAGGACATACTTGACTCCTATAAGACTGAACAGAATGGGCCTGAAACAAGACTCAAAATGCACCCAATGTACAAATGGAGACGAAGGGACATTTATGCACATGTATTGGGACTGCCCACCAGTTAAGGCATTCTGGAAAGATGTGACCCATCAATTATCAAAACTCGTATCTTGGAATATACCAGTACACCCCTCTGTATTGCTTTTAAATGATGTTTTTGAGTTTGCAGTAAATCCACAGCTAAAGAGATTGGTCTTATCGGGTATCACAGTAGCTAAAAAACTGATCGCATCACGCTGGTTTCAACCGGAAAAAATTTGCCGGAAAGTTTGGTCTCTTACATATCTCGATGTGATATATCAAGAAATATCTACAGCAAGAATTCTGGGTCTCAACGAATCCAAAATGTCAATGTGGGTAGAAGTGGTGGAGAGAATAAAAGCTAGCTTATAATGGTGGTGTCTGTTAGGAGTGAGGGATAATGGAGGTACTATCCAAGGAGGGGTCCGGGAGGGGGGGGTTCGAGCTGGAGCATATGTGTGTAGGGTTTTAGAAAATAGGTATTAGGGGTATGTTCTATATAAACATTTATATAATTGTAATTTCGCTGGATATACACTGTATACGGTTAAAATGTTATTATAGACTTTTTTTTATCTTGTTTCTGTACTTGCATGTAATTTTAATCACCTTGACTGTTAGTTTCATTATGCATTATGTGTTGAGTACTGACTTTTAATAATTTTTGTTTTGCAATAATAAAAAAAAAAAAAAAAAAAAAATCTAAATACTGGCTCTAACAGTCGGTGTGCAGGGTGGGAGGGGGTAAACAGTCTGTGTGCAGGGTGGGAGGGGGGTAAACAGTCTGTCTGCAGGGTGAGAGGGGGGTAAACAGTCCGTGTGCAGGGTGGGAGGGGGGTAAACAGTCTGTGTGCAGGGTGGGGGGTAAACAGTCTGTGTGCAGGGTGGGAGGGGGGTAAACAGTCTGTGTGCAGGGTGGGAGGGGGGTAAACAGTCCGTGTGCAGGGTGGGAGGGGGGTAAACAGTCTGTGTGCAGGGTGGGAGGGGGGTAAACAGTCCGTGTGCAGGGTGGGAGGGGGGTAAACAGTCTGTGTGCAGGGTGGGAGGGGGTAAACAGTCCGTGTGCAGGGTGGGAGGGGGGTAAACAGTCTGTGTGCAGGGTGGGAGGGGGGTAAACAGTCTGTCTGCAGGGTGGGAGGGGGGTAAACAGTCCGTGTGCAGGGTGGGAGGGGGGTAAACAGTCTGTGTGCAGGGTGGGAGGGGGTAAACAGTCTGTGTGCAGGGTGGGAGGGGGGTAAACAGTCCGTGTGCAGGGTGGGAGGGGGGTAAACAGTCTGTGTGCATGGTGAGAGGGGGGTAAACAGTCCGTGTGCAGGGTGGAAGGGGGGTAAACAGTCCGTGTGCAGGGTGGGAGGGGGGTAAACAGTCTGTGTGCAGGGTGGGAGGGGGGTAAACAGTCTGTGTGCAGGGTGGGAGGGGGGTAACCAGTCCGTGTGCAGGGTGGGAGGGGGGTAAACAGTCCGTGTGCAGGGTGGGAGGGGGGTAAACAGTCTGTGTGCAGGGTGGGAGGGGGGTAAACAGTCTGTGTGCAGGGTGGGAGGGGGGTAAACAGTCCGTGTGCAGGGTGGGAGGTAAACAGTCCGTGTGCAGGGTGGGTAGAGAGAGAGAGAGAGAGAGAGAGAGAGAGAGAGAGAGAGAGAGAGAGAGAGAGAGAGAGAGAGAGAGAGAGAGAGAGAGAGAGAGAGAGAGAGAGAGAGAGAGAGAGAGAGCCTGCTGTCTCGTAGTGCTGACCAAGGTGATGGATGTCTCGGGGTCTTGGCCAAGATTGCAGAGACTGCTCTACATGCACCACGAGGCCACGGATCAGCTCCTTACCGTCTTCTGTCCGTGGTCTGTCAACGTGGTTTCATTGCTGGGTTAAGTACTTCTATTCTATTCACATAATATGCTTACTTCATACTGTATATCTACTCTATTCACACATATGCTTACCACTTGTATCTATTGCTATGTCTGCCCACTACAATCACGCGAGCTGTCTAACGCCTGTCCCGTCTCCCTGTCTCCCTGTGAGTTGCTGTCTCATAGTGGTGACCGGAGTGCTGGACGTCCCGCGATGATGTCGGGGAGGTTGCGACCCTCTCTGCGCCGCCCGCTATCTCCCTGTCTCCGGCTGTCTCGGAGCGATGACCGGAGTGTTGAACGTCCCGTGATTAAGACGGGGAGGACGCAACCCTCTTTGCACCGCCCCTGTGCCTCAAATAGATTCGCTATCAGCTCTATCTTTAATCTTTCAAAATGTTCAGTTGCTATCGCTATCAGCTCTATCTTTAATTTTTCAAAATGTTCAGTTGCTATTGCATGCACTCATCTGTGTTTCACTACACACATGAGTGCATGCTTACCAACTGTTAGTCTGCAACACTACTATCACCGACATCTAAGAAGGGAGATCCCCCCTTGAATGGCCCTTCTAATGTTTCTCTCCTCCACACTGCCTGTGGTGCATTTTTCCCTATTGCTAGGTTTTAGTGAGTTTTTCCTTACCTTCGTGTGGGGCATGTCTGGGAGTGCTTGCATTCATTCATTTATTTGCATTTATTTTAAATTTGTTGGACCTTATGGTGTTCTTGTTTTGTTCTTGACTTATTGTTATGTTTCTTCTTGACTTGTTTAAAGAAGACGTGTCCGGCCCATGGGGACATTAACGTGTGTTGTCGGGCCTTACAAATACATTTTAGAGAGAGAGAGAGAGAGAGAGAGAGAGAGAGAGAGAGAGAGAGCAGTTTTGTTTCACTGCAGTTTCACTGCTGTTGTTTACAAAGGCAGGACCCGCAATTTAGTTAACACACATTATTCTAGGCTCATGTTTGGTCCCCAGTGCAAAACATTATTTTGTTATTCATGATGACATAAGATAGAATCATTCTAAGAATTACAGTAAATGTATTTTGCCGGCTCTGTAAACAAACCCCCCTCCTCCGATACTGCACACCGCACCTTTAAGTGGACGTTTTAGAGACGCCTCGTTCAACAGACCGTTGAATAACGCATGGTGCCCTGAAGGAGTTCTGCCGAGACAAATGTGTGTACATGTCCACATCAAGGATAAAATATTGTTCAACGGCTCAGACTGATTCTGGTGTACACAATTCTGGCAGGACAAGTGTCCAAATTATTGCAATGGGTACTTTCAGCATGTCAGGGATGCTCATAACTAGGGATGCACCGATCTGATATTTATATATCGGATATCGGCCTCGATATGACTAAAATAGCTGGACCGGGTTTCGGAAAAAATATATATCGGAATTTTCTTAAATCTTTTTTGAATTCTTTATAATAATATAATATAATAATAAATAAAATAATAAATAACAATTCAGTACATTTATATCTATGTGTTAATTTGTTACATTTTGTTTCACCAAGTTAGGAAAGTAATGTTTTAAGTCAAGCCTGATGTTGCCTTGCACAAAAGAATGATCCCAGTCTCTTCCACACAGTGAGGCATACAGTTTATTAATTGAACAATGGGTATCAGATCGGTACTCTACTCGGTATCGGCCGATACCCAAAGCCCAGGTATCGGCATCGGGACTGAAAAAGTTGGATCGGTGCATCCCTACTCATAACATGAACACCAGGGCCTGTGTAGCAGATCTGAAAGTTCCTACAAAAGTAAACTAGGCAGAAATACATGTCTTTACACAGGGAGTGAAGAATGGAACAACATTCCGAATACCAACAAAACTGCTCAGTCACTGACTAACTTTAAAGTCCAGCTAAAGAAGTGGATGAGGGGCCGGTTAGGATAAGAGTCCCAGGCTCCTGAGGCAGATACTTTACAACCCAATGTCTGCTCTTGTTTGACCTGAATAGTTTTTATTATGATTATTGTAATGTTTTTTTTTATTGTGATGTGATATTTGTAGGATATCAAGGAATCAACCATTGCATACACGTTCCCACTACAATGCTTGTTGCCATGCTCTAAGGGCCGCAATGGAAATAGGTTAAACTTATTTTTTGCATAATCCTGATGAATTTGTATGCATACCATGTGTATTCTTAATTTTCCAAATAAAATAAAATCAAGAAGACCAGTGAGATCCAGGAGTAACTCTCTCCATATTCAAGTCTGTACATGTCTGCTCTGAGAACCTGGAGCAAATAAAGGTGTGCAAACCTTTTTGAAGCATCACAGCCATTATTACCTTATTGGACACATGTTTCATCCACACTGTGTTTATCCCAGTGGGCAAGTTGCAGGAAATACTAGTAATATTATTTCATATTAATAATATTTCTTGTCTCCATCAACCCATCCATCTACACTCGCACACACATCCACATGCACACACTCACTTTAAACAAACACTCACCTTAACACTCACTTTAAACACTCACTTTAAACACTCTAACACTACATCATATTTATCTATTTATTAAAGTCAAGTCAAGTCAAGAGTTTTATTTGTCACGGCATACGAGTATACAATGAAATGCGGGTGGTCTTGCCCGCAACGATGTGCATAATACAATAGTAATAACATATAATAAAATCCAATAGAAAGACATTGTGCAATAAAACAAGTAGACAGAGTAGGGCATATCGGTATATGTACATAAGTTATTTACAGAGCATGGTAGGACATGGGTCTTTATGTACATGCTATATTATACAATCTCAAGTTATACTATACTATAAAGGTATATAGAGTGACCTTTCCTTTTGTAAAGTGGCCATAAGTGTGAGCGTGTGCAGCATGAGTGTGTGCTTGCTCATGTTAAAGTGGCTGCTAGTGTGTGAGCGTGTACAGTGTGTGTGTCGTGTGTGTGCTCATGTGTGCTTGTGTGTGGAGAGTTCAGTGTTCAAGGCTCTGATGGCCTGGGGGAAGAAGCTGAGCCGAAGTCTCTCTGTCCTAGTAGCTGGTGTTCCCAGGCGTCTGCCTGACCTCAGCAGCATGAACAGGCTGTTGTTGGGGTGGTGAGGGTAGCGTTCCAGTACCTCAACCTCCTCCCGGTAGGCCTTCTCGTCATTGTCCGAGATCAGCCCTACCACCACTGTGTCGTCCGCAAACTTCACTATGGAGTTGGAGCTGAACTTGGCCACACAGTCGTGTGTGTATAGTGAGTACAGCAGGGGGCTCAGAACACAGCCCTGGGGGGACCCGATTCTCAGGGTGATGGTGTTGGAGGTCTGACCCCCCACCCTGACCGCCTGGGGCCTTTCGCTCAGAAAGTCCAGTATCCAGGCGCTCAGAGCGGAGCTCAGACCCAGCTCGATCAGCTTGTCCACCAGTCTGGTGGGGACTATGGTGTTGAACGCTGAGCTGTAGTCAATGAACAACAGTCTCACATAGCCCCCCTTCTGGCGGTCAAGGTGAGAGAGGGTGCTGTGCAGTACTTGGGAGACCGCATCATCGGTGGACCTGTTTGGCCTGTATGCAAATTGCATAGGGTCCATATCACTGGGGAGGGAGGCACAAATGTGATCCTTGACCAGCTTCTCGAAACATTTCATGGCCACAGAGGTGAGTGCCACCGGTCTGTAGTCATTGAGACATGTTGGGGAGGTTTTCTTTGGTACAGGGATGATGGTAGACATCTTGAAGCAGGCAGGGACCACTGACTCCGCCAGGGATAGATTAAATATGGTGGTGAACACAGGGGCTAGCTGGTTAGCACAGGACTTAAGTATATCCATCTGGGCCAGCAGCTTTTCTGGTGTTCACCTGCATAAATGCTCTTCTCACACTGTGTACCGACAATGAGAGAGCGTCCCCGCCCCCGCGCGGATGCCCCCCCCCTCTCCACAACAGCCGGCGCGCCAGTGACGTCACTAGCCGTTGAGCTAGCGGCGCCACTGTCTGCACCAAACCGAGCGTAGAAAGAGTTGAGCTGACTTTGTAGTCAGTTATCGTCCTCAGTCCCCGCCATAAGCCTCTTGTGTCATTCTGTGCCATTTGTGTCTCCATTTTGTCAGCATACGTCTGTTTTGCAAGTTTAACAGCCTTGCGCAGAGTATATACTGTAGCCTTATACTCCTCCATGTTTCCTGACTCTCTGCCCAGGTTGTAGGCAGTGGTGGGAGATTTCAGAGCTGCTCTGATAGTACTGTCCACCCATGGCTTCTGATTTGGGAACACCCGCACCTTCTTTGTGGGGACAATACTATCGGCAAGTGATGTTATGAAACTCACGACGTGTCTGCGAACTCGCTGACGTCACTGGCGCTTCCTTGAAACATCCCCCAGTCAACGTCCTCGAGAGCGTCCTGCAGCGTGGCCTCTGATTGGTCAGACCATTTTTTTGCCTCACGTGACACGACGGCGTCACGTGATCTCTGTCTGTAGGCAGGTATCAGGTAAATGGAGTCATGGTCGGACGTGCTAGTCGCCCCCGCTAGTGGCGGAGCCGGTACAGCTTTGTAGCCGGCTCTGAACGGGGTGTAGCAGTGGTCAAGCGTGTTTCCTCCCCTGGTGGAGCAGGCGATGTGCTGAAAGAAGGATGGCATCACTTTTTTCAGATTTGCCTTGTTGAAATCGCCGGCTACAATCATGGCTGCGTCTGGGTGTTTGATCTGATGAATGCTGAGTTGCTCCGCCAGTTCCGCCAGAGCCCTGGCGGTGTTTGCCTGGGGAGGGATGTATACTGCAGTCAAAATGACGGCGGTGAACTCACGGGGTAGGTGGAATGGGCGGCATTGAATGGCCAGATGTTCCAAATCCGGCGAGCATGAACGGGAGAGTACCTTTACCTCCTTGGGATTAACCCAGCTATTGTTGGTCAGAAGGCATACCCCCCCGCCGATGCTCTTACTGGAGGCTTCCGTGCGATCTGCTCGGAAGACGGTGAAGGAGTCCGAGGGAGAGACGCTATGGTCCGGAGTCGCTGGCTTCAGCCATGTCTCCGTGAAACACATAACGTTACAGTTCTTCATATCTCGTTGGAATCGGACCCTCGCTCTCAAATCGTCCATCCTCCCCTCCAACGAACGTGCATTCGCCAGAAAGATGGATGGAATTGCCGGGCGGTAAGCAGATCTTTTTAACCTCAGCCTGATTCCTCCTCTCTTCCCTCTGTGTTTCTTCCTGCCGGCTACTTTGTCCTTGTCCCGCCTGATCTCCGGTGGCCAATCTAGGCATAAAGTGTCTCTAAACTCCTCTTTGAGTCCGGAGTTTAGGTCAATAAGTGACGTCCCCGCCAGTGATGTTTCCATAAAAAAAGTAGTAAAAACAAACATAATAACTAAAAGTGTGCACAATCGTTGCTGAGCGAAACCGACGGCGACTAACCTGAGTCGCACCATCATAGAATGCCATTAAAGAGATTTGCACTACATCCATACCTCATTTTGCCTTTAAAAAAAAACGTTTTGTACCTCTTTGTCTGAATTTTTACCTCATTGTCTGCATTTTGTATTTCATTGTCTGCATTTCTATTTCATTGTACTTAAGTTGTACTTAGGTTTGTATATTTGTAGTGTTGGAAAATGGACTTTATTCCTCTTTTACTTCCTTTTTTTTACTCCATGAAGCACATTCTCAGGAGGCTCATACAGAACCAAGCATTTCACTGTAACGTACATGTACTTTATACGTGACAAATAAAAGCAAGCATGAAACTTGAACTCCATCGCCCCGTTTACCGCGGTGACAGAATAACCCGCGTGACGCATCCCACCGACCTTGTCCCTGAGACGTGAACAGATGTCCTGCTGGTGGCCACGGTCTCGCTGGCGCTCTGCCTCCTCCTGAAAGGCGTGCCGGGCCTCCTCCAGGGTGACCCGGGCTTTGGACAGCAGCGCCGCCCGGTCCCACCGCCAGTTCTCGGCCACTGCCTCCAGCTGGGTCTGGGCGAAGCGCCGCCGGTCGCAGTTACACTCGTGCTCCACCTGGAAGAACCGAGAGAGGAGCGGACGTTTCACGGATGTGGCTGTTCTTTAAAAATTTTGGGGTTTTTAGGGCATTTTTGCTTTTATTGGGATAGGACAGTGAGTGACAGGAAATATGATAAGATAAGATATTCCTTTATTGATCCCCTTGGGGAAATTCAGGCATCATAGCAGCATGGGGGAGGGGGGAGGGGAGGTACAGGTAGTAGAAGACATGGTACAGGTCATAGAATTATAGTACAGTGGAGAAGTAAAAATAGAATAAAAAAAGGCAGTGTAAACCATATAACAATATAATTAACTCTGGACATGTGCATATATGCAAGATGCAAGATGAGGGTATGTGTGAGGATTGGTTCTTTCCCCGCCACACGCTTCTTGGGGTGCTGTGATGATTGGTCCGTTGCCTAACGCACACTTCTAGGTTAAGTATCAATTACCATCACGCACCTGATGTGCGTGCTAATCAGCGCCCCAGAGGGCTTTATATACCTGGACCTTTTTTCTATCGATGTCGGGTCGTTCTGGAATACAACTGCATTTGCCTGTTTTTTCCCCGTTGCTGTTCCTGGTCTACTTTCTCTCCAGGACCTTTCTGTGGAGAACCGCTGTTGAGAACCTTGTTCCCCGTTTGGAGCTGCGCCTCGTTTTGCCCGCTTTACGCGTTGCGCTTGGGTGAGTGGAACCAAACCCCTGTGGATTATTCTGATTGTGTGTATTGAAGAAACACTGAAGACTGTCACTATCGTTTGGTTCTGGATTATTCTGATTGTATGTATTGAAGAAACACTGAAGACTGTCACTATCAATTGGTTCTGGATTATTCTAAATTGTGTGTTGTGGGGAACACTGAAGACCGTCACTGTCAATTGGTTCTGGACCCAGCTAGGGAGGAGGGAACCACACTGCCTCTGTGTTTCGTTGGACTGTTTCTGATATCTCTCTCTCTCTCTCCGTTTTCCACCTTGAGCGAAAGCTGGGAGTATCTGCAGAGCCGCTACAACGTCACATGCCAATACCCCACCACTATCTGCTGGGAGTATCTGCAGAGCCGCTGGAACGTCACATGCCAATTCCCCACCACTATCACCAGGAGGATTCTGCAGAGCGGCAGATGACTCTGCCGAAGGCAGTCTCCCTATTTGTTTGATTATTGTACTTATCCTTCTTTTGACTCTGTAAATAAATACGCCCTAGCATTTGGCTAACTCTGAACTTCCTGTCTGTGCCGTTGCATTTGAGGTCGGTTACAAACCATAACATTACGACCCGACCATGACGACCTCAGCCGACACAGACAGGGTCAGGGCAGCGTTGGCGGTCCAGATCGAGTTGGTCAACGACCACACCCAACAGTTGGGTGCGGCTGCGGCTGCTTTACAGGACCTCCGGGCCGAGGTCCAGCTTATTCTGGATGCCATTGACACTCTGGCCACCCAGCAGACTACCCAGGGGTATGAGCAGACTAATATTCTCCACCAATTACAAGCGCTGAGTGAAGCCGTTAACACCTTGCTTGTAACCCCACCTACTTCAGGAGCCTCGGCCGGAGCATCACCCGCAGCCGTGGCAGGCCCCGCGCCTCCCGATCCCGCACCTCGGGAGCCCCGTCTCTCCGAACCACGGTTGTTCAATGGTAACTTCGAGGATTGTGCCACATTCATCATGCAATGCGAGTTGGTTTTTCGTCATCAACCCAGCCGATTCACTTCAAGGGGAGCCCGAGTAGCCTACATGACTAACCTGCTCACGGGCCGAGCAGCACAGTGGGTTACTGCCTCCTGGGCAATGGGGGCTGATTTCTGTTTTTCCTACCCAGACTTCGTGGCAGAGCTCCGCAGGGTTTTCCACCCCCCAGCACGTGGCCAGGACCCAGGAGCTCGGTTGGGCACCTTCCGGCAGGACAGTGGCAGTGTCAGAGACTACCCGCTGGAGTTCAGACTGGCCGCAACGGAGAGCGGTTGGAACGATCAAGCGCTTCGTCTCACCTTCCTGAGGGGGCTCAACGACGCAGTAAGGGACCAGCTCGCGACCCAAGAGGAGCCCGATTCTCTCGAGGGCCTGATCAGCCTCGCTATCCGCATCGACGGACGCCTCCGGGAGAGAAGGCGTGAGCGAGCACGACTGGGACCCCCAGATGTACCCCCCGAGTACCACGACCTCCCCGTTTCTTTTCCCCGTTGCTGTTCCTGGTCTACTTTCTCTCCAGGACCTTTCTGTGGAGAACCGCTGTTGAGAACCTTGTTCCCCGTTTGGAGCTGCGCCACGTTTTGCCCGCTTTACGCGTTGCGCTTGGGTGAGTGGAACCAAACCCCTCTGGATTATTCTGATTGTGTGTATTGAAGAAACACTGAAGACTGTCACTATCGTTTGGTTCTGGATTATTCTGATTGTATGTATTGAAGAAACACTGAAGACTGTCACTGTCAATTGGTTCTGGACCCAGCTAGGGAGGAGGGAACCACACTGCCTCTGTGTTTCGTTGGACTGTTTCTGATATCTCTCTCTCTCTCTCCGTTTTCCACCTTGAGCGAAAGCTGGGAGTATCTGCAGAGCCGCTACAACGTCACATGCCAATTCCCCACCACTATCTGCTGGGAGTATCTGCAGAGCCGCTACAACGTCACATGCCAATTCCCCACCACTATCACCAGGAGGATTCTGCAGAGCGGCAGATGACTGCCGAAGGCAGTCTCCCTATTTGTTTGATTATTGTACTTATCCTTCTTTTGACTCTGTAAATAAATACGCCCTAGCATTTGGCTAACTCTGAACTTCCTGTCTGTGCCGTTGCGTTTGAGGTCGGTTACAAACAATAACAGTATGCCCTCTCAGTTATTTTTGCCCTACAATAAATACAGTTACAATATATATAATCAGATAATCCAATAATCTAAATCCAATCTAATATATAATCAAAAAATTACCAAAGGTTTAAGGGGAAGCAGTCTGTGTGTCCTGGGCTGGATGCGTTTGGTGTAAAGCAGTCTGTGTGTCCTGGGCTGGATGCGTTTGGTGTAAAGCAGTCTGTGTGTCCTGGGCTGGATGCGTTTGGTGTAAAGCAGTCTGTGTGTCCTGGGCTGGATGCGTTTGGTGTAAAGCAGTCTGTTACAAAGGGTCAGATTAAACCGAATATATGTATTTATTGATTGATATATATTGAATAGTATTTGTATATCGTTTGATATCCCTTGTATATTTCTTTGTACATATACACGGAATATCCCTTTAGCCTACTATAGCCCATAATATTTCATTCTCCTATTGGATGGCGTGCCACCAGCGCCAGTGCCGTGCCCCTAGAGCCGACTTGAAAGCTACCGACATGACTTGTCTCAACATGCCCGCTTCTGCCCAGGGCTACGAGACAGTGAGCAGGCTGGCACTTGATTATTCCCCGTACATATAAATATGGCGTAGGTGAATACTGAGTTAGTTCGCCTTTCAGTTCGAGTTGGAGTTCAGTCTTGTTCAGTTACCCAAGTGACGTCTCACCCACTATGCAACGTGCGGTGCAGTAGGGCTCGTATTGCCCCAAAATAGAGTCGTGTTATCCTAATACGTTTGTTCAACGTATCGTTCGCTATTTACTAGTAAGCCTTCATTACGAGTCAAAGACCACGTGAAGTGAGTAATTGTGCGTCTACATAGAGCACTTATAGCCGCGTGCAAATAGGATAGTATTAACGTCAAGTTCAACTGTGAAACCACCGTGACCACGGAGGATTTACACCGGTGATTGCAGAGCCACTTTCCGGCAGGATTATTATTACTCTTGTTGCTTTGACCAAGCTGCTGGAGCAGAGAACCGTCTACCCCGCTGCTGTGTGGGATCTACCGTGAGGACATCATTCGAGCCCGTCTCAAGGAGAGACTCCACGGCTTCACCTGTGCGGCGCGCACACTGGGAGTACAGCTGCCTTTCCCCGCTGAGCCAGGGAGCAATATACCGTCTCCCGGTGCCTATTGAAGCTCCCTGTGGAATCATTGACTTTGCATAGAGCATTGCCTCCCCCTGCTGGCTTACAACCGGTAGTACACCCCCTTCCCAGAGTACCATAGATATAATTCTTAATATTCATTATTGATTTGCTTACGCACATTTCTTGCCTTATAAGCGCATCCAAAGTGACCAAAGTAATGTAATATAATACCTTTGATGTAATAAATATTCTAAACGAGTATTTGTGTGGAAACCGTTTCATTGTGGAGGTGTTCTCATCTGATATACTTGTGTACGGTATGGCCAGTAATGTACATAAGACGGTAGGAAAACAAGATGGCTGCTGATTGAAGTGCTGAGCTGCACCCCGTGCCAAACTTCCCTTTAAAATGCCATTATATATGCTTTGATCAGAGATAAACTGAACTTTTTCAAACCTGGATTCACCTGTTAACGAGACGGTGGAGGGACTGGAAGCCTATATTGACGCGTTTTATAAAGAAAACGCTATGGCGGGCACCAAACCCGATACCAAACGCACCCGAAGTGAGCTGGGCTCGAGTGATGCGGATGACCCAACCAGCGACATCCGTGAGTCTTTAACATCTATTAAACATCAACTCCAGAAGCTTGATCTACTCGAACAGCTGACAAACAATGTCAAGGAGTTAAAAGCTTCTGTGGAGTACAACAACTCACTCATCGAGGTACTAAAGGCAGACAATGCCTCACTCAGGATCGACGTAAACAAATTACAACGTCTGACGGATAATCTCCAAAAAGAAAATTTCAACATGGCTAATAACATTCTTGACCTACAATGTAGAAGCATGAGAGACAACTTAATAATTCACGGTCTTCCTGAAACTAAAAATGAAACTCACCAGAGATCCGAGGAACTTTTTAGGTTATTCCTGTCAGATAACCTGAAAATGAAGTCGGCTGAAACCGAAGCTATCCGCTTTTCCAGAGTCCATCGCCTGGGGAAAGCCAAAGTCGACCAGCAGAGGCCCCGTCCCATCGTGGCCAAAGTCATCGATTCAAAGATGAAATCTGCTATTATGTCCAACGGAAGAGAGTTGAAAGGATCCAAATATTCCATCAGTGACCAGTTCCCGGCAGAGATCATGAGTAGACGCAGGCTGCTCTACCCGGTCATGGCGGATGCGAGGAAAAACAAACGGAATGCTCGTATGTTCATGGATAAACTTTATATTGATGGAACTATGTACAGGAATCCCCGTATTACATACTGGCTGAGTGGAGGCGACGAAAACGTCTTTCATGACGCTCAGGAGGAGATACTGACTCCAAGTATCCAGCGTGCTTCCCGAGCTGCTGTAAACAATGACGCTTGAAGATGACGTCATCATCACCAAGGCGTCCTCGTTGCTATGACTACCCGGGACCTGACTGAATACACGTAGGACACTGCATGCAGAATGCAGATGCAGTCTTCCTTTCTTTTCATTTATCTCTTGTGCTTTTCTTTTCTTCTCAATCTCATATCCATTCCATTTGTTTGTTTGTTCCAATTCATTTATTTAATTTGTCCTTCTTATCTCTCCACCCTCTCTTTCAGGTCAATGTTTGATTCTCTCTCTCTCTCTCTCTCTCTCTCTCTCTCTCTCTCTCTCTCTCTCTCTCTCTCTCTCTCTCATATTATTATATTATATTTTCCCTCATCTTTGGCTAGGGAAATGCGGTTAACGTTGGGCTACTCACCCAGACCCTTGGGCTAATGGGTTTGAATGGAGTGCCCTTGGGTTATTGTTTGTATGCTCTGTTAATCATTTTAGCCCATCCATTAGGGATGGGCCATATGTGTTTTATGTGTAACCCGTCTGTGCAAGACGTTAGGGTTATTTTGTTTTATGTACTTCACCCCCTCCCCCCTCCGTTCACCCCCCCCTTATTCCAGCCATTTAGAGACCTGCCCACATTAGCCTCAATAGAAGCGTCAAAAAAAATATTGCATTACCAACAACCATACAGTATAGATTATGGCTAGTTTGAACATAATGATATGGAACACTGGTGGAATAAATAAACAACACAAACGAAAAAGCGTGCTCACACTGATGAAAAAAGAACAGGTGGACATAGCTCTGCTAAGCGAAACGCACATTTTAGAGAAAGACATAGATATGTTAGCGGACAACACATATCATAACATCAGTCACTCTTCCTTTGGAACGAGAACTCGGGGAGTAGCCATAGTCGTTAGACGGAAGTTGAATATTGAATTGAAGGGAGTATGGTCTGATGCAGATGGTCGGATAACTATAGCTAAGATTTTACATAAGAACAGAAAAATAGCGTTGGTAGCGGTATACGCCCCAAATTTATACGAAGTTTCTTCACTACACTTACCAGAGCAATGTTAGACCTTCCCGAATACTCATTTATAATCGGTGCGGATTTTAATGCCATTTGGAACCCAAGGATGGACAAATCAAACCCCTCCTTTTCCAATGAACAAAAAAATGCATCTAATGCATTAAAGGATTGGTCGAAGATTACAGGTGTAAATGACTTATGGCGTTCACTCAACCCCATGACCCGGAAGTACTCTTGTCGATCTGCGAGACATAATACATTATCCAGAATAGATTACGTTTTCACAACCCCGAGACTATTTGATAACTACGATGTGGAAATGATACCCAATGCATTTTCTGATCACTGTTATTTACTCTTAAAAGGAACATTTGGTATACTATCATCCCGAGCCCCAAGATGGCGATTTAACACGATGCTGCTTAATAACAAGGAATTCATTACACAAATCAAAGAAGCTCTTACGGTATTCCTACGGATAAATGTGAATTCGGTTCAGGACCCCAGAATATTATGGATGTCGACAAAGGGAATGATCAAGGATTTCACTGATAGCTTTTCCTCCCAAATACGCAAGAATCGATGCTCAAAACTGGCTGAACTGGAAACACTTTACTCAACGTTATTTAATTCTTTGCAATACAACAACTCGGTTCAACTGGAAAATCAAGTCAATATACTAAAAAAAGAGATTAACGCCATATACAGACAACAATCTGAATTGCAAATACGTAGCACAAGACAACAGCAGTACTCCCAAGGTTCCAAACCAAGTCACCTATTAGCTATGCGACTAAGAGTCAACGCAAAATTTGCAGATATAACTACCATTAGAGCACAACAAGGACTTGTTACAGAACCCAAAGAAATAAACACGACATTCAAAGAATTCTACTCCAACTTATACAAATCACAAACGACCTTCGATCAAAACAAGATGGACACATATCTTAATCAAATTAACCTCCCTAAACTTTCAGAGGATGACGCTAAACAGTTAGAAACACCGATCACACTAGATGAACTTAGGGAGGCCATATCTGAAATGCAAAGTGGAAGGGCCCCTGGAAGAGACGGTATCCCACCAGAAACGTACCTCTCTTGTTGGGACATAATTGGACCCTTATTACTAAATATGATTTTATACTCAGTCAAGGAGGGGAACTTCCATAAGAATGACAATATTGCACTCATAACAGTCCTCCTCAAAAAAGACAAAGACCCCACCGAGTGCGGTAGTTACAGACCTTTAAGCCTCCTCGGAACCGATATCAAACTGTACTCTAAGGTATTAGCCATCAGACTACAAAAGCATATGACGTCTTTAATTCATCCGGACCAAACAGGCTTCATAAGAGGCCGCCTGATCACTGATAACATAAGACGATTACTACACGTACTAGATGCTAACAAGGAAGACAACACACCTAAGGCGATGCTGTCCCTGGATGCAATGAAAGCTTTTGACAGGTTGGAATGGTCGTATCTATGGGCAGTGTTAGAAAGGATGGGGTTAGGAAAAGGATTCATTGATATGATTAAAGTATTATACAAAGACCCATCGGCCATGATTACAACAGGTACAATCACCTCCGAAATCTTTCCAGTATCACGGTCTTCCAGACAGGGTTGCCCCCTTAGTCCCGGACTATTCGATCTATCATTAGAGCCTTTAGCACAATATATAAGACAATCCCAATCCATAGAACCAATCGTAATCAAGGGCACACAACACAAAATTAGTTTATATGCGGACGACGTAATACTGTTCATGCAAAACCCCAACACCGCATTGCCTCATCTTCTCAAGTTGATTGAGGACTTTGGAGATTTATCGGGATTTAGGATAAATTGGCCGAAGTCGGCCTTCCTCCCACTTAACGCCCCTGCAAAAAGAAATATAACCCTCCCAGAAGAGATACCGATGGTAAAACACTTTAGATGTTTGGGAGTTGAAATATTCCCTACCATAAGCCAAACGGTGAAGCACAATTACATAAAAATCCAAAACAAAATCAAATACGACCTTGTCAGGTGGTCAAAACTTAAAAACTCAGTACAAGCACGGATATCAATAATTAAGATGGACGTCCTACCTAGAATCAACTTCTTCAGCTCAATGCTACCGTTACCCCCTCCAAAGGGTTACTGGAAAGAATTACACTCCTCCACATACAAATTTATTTGGAATAACAAACCACCACGTATAAAAAGATCCACCGCGCAGACGGTGGTATGGCATTTCCAGATTTCCACCACTATTTTAAGGCATACACTTTAAGACCACTGACAACATGGTTTGATCCCCAAGCATCAGTATCCTGGAGAAATTTAGAAGAAAATATAGTAGCTCCACATAGGCTGAAGGACATAGTGTACACCAAATTATCAATTAAGCAATGCGAACGGAAATTTGGCCCCATAATCACTCATGCAATCCGGATATGGCGTGAAACACAAAAAAAATACTCTATCCCACATAAATGGCATAATCATACTCCCTTATTCAATAACAATGCACTCTTGATTGGAAAACAACCTATAAGATTCCCTAGATGGGAAAAGCAAGGCATACACACATTAGGAGACGTTTTCAACAAACAGGGTTTTTGTAGTTTTGATAAGATATGCAAAAAATTTAATCTCACCAAGTCCTCATATTATTTTTACGCACAGTTATTGGCATGTTTGAAGGCTCACGGTGTTCCATTAAGGATACCAATTGTACACCACAGATACCACAAATTCTTCTATGAAAGAGAGACATCGAGAGGTTTTGTTTCAGATTTTTATCATCAATTACTAACGGCCTCGTATGAAACCCTACATCTAGACTCAGTCTGGAGGAGGGATATACCAGACCTGGAGATAGACTTTGACTGGCAAGAAGCCTGGGCAAATGTACGCCTTGCATCAAGGAACCCGGACCATCAACAAATCAATCTTAACTATATTCACAGGACATACTTAACTCCTATAAGACTGAACAAAATGGGTCTTAAACAAGACTCCAAATGCTCCTTATGTACAAATGGGGATGAAGGGACATTTATGCACATGTACTGGGACTGCCCACCAGTTAAGATATTTTGGAAAGAAGTGACCCAGCAATTGTCAAATCTCTTAACTCTGGATATACCTGTACACCCCTCTGTATTACTGCTGAATGATGTCTTTGAGCATGCAGTACCTCCACAGCTAAAGAGATTGGTTTTATCCGGTATCACAGTGGCTAAAAAGCTGATAGCATCACGATGGTTTCAACCGGAAAAAATGTGCCGTAAGGTCTGGATTCTTACATATCTCGATGTGATTTATCAAGAAATATCAACAGCTAGAATTTTGGGTCTCAATGAATCCAAAATGGCAATGTGGTTAGAAGTGGTGGAGAGAATAAAAGCCAGCATATAATGGTAGTGTCTGGTTAGGAACAAATTATAATGGTTGGATTATCCAATGGGGGGTCCGGGAGAGGGGGGTACGAGCTGGAGCATATGTGTATTTGTATATCCTATTGTGTGTTGTCATGTTTGTTTATGTGTTTGTTTAAAAAATAATAAAAAAATAAAATACAAAAAAAAGACGGTAGTGGTTTAATGATACCATACTTGATTAATACAGTCAGGGAATTGTACCCCTCAGTTACAATTGGTCCTTCGAGCCGGATAATAATTAGCGTAATATTAATATAATATTAATATTGACATGGCCGATGACGAACACTCCACAAACGGTTCTCCTAAGCTAGATCGCCCGCAGCGCAGACGGCAGCCACCTCCCTATCTAGAGGCATACGCTGTCAGTCCAATACCTAGCTTTAAAGGGAAATTAAATACGGATAAAATAACTAAAGCGGATAGTAAAATTATGTCCGACCCTATCAACCAGGCTACCCCGCCAACAGAGGCCCTAGTGGGTTCTAATGTAACTGACCAAGCTCACGGTGGGGACCAGGAGGGAACTGACACGACTTTATCCCCAGACAACGTCGACGAGGTAGTCCCCGGAGAGCTCCAGGATAAAGAAAGCCCTCCCGGGATGGAACCCGACCCACCACAAGAAGAGACGGGCACCCAGGAGATGGATCTCCTCGGTACGCAACAGGAGAATGGATCTCCAACAAGTACTGCCGGGAGCCGATCGCCCCGAACGGCGTCTTCCCCCAGCGAGGCGGACAAGATGCTGGCGCAAGCACTCATCGCCACCCTGGCAGCCTCCACCGAACGCGATCGACTTCAAGCGCAACAGACGCGCGAGCGCGAACATTTTGCAGGCGAGCGAGAGCGCTTCCAGGCGCAACAAAGGAGTGAAGACGACCGCATAAGACTGGAGACCAGACGCCTCCAGACAGAAGAGAACATTGAGAGAAGCCGCGCCGATGCACAGCACGCCGCCGCCAATGCACAGCGCGACGTCGCAAATGCCCAGCGCGACGCCGCCAACGCACAGCGCGACGCTGCCCAGGCCAGCGCCAATGCGCAGCGCGACGTCGCCAATGCCCAGCGCGAAGCAGCGCGCAACGCAGCCCATGCCCAGCGCGAGGCAGAGCGCGACCGGCTGCAGGCGGAGCTGATGGACTAACTGGTTGCCATGGCGACACCCCCTCACTCCGCACGGAGCTCTCAGAGATCGTCAAGACATGGGTCTAGGACACATTCCCCTACCCGACGAAGCAACCCGGGACCCCGCCAACAGGAGGATCCTGTCCACGTCTCCGAACCCCCTCCCCGGCCGGTCCATACGAGACCCAGCAACCGGGAAGAACCGGACCACGCCGAGAGACTGAACAGAAGACTCCAGGTCCTAGCAGAGGGAGAGGAGGAGGAAGAGGAGGAATGTCAAGCCGACCAGCAGCAACGTACTCTGGCCCAGGAGGCCCAGTACAGCCCCGACCAGCAGCAACGTACTCTGGACCAGGAGGTCCAGTACAGCCCAGAAGTCAGCCCCGAGGCCCTGCGCTACAAACCCCCGACTCAACTCACGGGTGAGTTTGACGCACCGCCAGCCCCGAGGGACAGCACCTGGGTACCCGACCTTCGGTACCCACCAAGTACCAGCCCAAGACGACACGCAAGAGGAGACTCGCCTAGGAGGCCTCTTCCCCAACGCTCACCGATGTGCCAGTCATCCATGGCATCGTACCTTGGCACACCGACGTTTCCAGACTTCACCCATGAGAACCGAGCACAGTACACGGAGCTACGGATGTGCTTAGAGACAATGATGGTTGATGTAGCTGATGAACGCCACAAGTATGCTACCCTATTGAAGCACCTCAAGGTGCCCCGAGCGCACAATATAGCGCTGGCCTATGCCAACTCTACTACCCCATACACAGCGGCTCTAGCAGCACTCGACCAACGTTATGGACGCGTATGGGACTATGTGATACAGGAGATAAGAGACATTGACCGTCTCCCCCCAGCCAGAGACAACAGAGCATTAGATGACCTGTCTATCAAGGTACAGTCCCTGGTAGGGATGCTGGGGTCCCAAAAGGAAAAGGGTATCTACGAACTGTACGCTAACTCCAACGTAGAGAGGATATTAGAAAAGCTCCCTCCCGCCCGACAAGAGCGCTTCAGGCGGCAGAGAGACTACCGCGACCCCAACGGTCCAGAGGCATCCCTCCTAGACCTATCTGAGTTCCTCGCCAGGGAGGTCAGTAGCCTACGACTCGACACGTTCGTATGGAGTGGACCAAGCCCAAGACTCGGACCTCGGGGACAAACGGATAACCGTCGGTTGGTGACCGTTATGCACCAAGCCGAATCAGTACCACACAAGAACCACAACACCCCCTCGACGAAAGAGGACCAGTGGAAGATTGAGTGCCAGTACTGTGAGGGAGAACATCGGCTGTACCAATGCGACACCTTCGGGAAGCTGACCACGGACGAGGTGAGTCAGTGGACCAAGGACCACCGCCGCTGCTTCCGCTGCGCGCGCAGCCACCTAGCAGCTGAGTGCCGCCTGAAAAAGAAGTGCAGCAGGTGCGGTGGCACCCACTTGGAGGTCCTGCATGACATCAACAGGCGTCAGCCAGGACAACAGAGTGGGCCCGTCGCGGTAATGTACCATGCCGAGGCGGTGGCACCAGCACCAAAGTTCCACCAGACCGCTCCCTGGTGTCCCGACCGCTACGGCAGACACTGGGAGCCACGGTGCGACTCGCACCATATAGATTCTACGTCACCACACACAGGAGTGCTCCACATTGACCAGCATAGCGGGACCCCCCGAGTGCTCCTCAAAGTGGTCAGAGTGCTCCTGAGCTACGAGGACAAGGTCCTGGACACTTACGCCGTCCTGGACGATGGGTCTGAAAAGACTCTCCTCCTCGCTTCCGCAGCAGCCCAGTTGGGCCTGCGAGGTGTCAAAGATACAATGACCATACGCACCATCAGAAGGGACCAGAAGACCATAAAGGGTGAAAAGGTCTCCTTCAAGATAGCAGCGGTGGACCAGCCCGAGAAGCAGTATAGTATAACTAACGTCTTCACCAGCCACGACATAGGCCTGTCTCAGTACACCTACCCCATCCCACAGCTGATGGCTAAGTATGTGCACCTACGTCAACTACCTATACCGCTTATCGACGGCGCCACACCGACCCTGCTCATCGGCTCCGACCACGCGGACCTCATTCTCCCAATTGAGGCGGCCCACGTCGGACCCAAAGGATGCCCAGTCGCGGTTCAGACCCGACTGGGATGGACGCTCCAGGGCCCCCTCTACGGACTTGACAGTCAACCCACGTCTACACGCTGCCTACACACAGAGGCGAGCGACACCGGCCTCTCCCCCGTACAGCAGAGGCTATTGACATTAAGCGAGAGGCCCGTGAGAGAACCGTGGGTACCAGAGGGAGTTCGGAACTCCACCCCCCTCAGCTGCGCTTCAGACGTAGCTGACATCGAACCCAGCACCCCAAGCGACTCCTTGACGGGGCGGCCGGGACCGGCCCCTCCTCAGATGGGGTACAGAGCAAACAAGAGAAACAGACGGAGGAGGAGAAAGCACAGCCAAGCACAGATCAAAGCAGTCTCAGGCCCGCTTCCTCCTAAGCCCCCCTTCATCCCGTCCAGTCGTCATGACCATAGACCAGTCACTACCCCGAGCTGCGTGGCCGGCCGGCCGCGTAAGCAAAGTGACCACTGGTGCCGACGGAAAGGTCAGAGTGGCAGAAGTGCTCGGCCAAGGGCGGACCTACAACCGACCCGTGGCGAGGCTGATAGAGTCGCCAAGGCTCCCCGACTCGCTTAATGACGACCATGACCCATGACTTTGTGAACTGACCGACCCCTCACAACGGACATTGAGTAGTGGACAGTGCGGTTAATCTGTCTCTGCTTAGCTAATTAGGTGGGACTAATTAGGGGGCGGCTGTTACAAAGGGTCAGATTAAACCGAATATATGTATTTATTGATTGATATATATTGAATAGTATTTGTATATCGTTTGATATCCCTTGTATATTTCTTTGTACATATACACGGAATATCCCTTTAGCCTACTATAGCCCATAATATTTCATTCTCCTATTGGATGGCGTGCCACCAGCGCCAGTGCCGTGCCCCTAGAGCCGACTTGAAAGCTACCGACATGACTTGTCTCAACATGCCCGCTTCTGCCCAGGGCTACGAGACAGTGAGCAGGCTGGCACTTGATTATTCCCCGTACATATAAATATGGCGTAGGTGAATACTGAGTTAGTTCGCCTTTCAGTTCGAGTTGGAGTTCAGTCTTGTTCAGTTACCCAAGTGACGTCTCACCCACTATGCAACGTGCGGTGCAGTAGGGCTCGTATTGCCCCAAAATAGAGTCGTGTTATCCTAATACGTTTGTTCAACGTATCGTTCGCTATTTACTAGTAAGCCTTCATTACGAGTCAAAGACCACGTGAAGTGAGTAATTGTGCGTCTACATAGAGCACTTATAGCCGCGTGCAAATAGGATAGTATTAACGTCAAGTTCAACTGTGAAACCACCGTGACCACGGAGGATTTACACCGGTGATTGCAGAGCCACTTTCCGGCAGGATTATTATTACTCTTGTTGCTTTGACCAAGCTGCTGGAGCAGAGAACCGTCTACCCCGCTGCTGTGTGGGATCTACCGTGAGGACATCATTCGAGCCCGTCTCAAGGAGAGACTCCACGGCTTCACCTGTGCGGCGCGCACACTGGGAGTACAGCTGCCTTTCCCCGCTGAGCCAGGGAGCAATATACCGTCTCCCGGTGCCTATTGAAGCTCCCTGTGGAATCATTGACTTTGCATAGAGCATTGCCTCCCCCTGCTGGCTTACAACCGGTAGTACACCCCCTTCCCAGAGTACCATAGATATAATTCTTAATATTCATTATTGATTTGCTTACGCACATTTCTTGCCTTATAAGCGCATCCAAAGTGACCAAAGTAATGTAATATAATACCTTTGATGTAATAAATATTCTAAACGAGTATTTGTGTGGAAACCGTTTCATTGTGGAGGTGTTCTCATCTGATATACTTGTGTACGGTATGGCCAGTAATGTACATAAGACGGTAGTGGTTTAATGATACCATACTTGATTAATACAGTCAGTTTCAAGTTTCAAGTTTCTTTAATAGTTGTCATACAGAAGTACAGAATACTTTTATACAAAATGTTTCTTACTGTTGCGCTCCAGAGACTGTGCAAGACAAGATAAGTATGAAATAAAATAACATAGTAAAATTAGAAGTAAAAAAAATGAGGTCACAGTGTTCAGTTTAGACATATGTACAATGTTCGATGCAGAATAGACATAGTTACCATACAATATACAATACTGTGCAGTGTACTAATATACAATACTATATAGTGCAAGGCAGGAATGGAGAAATGGGACGAGGTGCAATTTAGGTACAATTCACAGTAGGTGTACGAGTTGTAGTGCAAATCCTTTATCAATAAATATAAAGTGTAAGTGTGTTTGTGTGATCTAAAGTGTGGAGAGTGGGTGCTGCAGTGTGTTGTTTGTTTGAGTGAGTGTGTGCGTGTGGGTGTGTGTGCTGTGTGCATTTGATGGTTGTTGCATAGTGATTATTGTTCGTTTAGCGATTATTGTTCGTTTAGCAGCCTGATGGCCTGGGGATAGAAGCTTCTTCTGAGTCTTTCTGTGCTCGCCTTAAGACTCCGGTATCGCTTGCCTGACCGCAGCAGTTCAAAGAGGCAGTTGTTCGGGTGGCTCGAGTCCTTAATAATTCTCTTAGCCTTCCCCTTGCACCGCTTGTTGTAAATGTTCTGGAGGGTGGGAAGCCCCCCTCCAATTGTGCGTTCGGCTGAACGTGTCACTCTTTGTAGTCTGCTACGGTCTTGTGCAGTGCTATTCCCAAACCAGGAGGTGATGTTGCCGGTCAGGATGCTCTCTATTGTACATGAGTAGAAGTTCCTAAGGATCTTCTGACTGACTTGGAACTTCCTTAGGCGCCTGAGGAAGTAGAGGCGTTGTCGTGCCTTCTTCACAACACTGTCAATGTGTGTGGTCCATGTCAAGTCCTCGGATATGTGGGCTCCGAGGTACTTGAAACTGTTCACTCTCTCAACCGGTGCCCCGTCGATGCTGAGGGGGCTGTAGTCCTTGACCCCCGACCTCCTGAAGTCCACAATCATCTCTTTTGTTTTGCTGACATTCAGGGAGAGGCAGTTCTCCTGACACCACTGTGACAGGTTCTCTACCTCTTCCAGGTAGGCCCTTTCGTCGTTGGCAGAGATCAGGCCCACCACTACTGTGTCATCAGCAAATTTGATGATGGTGTTGTTGTTCCGCTGTGCTACGCAGTCATGTGTGTACAGGGAGTAGAGGAGGGGGCTCAGAACACAGCCCTGGGGGGCCCCTATGTTGAGCGTGATGGATGAGGAGGTGCAGTTGCCGGCTCTTACCACCTGGGGTCTGCCCGTCAGGAAGTCCAAGACCCACTGGCAGAGGTCATAGTTCAAGCCCAGGTCCCTGAGCTTGGCTATGAGTTTGGAGGGGACTATGGTATTGAATGCTGAGCTGTAGTCGATGAACAGCATTCTCACATAGTTCCCCTGCCTCTTGTCCAGGTGTGATGCTGCTGTGTGCAGCACATGGGCTATGGCGTCCTCCGTGGACCTGTTGGGGCGATATGCAAATTGCAGAGGGTCCAGGTTGATGGGGAGGGAGGAACAGATGTAGCCCGTCACTAGCTTCTCAAAGCACTTCATGGCTATGGAGGTGAGGGCTACAGGGCGGTAGTCGTTGAGGCAAGCGGGCGTAGATTTTTTGGGTACAGGGATGATGGTGGACTTCTTCAGACAGGTGGGGATGACAGCCTGTTCCAAGGACAGGTTGAAGATGTCAGTGAATACCGGGGCCAGTTGGTCGGCACAGACTTTTAGGACGCGGCCGGGGATGCCGTCCGGTCCTGCTGCCTTCCTGATATTCACTTTTTTAAAGATCCGTCTCACCTCATGCTCTGTTACCCTGAACACTGAGTCTCCATCAGCAGACCCCCCCCCCCCCCCCCCCCCCATTGCCGTGGTTTGTAGGCTGGTGTTGTTATTCACAGCCTCAAACCTCGCATAGAAGGAATTGAGATCATTTGCTAAGGAGATGTCACTGTTCAGTTTGAGGGGGGTGCCTTTGTAGTCTGTCATTGTTCTGAGGCCCTGCCACATTCCTCTAGAGTCAGCCTGTTCAAACTGAAGTTCAACTTTATCCCTGTAACGCCGTTTTGCCTCTATTACTGCTCTCCTGACGTTGTATCTTGCCATCTTGTGTTCTTCCATGTTGCCTGTCACCAGCCCGGTGTTGTATGCTGATGTGCGCACTTTCAGAGCCTCACGGACGGATTTGTCTACCCAGGGCTTTTGATTTGGGTAGATTTTAATTTTGGTGGAGGGGATTGTTTCTTCTACCATAGTACAGACATAGTCAATCACCGTTTCGGTGTATTCGTTAATATTGGCTGTGTTATCACGGAATACACTCCAGTCTGTGCATTCAGGGAATTGTACCCCTCAGTTACACAGTCTATGTGTCCCTGGCTGGACACATTGTGGTGTAAAGCGGTCTGTGTGTCCCTGGCTGGACACATCATGGTGTAAAGCAGTCTGTGTGTGTCCCAGGCGCGTCGTGATGTAAAATGGAGCTTTCTCTCCTCCGCCCTGAGCTGTCCTGAAGGAAAGCTGCTGCGTTCTGCGTGACGGCTGTCTGTAGCTATTCATCATTGTGTCGGCACTCGCACAGAAGCAGTATCACTTGGCCGCTTCACTGGAACGGAGGGGAATGATATTCATCTGTGGGCTAATAGCGGCTAACTGGTACTGGGAAGGCATTAGGCGGCTGGATGGTTTTATTGAAAGTGACTGAGCTGCCAGACCAGGGACAGCCAAGCACCTCCTGTTTATTAATGCTCACAGAGATCCATCACTGGGGTCCAAGTACACCCTGTTTATTAATGCTCACAAAGATCCATCACTGGGGGCCAAGCACATCCTGTTTATCAACAGTGTATATCATTATGAAAAAAATAACATGTCAGTTTCTTTTTTGGGGGGGGGGGGGGGGGGGGGTGCATTGGTACATAGGGCGACAGTGGATACTTTAGAGTCTCTACTAGAGCTGTCAGGTCTTTAGAGTCTCTACTAGAGCTGTCAGGTCTTTAGAGTCTCTACTAGAGCTGTCAGGTCTTTAGAGTCTCTACTCTACTGTCAGACTGGGTCTTTAGAGTCTCTACTCTACTGTCAGACTGGGTCTTTAGAGTCTCTACTCTACTGTCAGGCTGGGTCTTTAGAGTCTCTACTGTACTGTCAGACTGGGTCTTTAGAGTCTCTACTAGAGCTGACAGGCTCCTCTGTGCTGCCTTGCGTCTCCTCTGTGCTGCTGTTACCGTGACAAGAGACCCAGCCGGCAGAACAAAGACGGCTCCCCGGAGTCAGTCAGTCACAGAACAGAAGACATCGAAAGGCCTGATGATGATTCTATAAAACTCCACAAATGCTGGAGATAATAAAGATATTGAAGGTTATTTCCGTCGCGTCCCCGTGGCCACCGGGGCGGTGATGACCTCATCCTCGGGGACAGTGCCGAGACTCTACCAGCAGGGGGGGTACCGTGCTCTGTCTGCTGATCAGCCGGAGTGGTTGATGACATCATAGGGTGAAATAGGCAGTTCTCAGTGAGGTATAGAGAGTCCAATCTTTGGAATGCAGCTGATCCTATACTGAGGAAATCTCCATCTCTGCTTATTTTTAAAGCAAACTACAAAAAAATGCTCATATCCAAAAGTAGTAGATAGATAAATAGGTCATACATGTAGGTATGCATTTGGTTATGTGGGTGGGTAGGTTTGTAGGCAGGTGGGTGGGTGGTTATGTATTATTATGTACGCAGTATACAGTATATGCATGTATGTACTTTGTGTATGTATTTTGTATTAACACGTATCTTTTTTTAAAGATTTATTTTTTAGCGTTTATCGCTTTTTACTACTGGGCAGTCCAGTAGAGAGAGAGAGAGGAGGAACAGGAGACAGAGTGGGGGGAAGACATTCTGCAAATAACGACGGGTCCGGGAATTGAACCTGGGTCGGCCGTGCCGCGACTCAGTGCGTTATGTGGTTCGCCACTGGGTCGCCCAACACGTATCTTTTGAATGTATTCTGGTATTTTATAACATGTATATGTTTGATTTTACAAAACAGGGGAAGTTCTTGATAAGCCTCTAGGCTTCTAACTTCTCCTTCACAATATGGTTATAACTTATAATGTATTTTTTTTTACTTTTGTTTAACTGTGTTAATAAATAAATACAAAAAAAATATATATATCAGCCATGTGGTCTATATTCTGTGCAAGTGTGCAAGTTAATCACTGCCATAACTCTGCACACTGCACCGTAGCACTTTATGGCACCTATGACACTTCTCTCTTCAATCAGTGAATAAAATTTGTTTTATTAAATTAAATCAGTTTTATTGAATTAGACTAGTTTTTTTTACTAATTCGTTTTTATTGAATTAGTTTGCATGTTTATCATGATGATCAGTATTTATTTAAGTGTTTATTTTGTTATTTTAGTATGTAATGGCTATAACCAAGACCCGAGTACTGTATTTCATGCTTCCCATGGAAAAATTACAATACACACGACTTTGACTTTGATGATAAAAATCAAGAAATGATTGTAACTGTATTACAATTCAAACGTCACGTACTTCAGAGAACAGAATGAGGTTGTTGTTGATGCCATCATCATCCAATCAAACCGAGGTTTGAAAGGAAAAAAAGAGAAAAAATATCAGGCTGTGTGTTTCTGGAGGTCAGAGGTCAGAGAGAGAAACTGAGACTATGGTTATTTGAGAAAAGCAGCGGTTAGAGAACAAAGTCGAGTGACTCAAAGAGGCTCTTTGTCAAACTGTTCACGCGGTGCTTTTGAAACGGCTGCACTGAATCAAAGCACCTAAGAGGCGTGGTGGTACGGCCTCTTAGAGCTCCGCCTCCTCTGCCCTAACCCCCCCTCTAATATCAATGTAACATCAATCCATCCATCTACAATCATTACTAGGGCTGAAAAAGCTTCGGGGCCGAGATTCAATTTTACTTCGAAGCTTCGAGAGTAAAAAATAATAATAATAATTAAATGTATAAATTATTATTATTATTATTATTATTATTATTATTATTATTATTATTATTATTATTATTATTATTATTATTGTTATTATTATTATTATTATTATTATTATTATTATTATTATTATTATTATTATTATTATTATTATTATTATTATTATTATTATTATTATTATTATTATTATTATTATTATTATTATTATTTATTTTTTATGTTGTGGGACTTGTACAGCACTTTGTTCAACTTTGTCAGTGCTGTAAAGTTTAAACCTTTTTAAATCTTAGACAAACGAAACACATTGCTTTCATGAAATATTGTAAGCCATCATTTGAGGCTTTATAAAAGCAGCACAATGAACACAAATCACACAAAAGTCAGTGCCGAGTCCGACCTCATCTTAAATAACAAACAGCATTGCTTGTTGTAGTTAACAAAGAGAGGCAGAGTTGATTTTGCAAAAAAAAAAAAAAAAAAATACATTTGTCTTTTTTCTTTTTCTTTTTAATATATTCGAATTTTATTTTCATATTCGAATCCCATGCCCATCAAACGAAGCTTCGAAGCTTCGAAGTATTTAAGACAGCCCTACTCATTACACACACATCCACATGAACACACTTTAAACAAACACTCACCTTAACACTCACTTTAGACACTTTAAATACTTTACACTACATCATATTTATCTATTTATTAATTAAAGAGATTTGCACTACCTGCATACCTCATTTTGTATTTTGCCAAGTTTTTGTACCTCTGTCTGCATTTTTACTTCATTGTACTTAGGTTGTATTTAAGTTGTACTTTAGTTTGTGTATTGTATATTGTATAGTGTTGGGACTTATTCCAAAAAAAAATCTGTATGAAGCACATTCTCAGGAGGCTCATACAGAACCAAGCATTTCACTGTAATGTACATGTGCTTTAAATAAAAGCAAACTTGAACTTGAACTTTTGTTTCTCAGGACAGGAGGAGAAAGTGGCCAAAATGTAGCTGGCAAAAGTTGCCCATTGAGGTGAACGCAGGAGAGGAGAAGATTTATCACAGAGAACGTTCCGGACGAACGTGTTAACCGGAGCGACGCAAGCTCCCACTGCTGCGCGGCCAAGTCGAAGAGGAGCGGCAAATATCCCATCCCACTGTTTTGTTATTTCATTAGAATTACTGTATATATACTTGACCACAGTGTACAGCCCTGGCCTATTTTTATTTAAATGTTTATAATTATACTATATTCTATTGTGCTCCTATTTCATTTAGTTTATATAACTTTTTATTTTTCAGTTGTGCAGCCCTGGCCTATTTTTATTTCATAATTATATTCTAATGTACTTCTATCTTTATTTTGTTCCATTTTTTATTCCATTTTATTTTATTCTACCTTTTAATTTTATTATTTGTCCGTTAATGTCTGTCCGTTAATGTCGCACCGAAAACTACCAAAGCAAATTCCTTGTATGTGAAAACTACTTGGCAATAAAGACCTTTCTGGTTCTGATTCTGACAACAACACAGCAGCACACAACAGGCCCGTCATCCAGAGAGGACCGAATGCTGACCGAATTGGACAGTGGTTAAGCCTCAACACAATACCAACGTGTTGGTTTAAAACCAGCGGCCGCCAGGCTGGGAGTTAATCCTGAGGCATATTGGCTGCATGGTAACTATTAAGTCATATGATTTCTATAATCCTCAGGCTGCTATTAGGCTCCACGGGTCGGTGGACGGGAAGACGGGGACACGTCCACCACGAGGGACAGAGCTGCCGTCCAACACAGAGTGGACAGGAGTCACTGTGTGTCTAATGGAGCAGAGAGGATATTCACAGACAATGAGCTCGCTGGAAAACCAGGAGGGGGGGATGAAAGAAAAATGTGTTTGTGCAGCTCTGTGCCTAAAGGAAAACACACACCTTTCCGTGTCAGAACGACTCCAGCTGCTGTGAGCATCCTGCAAGTTCACTATTAGAGTTTACATTAGATTAGATTTTATTAAAATGTATTGTCATCATACAGCACAAGTTCAGTACAAGGAAAGGAATATTGGTAACCAACCTAAAATGCAATAGTAATATACAATGTACAGGTGATTAAACTGGGTATAAAATATATAGATACTACTGAGTAAAAGTGCTAATCAGATGTATGTACATAATAAGAGTTGTAGTATAATATGTACAGTGATACAGGTATAAAGACACTATGGTAGTAAGTCATACTGGCCAGCAGTGTAACTAGTAAGAGTAGGTAAGGGACATGTACAGATATACATATATATATAGTATCTAAAAAGGATTATATGCAGGTATGTACAGAAAGATGTGGATAAATATATATATGTTAAGAATAAATATATATAAAGTATAAAGTTTTATATTATTTTCTACCTGAACATGATAAATATCCATTACAGCATTACAGGTGTAGAAGTAGGTACATAGAAGGATTACATTTATCATGTCCAGGTAGAAAATAGTTTTCAGACTGAAAACATTTGAGACCATTATTAACAGAATTTTACTTCCAGGTATTAAGTTGCAGTAATTAGCCTGCACCCCCCCCCCCCCCCCCCCTCCCAATACACAATGTCAACTTCAGAGTGTTCCAGTGATTTTGCACTCGAGTAGAAATCACATAAAGGCGGTTCCTGCAATTCAGAGCAAGCTAACCTAATTATGACTAATAGCTGAATGAGGCTCAGCCAGCAGAGCAGTGACTCTCTGGGTCTATTTATTAGGCCGTAAGGTGAAGGCTGTATCATTTCATCCCGTTCCCACCTCGGCGGACTACACAATTTTCACTCTGGGTGAAAGATATATTGGTGTAGATTTAGGAACAAAAAGTTCTCCATTGACAAACTAGCCCGTTTTGCGCAATCATAATTTTAAAGTCGGGACTAGATCTTTCCTCGCGAACGGATACTTGGTCACCAGAGTGTTTTATTTGACGTAATTGGTGCGAGTTCGGTCACGTATCCTGCGCTCGACCAATAGCAGCTCTCTTTGTTGCGAGGATACGGCCCACGGGCAAGTATCTCGGGCAATAACTCTACACGTGGGCCCCCAATATATTCGTTTGCCTCGCACGGTTTCCGAAGTCCAAGAACTGACCTTCGAATATCAATAGTTCCACTATTGGACTATACGTGACCGAACTCTAGTGTTATGTGAGGTAGTGTTATGTGAGGTAGTGTATAATTGTTAGACTAGAAGTCTTTATTTGTCATGCAGTTTTAACACACACTCGCGAGATGGGCGACCCACAGGAACACACACACGCATGCACTAAGTCGCAGATGAAATGTCTCTCTGCACTTTTCCCATCCCGTTGTCCTTCCCCCCATGGGCAGCCGGGAGCAGATAGGGCGTCAACGTGAGCCGCACCCCGGGGATCAATCCAAGTGCTCCTGTCCGTCTTCGTCAAGGACGCCACAGCGTTAGCGATCTGTTATGCATGTTTTTCCATTGGGTTTATCTTATCGGGGGGAAACCCTTGCGAGCACGGGGAGAACATGCAAACTCCACACAGAAAGGCCTGGGAGATACCCCACCTGAGTACCTTGCATCATGGAAACCTGGTCCCCAAGCGGGAATCGAACCCTGGACTTTCTTGCTGTGAGGCGACAGTGTTAACCACTACACCACCGTGCCGCTTGTAATGTAGGGTAGTGTTATGTAGGGTAGTGTTATGTGAGGTAGTGTTATGTGAGGTAGTCTTATGAGAGGTAGGCGTGTTATATAATAATAATAATTCATTACATTTATATAGCGCTTTTCTAGACACTCAAAGCGCTCCCCACAATCTAGGGTGGAAATTGCCTCCTTCACCACCACTGGTAGCACCCAACCTTGGGCTATGCAGTCTCAATGACTGCCATACACTGGCACCAGGCACACTCTATGTGAGGTAGGAGTGTTATGTGAGGTAGGCGTGTTGGGGAACATGCCTCCTCGCTGCCTCCTGTGGTTGAAGACCGTAGCTCTCTTTAAGAGTTGCGCCCAGCTGGAACTGATATGAGACAGGTCTCTGGGTGAGGGAGGGGGGGGGGGGGGGGGGGGGGGTGCCCTGGCAGTTGTCATAGCAATGGTGGTATTTGGTGGTATTTGTCACATCCTGCAGCCCAAAGAACAGATCATTGTACTGTAATGTACTGTACTACACTACACCTCTGTCTATCATACTGTACTACACTACACCCCTGTCTATCATACTGTACTACACTGCACCCCTGTCTATCATACTGTACTACACTACACCTCTGTCTATCATACTGTACTACACTACACCTCTGTCTATCATACTGTACTACACTACAGCTCTGTCTATCATACTGTACTACACTACACCTCTGTCTATCATACTGTACTACACTACACCCCTGTCTATCATACTGTACTACACTACACCCCTGTCTATCATACCGTACTACAATACACACATGTCTATCATACTGTACTACACTACACCTCTGTCTATCATACTGTACTACACCCCTGTCTTTCATACTGTACTACACTACACCTCTGTCTATCATACTGTACTACACTACACCCCTGTCTATCATACTGTACTACACTACACCCCTGTCTATCATACCGTACTACAATACACACCTGTCTATCATACTGTACTACACTACACCCCTGTATATCATACTGTACTACACTACACCCCATGTCTATCATACTGTACTACACTACACCCCTGTCTATCATACTGTACTACACTACACCCCTGTCTATCATACTGTACTACACTACACCCCATGTCTATCATACTGTACTACACTACACCCCTGTCTATCATACTGTATTACACTACACCCCTGTCTATCATACTGTTGCTTCTCCGGGCTGCGTTTTTGCCGATCAACCAATACATTGTTGGAAAGTTGAATTTGCCGCCTTTCGATCGTCACCACACTCAACCTATTGCGTGATTCATTCTAGAGTTACAAGACAAAACATCCGGCGAGCGTCATTTGACAAGCCGTTTGGAGTGACCACGTCCGGTTGTGAATGGTCCTGAACTGACCAGTCACCGCTGATGGCGAAAATGATTGACCACCGTTGTAGCCAAGGAGTGTCTGCTCCAAAAGTGATCCCAGACGGGCGCTGAGAGTAGAGGAAGGTGACACAAGAAGACGAAGAAGTCCATTGTTTTGACGAGAGCCTCTGAATGAATGGGAGCGGACGGCCATTTTGGATAATCATGCCGGTTATTTACTGGTACACACATTACAGAAACCTTTGTAAAACATACATTTTCCGTGGGATTTTTATCAACTTTGGACCTGTACTACATAAGACTTCAGGCTATGAAACCATTATGTTTTCCAGCTCCTACCTCTCAGCTGGAACTTAAAAACAGGCATCTGGCAACCAGTAAAAAGAAATGTGAGTACACATTTTACTTCAGTGTGTTCAAACCTCTGTTACTCTATTTCATTACCACTCAAAGTGATTTTTCTCCTGAAACTTAAGAACGTTACCTTTCAAAGGAGACCAGACTCATGCATGTGCTATAAGTATAAAGTTACTTTGGGTATGCAATCGTCACATTTATCTTTATAAAACCCCATTTTTGCCCGATGCTTAACCCTTTCACTGCCGCACTACCAAACGGTTAACCCTTTCACTGCGACAATACACAGAAGGTTAACCCTTTCACTGCCACACAACAGCAGGTGTCGGTAGTGTGATAGTAAAGGGTTAACCTTCTGTAGTGTGGCAGTGAAAGGGTTAAGAGGTTAAAAAAGTCTTGAGCCTCTGTCTCCCAGAATGCCTGTGCACGGCTCTGCTTGGGTAATAATGTGTGTAAATATACTTGACAGGTGCACTATGTAGTTTCCGTCGAGTCAGGGAAGTGAAAAAGGAAATCGAAGGACACGGCCTGCAAATCTAATTACAAACATATTCTCGGCTTAAATTTGGTTCACGGTGCCTCAAAATGATTGTGTTTTGATTTATGATGACATGAGATATAGAATAATTCTAAGAATGACACGTATAGTAAATAAAGTGTTTTGTAAACTAATCAACCCCCCCCCCCTCCACCCCTTCCCCCGAAACTGCACAGTGCAACCTTTAAACCCTTAAACCGTCCACTGACCAGTTCCTGTCTGGACCTGTGGGGGAGGAGCCTCTGCAGCATATCCAATAGCAAGGCCCTGCGTCCGGACATGTGGCGAGGATACTGGCCTGAGGTCAGCTGGAAGCGCCGGTGGTCCTCTGCACACCAGCCACAGAACCTGCAGCAGATGGTGGTGGTGGGGCTTCAACAACAGAGACATGTCTGGACGTCGCTCCCACACGATACACAAAACACAAACCAATTTACTCTGTGATCTGGAGCCATCTGTCTCCGAGTATCGCTTCGGTCTGGGAAAACACATCGTACACGATGATAAAAAAAACATGTAATATAAGCAATATGCTGGCCCGCTGTGCTTGGAATAACTGATTGGAGAGGGATCGGATAGACACTGCTTTATTGTGACCGTCTGTAAATGGCTGCTTTTTTATAAGCGCTTTACAATTTGTTACTCACATTTTACCCATTCACTCACACATTCACTCACACATTCACACACCGATGGCAGCGGCAACCATGCAAGGTGCCAACCTGCTCATTGGGAGCAATTAGGGGTTAAGTGTCTTGCTCAAGGACACATCGGCACGCTGTCCGGGAGGAGTGGGAATCGAACCGGGAATCTCCGGTTTGCCAGACGACTACTCTACCTCTCGAGCCACTGTCACCCCTTAAACTGTCTCCCTTTCACTTGATACATCCATCAACAGCGAGATGTACAGGACATGGTTATGAAATGGGTGGCGACAGTGGCTCTGGAGGTAGAGCAGTCATCTGGTAATCCGGAGGTTCCCAGTTCCTTGAGCAAGACACTTAACCCCCTAATTGCTCCCGATGAGCAGGTCGGCACCTTGCACGGTCGCCTCCGCCATCGGTGTGTTAATGTGTGAGTGAATGGGTAAAGTTTACCATTTTACAGACACACACAGACACACACACACACACACACACACACACACACACACACACACACACACTAAACACACATCACAGCGGAACACAGTGTTTACACTGGGACTAGTGGTCTGACTCTTCTGGGGTGACAGTGTCTCAGGAGGTAGAGGAGGTCATCTGGTAATCAGAAGGTTCCATTCCAGCTCCTCCCGGCAGCGTGTCGAAGTGTCCTTGAGCAAGACACTTAACCCCTTTAACCCCTTCAAGTGTCTTGCTCATGGACACTTCGACACACTGTCGGGACGAGATGAGCAGGTCGGCACCGTGCTCGGTCGCCTCCGCCGTTGGTGTGTGAGTGAATGGGTGAATGTGAGGAACAAAATTGTAAAGCGCTTTGGATAAAAGCTGTTGTATAAACGCAGTCCGTTCCGTCAGCGCCACTCATTCCGAGCGTAATTAGATACAAACACACGACGACAGCAGCATGATATCACAGTCGGCTCCTGGCGCCGCTGTGTTTTCCCGGGACATCACAGGAGGAACACGACGGCGCGGGTAAAGTGGGGAACACCGACACAATCAGCCTCCCGCTGCGGCACGACTCACACAGCGGCTCACTCCCCGGGGAGAGGAGTCGCTGTGTGCCTCTGCCAGGCCGTGGCGTCCCGCTGAGCTCTCTCTCTCTCTGTTGTCCCTGCAGTATCTGGGACAGGGCGTGTGGTTAGAGCCTCGCTTCCTTGATTGAGATGGAAAGGAGAGATAGCAAGCCGTGCGATTGTCATCGCGTTCATCAATTCTCTGCGTCTGCTTCGGGGGGGAAATCACTCGGCCTTCTGTCTGATGTGTGCTCGACGCAGACACAATATTGTGATCAGCGCATAACTTGAATGGATAGAGGGGCCTTTCCTGAAAAACATCAAGAGATATAAGAATCTCCTGTGGTACATTAACACTAAGCTGCCATAAGATCGTGATAATGTGGTGATGGAGACTCATAATAAAGTCTGAATTAAACTGCCGCTGTTCCGTTGATGCCGTTGCCACGGTGACACCACCAACTCACCCAGAGCCGTGGCATTAAATAGCTCTAAACTTAACCAGGTGTGTCCGTTGGGAAGGAATGGTTCTCTCTCCGTTTTGCTTCCTTTCGTTCACGTTTTGCATTGGGCTGCTTTTCGTCGTATTGAGACACATCGTGAGTCAAGCTGTTGATAGATGTGTGGGAACGAGCAGTGGTGGAAGAAGTATACGGCTCCTTGATAAATTAGTCAATGTAAAAGTCTTCAAATTCTACTTAAGTAAAAGTAGAGAAGTATTTTATATTGCTTCAGGGGTTAAGTATCTTGCTCAAGAACCCCTACTGCTAACCCCTACTGTTAACCCCTACTCTTAACCCATACTGTTAACCCCTACTCTTAACCCCTACTGCTAACCCATACTGTTAACCCCTACTCTTAACCCCTACTGTTAACCCCTACTGTTAACCCTTACTGCTAACCCCTACTCTTAACCCCTACTGTTAACCCCTACTGTTAACCCCTACTGTTAACCCCTACTCTTAAACCCCTACTGCTAACCTCTACTGTTAACCCATACTGTTAACCCCTACTGTTAACCCCTTCTCTGACTTTTTTGAAAACCATTTGGTCTGTTTTCCTCATCTTTTCCAGTGTACTACACTACTCTAGGTTAGGGCTAGTGTATTTTCCTCTGCACTACTCTAGGTTAGGGCTAGAGTATTTCCCTCTGCACTACACTACTCTAGGTTAGGACTAGAGTATTTCCCTCTGCACTACACTACTCTAGGTTAGGACTAGAGTATTTCCCTCTGCACTACACTACTCTAGGTTAGGGCTAGAGTATTTCCCTCTGCACTACACTACTCTAGGTTAGGGCTAGAGTATTTCCCTCTGCACTACACTACTCTAGGTTAGGGCTAGAGTATTTCCCTCTGCACTACACTACTCTAGGTTAGGACTAGAGTATTTCCCTCTGCACTACACTACTCTAGGTTAGGGCTAGAGTATTTCCCTCTGCACTACACTACTCTAGGTTAGGACTAGAGTATTTCCCTCTGCACTACACTACTCTAGGTTAGGACTAGAGTATTTCCCTCTGCACTACACTACTCTAGGTTAGGGCTAGAGTATTTTCCTCTGCACTACACTACTCTAGGTTAGGACTAGAGTATTTCCCTCTGCACTACACTACTCTAGGTTAGGACTAGAGTATTTCCCTCTGCACTACACTACTCTAGGTTAGGACTAGAGTATTTCCCTCTGCACTACACCACTCTAGGTTAGGACTAGAGTATTTCCCTCTGCACTACACTACTCTAGGTTAGGACTAGAGTATTTCCCTCTGCACTACACTAATCTAGGTTAGGACTAGAGTATTTCCCTCTGCACTACACTACTCTAGGTTAGGACTAGAGTATTTCCCTCTGCACTACACTACTCTAGGTTAGGACTAGAGTATTTCCCTCTGCACTACACCACTCTAGGTTAGGACTAGAGTATTTCCCTCTGCACTACACTACTCTAGGTTAGGACTAGAGTATTTCCCTCTGCACTACACTACTCTAGGTTAGGACTAGAGTATTTTCCTCTACCTTCCTTTACCTTCCTCTACAATTACCTGTCCATCCCTCTGAGACGTTCTTGGAGACTCTGCAGCCTGCTCTGGTACTTCTCCGCCAGGCAGTGGAAGGCGTGGAGCAGGGTCTCCTTCAGGTCAGGGTAGGGACAGTCTGAGTCCAGCAGCTCTTGAGAGACTGACTCCATGTCCACCAGGTGGTCTGGAGTACTGGTAAGATGCTCCTGCACAGGAGGACAATGGAGCTTCTTAATGGAACTGTGTTTAGGGAACAGCGAACAGCTTGTGTTTAGGGAACAGTGAACAGCTTGTGTTTAGGGAACAGCGAACAGCTTGTGTTTAGGGAACAGCTTGTGTTTAGGTGTTTAGGGAACAGCTTGTGTTTAGGAAACAGCTTGTTTTTAGGGAACAGCTTGTGTTTAGGGAACAGCTTGTGTTTAGGGAACAGCGAACAGCTTGTGTTTAGGGAACAGCTTGTGTTTAGGGAACAGCTTGTGTTTAGGGAACAGCTTGTGTTTAGGGAACAGCTTGTGTTTAGGGAACAGCTTGTGTTTAGGGAACAGCGAACAGCTTGTGTTTAGGGAACAGCTTGTGTTTAGGGAACAGCTTGTGTTTAGGGAACAGCTTGTGTTTAGGGAACATCTTGTGTTTAGAAAACAGCAAACAGCTTGTGTTTAGGGAACAGCTTGTGTTTAGGGAACAGCTTGTGTTTAGGGAACAGCTCGTGTTTAGGGAACAGCTCGTGTTTAGGGAACAGCTTGTGTTTAGGGAACAGCTTGTGTTTAGGGAACAGCTTGTGTTTAGGGAACAGCAAACAGCTTGTGTTTAGGGAACAGTGAACAGCTTGTGTTTAGGGAACAGCTTGTGTTTAGGGAACAGCTTGTGTTTAGGGAACAGCTTGTGTTTAGGGAACATCTTGTGTTTAGAAAACAGCAAACAGCTTGTGTTTAGGGAACAGCTTGTGTTTAGGGAACAGCTTGGTCCTGTCAGCTATTGATATTATTAGCCAACAGCTGGCTTTTTACTATGGGGTTTTACTTCACAAACACTATTCAGTTTTCAAGCAAAAGAATGGCTTGTCACTACTTTTGTTTATTATTATTATTTAGGATTATTATATTATATTATATTATATATGTTGTTTATGCAAATAAACATCCTTCTGATATGAGACGACTCCAGTACATTTTTGTCTGGATGCTTTAACGGGGGAGAGACAGTGTTTCAGCCAGTCAGTCCGTGGGAGGACAGAATTCCACAGAAGGAGGGCCTCAACAATACTAAATACTTCACGGAAGGCTGATAATCAACGAAAGACTGAAAACATTGAAATCGAACAATGTCTTTCCCAGAATTACAACTTCGTGCCTTAGGCCCTGTTTAGACGGAAACGCTAGCAGGTGAATCCGCAAAAATATTTTTTCGGATGTGCCCTTAAAAACGGCAACAGCGTTTTTACAGGGAGAATCCGCAAAAAAGTGAGACCACCTTCCTGGGTGGAATTCCTAGAAACGATAAACCTTTGCGCTATCATCTAAACTGTCAAACCGCATAAAACTATGACGAAAGGGTTGTCAAGGCTCTCGTTGCGTACTGCTTACGTCACAGGCATTAGCCGAGAAGCGTAAACAAAGCATGTCTGATTCTATCCATGGCGATCACCTGAAGGCTACGTTGACTTTTAAATACACAAGAATCAGTCCCGCGGCTATCGCAACTATTAGTGACTGGAGCCACTGTCTGTGAGTGACTCTGCTTTGGTCCAATCACATTCCCCCACCCACAGTCTGCGAATCAGAGGCAGAGTAGGGCGGGTCTTCACAGCACGGTCATGTGACATCTGCGCCAATCGTGTGACAGCGGGGCTCTGTCGTCTCGAGTCTTTACAGCCTCGTCTGCATGCAGAATTCCATCCCAAAACACTAGTCTAAACGCAAAATTAAAAGTGAGACCGCAAGACGACTTCTGCGGTTTCTGCTGAGACTCTCTCCGTCTAAACATGGCCTTAGACACAATATATTATACTCAAACACATCAAACAGCTCATCCCTCACCCATCATTGTGTATTAATTATCATCCCTGGCCATAAGAAGACATACATTGGTATGTGTTGGTATACAAAACCATCCTGGGCCAACTACCAACTTATAAGCACCTTACACGTTCAACGAAGAGACATTACAATCTGAATATTCTCATATTTTTATATTCAGATCTAGTTGTATAGCATATATGTATGTCTTTCTACTATTATGGAAAGACATACAAAGTTAAATATAAAATGCTTATTCTATGCCTAGTTTTATGTCTTCACTTTATGCATTGCTCTTATTACTCAAATATTTGCACTACATCTCTACCTCATCTTTGCATTTTGTTGCATTTTGTACTTTAGTTGTATATTGTATATTTTGTAGTGTTTGGTCTTTATTTTTATTTTTTACTTTTAGGGTTTAGGGTTTTACTGTATGAAGCACAATCTCAGAAGGCTCATACAGAACCAAGCATTTCACTATAATGTACCTTATGTGACAAATAAAACAAAACTTGAAACTTGATCTGCCAATATGCCTGTCTTTTTTACTGCTATGAAGCACTTTGAGCTGCAATTCTTGTATGAAAGGTGCTATACAAATAAAGTTTTTTTTTTATTTTGTATTATTATTATTATTATTATTATTATTATTATTATTATTATTATTATTATTATTATTATTATTATTATTATTATTATTATTATTATTACCCTGCCCATATCTGTACATACATCCCCCCATGCTGCTATGATACCTGAATTTCCACAAGGAATTTCAACAAAGGAATATCTTATCTTATCAAAATTACATCTCATATCATGTTCCCACTGTCAGAACCGTATTTGTGAAACATGTGTTCAGCGATGCTGCTCCGTTCTCCTGGAAGCTGTTAAAACAGGATTTGAAGCTAGAGTCCCTGCTTGCCATGGAGTGATCATGATTCTAATGTAGTCTTTTTCATTCAAACGTGAAAACATTTTCTCTACTTTTTAGTATTTGTGTGATCGTACTATCTTTTTTTTGTTTAGTTTGTTTACGTTTGTTTTAATACTACTACTACTACTACTACTAATAATAATAATACACTTTTTTAACAATAGCACCTTTCATACAAGAATTGCAGCTCAAAGTGCTTCACAGCAGTAAAAAAGACATTCTGTGCAAAGCCTCTATATGGTTATCCTCATGATACACTATGAATTGAAAATGGGGGACCCTGATGTAAACAAGACAAACGTTTTTCTCTGGTCTGCATCCCCTTAACCCATTCTCTGCCACGCTTATATCCATCGCTGTTTGATCTCTGCCAGCACTGTATAGCACGTTTATAATTCCGTGATAGTCGTTAGATGCTTCATGTAGTATGGGTGATATATTGATCAGAGCAGTTTGTATCGAAAATGATAAACAAAAACGCTGAAACTCACGTCAGTCTCCTCGTACCGTTGGGCGATGAGAGTGGAGCAAACAGATCCCAGTTATGTGGTGGGGATCTAGGCGATCCATTTCCGGTTTGTATATTACTAATACACGCCCAAATCATGTAATTATTGAGTTATGGCAAAGATCCATATCCACGGTGTGTGTATTGAGTCCCGCGACGATAAACGAGTGGCCGGACGGAATAGGGAGACGCACCGGGATCACAAGAGATCCACTTCCGGTTGCAACTCGCCGATCAGCCACCAGGTGGCAGTATTGAAGCGTTGCAGAGTTGTGCTGGCTCACACAGCATCCGACAAGGCTCCGTGAGTGAAATATGAATACCATGGCGAAAATATGAAATTATGATCAGAATCACGTCGTACGCCGTTATTGGCAGAATTCGCATGAACTTGAAACCCGTTGTACGACGTTATTAGCAAGGAAAGGGTTAACAATTGTGTGTATTGAGCTGTACTGTATTGTACCCATTCTGCAATCTGTTAAGTATGACTGTGAGGCATATATCTGTCACGGCCTGATCCAAAGGGTGCAGCCCTATACTGTATATGTCAGGGATGCCCCCACTGCCCGCGCTGTTTTGGCTTGCGAGCTGCTGTTAAAATTACCAGCTCAACATGATCTACCAACCAAAAAATAAAACAAAAATCCCATTGTTGAAAATACATTAAAAACTTACCTTGCAGGCTGTTGAGAGTCACAGCCGGGATAGGTCAAGCTCCAGAGCATCCTCAAGGTCCTCATCTAGGTCAAGATCTAGGGAGAGAGTTCAGTACCCAAGGGGCGAACCTCCTAGACCTCGGAACGAGAGAGCTAAACTGGCCAAACTGAGACTTATCAGCAAGGGGCCTTCTCTGAAAGCTCTCCTGGAGCTCAGGATTGGAGGACGTCTCAGACGAAGGTGAAGGAGAATGGGCAGCGATGAAACAGGGGATATTATGCTCGCATATCCTGTGACATGGAGACAGGGAGACATCGGCCTGGACCCAAGATACAGGGCGACGAGAGCCCAGAATGGGCCTGAAAGATAGAAAAGAAATGAGTCCTCTGTGGACTGTATCTGTGATGTCCTGCGTGGCCTACGGACAGGGTCACACGACCAGGCCAACCACACTTCAATAGAGGACTGCTGCTACAATTCTCTGGGACCCGTGGGGTCGCCCGAGAAGTGACAATTCGACCTACCTCAAACTACGGGAGAGATCCAAGAGGTCAGAGGGGGTGACCATAAGAACCATGACATTGTGTTCTTCAGACGACAACAACTGGGTGCATTGGCCGGGAACAACAGATGCAAGTCTTCCCGCCGGCTACCAAGCAACGACGTGGCCCCTATCCTGTCGGGCCGTCCAGCCAGGGAACAACAGATGCAAGTCTTCCCACCGGCTACCAAGCAACGACGTGGCCCCTATCCTGTCGGGCCGTCCAGCCAGGGAACAACAGATGCAAGTCTTCCCGCCGGCTACCAAGCAACGACGTGGCCCCTATCCTGTCGGGCCGTCCAGCCAGGGAACAACAGATGCAAGTCTTCCCGCCGGCTACCAGGGTACTAGGGAACCAAGATGACAGAGGGGGTGTTGAGAGTCACAACCATCGTGACCCCGCAATTGCCATCTCGTCCCCCCATACAGACGCTATTAAGACAGTGGAAAATGACTGAACAAGATGACAGAGGGGGTGTTGAGAGTCACAGCCAACTAGTGACACTTTTTATTATGACATCCTGTTCTCTCTGTCAATTGTAGGATATAAAGGATTAAGCATATGTTTATTATATATCTGTTTTAAATCTAAGCATATGTTTATTATATATATCTGTTTTAAATCTAAGCATATGTTGAGAGATGACTTAAGCGTCAGTGATTATGAAGAATGTCTGTGTATTCTTCCTCCCACTTGTGTAAAACTGTGAAAACTATAAACTATAGACTCTAAAACAGTAACTTGTGCAAACTACAATATCTTGTGTAATCCTGAATGGAATAGGCCTCTGATATGACGGATGTCTTTTTGTATTCTTATATAACCTGTATAACTATATACACTATAAACTATACTACAGTTAATGGAATATGCACAGTCAGAATGGAAGGGGCCTCTTCGCTTACAGTTCTGTGAAGCCAGGAATGTGGTCACTGAGCGCTGACCTTGACAGAGGAGCAGAGGAGAGAATCACTGCCTTACAGTTATGAGGCAGAGAAATATTATACACTGTGGAATAATATAATGCCCTCATGTAAAGACATTCCCCTCCCCTTTCTCCCCAATCCTGTGTTCCCCCCCCTCTCCCCAATCCTGTATCCCCCCCCCCCATTTGACCTATCAAATGGGACCACCCCCCCCCCCCTTTTAACTATATAATGCTCCTCCCGAGAATAAACCAGGTCTCTTTTACCTGGGTCATTTCAGCTGATCACCTGGGGAGAGCCCCTCAGCCATTCTCTCTATGTACTATGTATATTTCTATCTGTTTGGTTAATAAACCTTTGTTATTATCCAAACCTCGGTTGACTGAGAACATTCTTCTTCAGGATATCCACAAATATCCCACAATTGGCGTCTACGAAACGCATGTACCCGGGTCCTTATCAGGCGGTTCTGAGAGGATTTGCGGGGTTGTAGTGCTATTCCCGGATCGAGCTGGTGCCGACCAAAAGCTAAGGCACACCATAAGGTTGTTGGATTGCTAATCCTAGTCTATCTGATGCAGACTAAAATATAGGCAACAAAGTAAGATACGTGGGCTTATTAGACGTGATATCCTTGGAAAACGCTACTCTGTTAGAAACGTTCTGTGATTCCTCTACAAAGAGGCGGGAAGTAGGACCGAGAAGCTGATAGAATCATAATTAGATTTACCAGAGTAACGTTGCAATATTCATAGTTTCAACCTCAAACTAAGCCCACAATCTCTTCCATTCCTGAAAACGATGTATTCGGATTAGGTGAACCAATTGATCATATAGATAGCGGGAAGCTGACTACGCAACGTCCCGGTGTAGTACGCCATACTACATTAAACGGGACATTAGTCGCGGGTTGAAGAGACAGAGAGTGTGATTAAACGGTATATTCAAATCTAATATAGCGCTGTTAAATTTCGAAGTTCAGGTTCGGTCGTTATGCGTTAATAACGGTGTATAGTGTATATCGAGGGTAATCAAGCCTTGTCGCAGCAGATGCTGGTCGATTAAACGAACAGCGATCCAATACAATCAGGTATACAAACACGTTAACTTATATGTATTATTGTTTGTTTGTCTGTTTAAGTCTTGTTTGTATGTGCACAGTATTAGAACCCGCCGCGGTGCTTTATTGAGTTAAGAACCGGCTGATATCGCGCCGAGCATTGGGAGACGAGTTAACGTTATACAGGGAATAACATTGGGGTGCAACTCTCGCTACATGCTAGGAAAGTGATGTCCGGTTGGGAATTGTAGGTTTATCGTTTCTGTTTGTTTACGTTTCACATATGCACAGGCGCGTTCATTCGGTTACAAAACGCTGGTTTTAGGTGAATTCCAAGCTATTGAGAGCTTGCGGAAGAGTACTGCATGGATTGCAAAGCGTTATTTCCGAGGCGAATGGGAACGCGTGAACGTCGCTTAGAGCGATGACGTCATACAAATGTGCGCCATGAAGTTATGATTTTGATATGAAGCTATCCATGGGCGAACATAAAGTTTAATATGCCCGAGGCGAAGGGTGTATGAGACCCACGTGTAGTATCTGTTATTAATAAAGGTTATTTAATAACTGAACTAAACTATGAAGACGATGTCAGCACAACAACTTTTTCCGGTGAGTATGAAAATCCTAAATATAGATGCATGACACAACTATCATCTCAGTTACAGTAAATTACAACTATCTCAGATCACTTGAGTGTTTATGTTGTGTAACTGAGGGGTACAATTCCCTGACTGTATTACTAGATATGATACTTACTACCACTACCTTTGTACTTAATATTCGGCCACCCAGTACTCGGCATAAATATATTATGATGAACACTGTCACGTAGATGAAACGGATCCAACACAAATGTACGAATTAGAAATAGGTCTTTATTTCTACACAGCGATGGTGTGTAGAGCAAGCACTTAATCAAATCAATCACATTTATGAATGGGAATTAGTATGCACTTTTATGGCAAGAGTATTCGTCGGTATATCAATAGAGAATGTCCAATCTCTGAAGGCGCAGGTGGTACATATACGACCTGGAATAGTTAAGGAATAACAGCAATGATACTTTAATGATTATAGACTGGATACACTAGGGGGGGTTAATCCGGTCGCTTGTAAGCCGACAGGAGTAGGAAGGGGGGGGGGGGGTAGAGTCCGGCTGCCTCATCCGGCCAAGGGTATCCCAGGTGAACCCACTGTAGTGCCGTTCAATGCGCCGGCGATCCTTGGACCACAGATGAAAGCAGATGGACTCTTTGTGGGCCGGCGTCCTCCGGTCCACGGAGGAGAGACGTGAAGCGGCCTCGTCTTGCAGAGCGCCTCCTCACCTTGCGTCCTCTCCAGGGGGGGGGGGGGTTCCCAACACACGGCTGTGTCGGGGGTCTTTATCCATGGAATAATCAACGTATACAAAGCATAATCCGTGCCTGGGAAGGCGGGCTGTCGTCGGTAGAATAATCCGGTATACAGGTCCACTCGCTCGTCGGCTCTGGGGCTCCTCGGGTGCAATCTCACATGGGGTCGATCATCCTGGATAAACAGCCAGTTTTCTGCCAGAAACGATGGGGTGCTGACTACGGTAGTATTCTCACCGCACGAAGCACTATATATTAACAGACTATTATTAGCTTAATAGACTACGTCCAACTCGACGATATAGTGCCAAATATGACTATTCAAATATTAATATACACGATGTCTCAATACCGATGGTAGGCCGAACTTGGCCTTACTCCCACACGTGGCGTCGCAGGGAGGCTTTACGTCTGTGACTCTATTGGAGGGTAAGAAACTGGACTGAAAAGGAAGTCCTACTTTAGTAGCGCAGTATATATACGCACTATGAACAAATAGTCCCATTAGTGGTGCGGTAGCCAGATTCCTACGCGGAACTAGGACTTGTTCGTACATGTTGAGCGGTACGTTTGAACTGGGTCTGGGGGGTATGGCAGCCTGGCACCAAGGTCTCGACCAATAGTAGAATGGAGACTATTATGGGATGTTCAGTAGGCTAGAATGGATATTCAATGCATATTGTACAAGGAATATACAAGGGATATCAAGGAATATTAGAGAATATACAAATACAATTAAATATATATATATAATAAATATATATATTCGGTTTAATCTGGCCCTTCACAACAGCCACCCCCTGATTGGTCCCAGACCTAATCAGTTAAGCAGAGACAGATTAATCGCGTTGTCTATTTACACATAAGGGTTTGCTGTAGGGGTCAGTCAACTTCACAAAGTCATAGGGTTATAGGGTCATGGTCATCATCGATTGTGTCTGGGAGTCGGGGCAGTTCTATGAGCCTCGCCACGGGACGGGTGTAAGTGCGACCCTGGACAAGCACTTCAGCTGCTCGGACCTTGCCGTCGGCACCGGTGATCACTTTGCTTACGCGGCCGGCCGGCCACATAGCTCTGGGCAGTGATTGATCAATAATCATGACGACTGTTCCTTCTGTCAAATTGTCTCTCTCCTTTACCCACTTCTGGCGGGTCTGTAGAGACGGTAGGTAGTGCAGTAGGAAACTGCTCCAAAACTTGTCGGCTAATACTTGGCTGTACCTCCACATTCGTCGGCCGTTCGCTTCTTCAGGCCGGTACATTGTCTGGGGTAACGTGGGATCTAGCCGCCCCATCAGGAGTGTGTTGGGGTCTGCGGAGATAACAGTGCTCAATCCACAGAACACAGACTTCTTATTTTCCACCTCCTCTGGACTTGCTTCCCTCGGGATAGGCATGAGCCACTGTCCTTCCGGGAGTCTTAGGAATGCGGGGCCGTCACTGTAAGCATTGTGACGGGTGAGGTCATCTAGGGGCATTCCCCGGGTGATGACGTCAGCTGGGTTCTGTTTTGTATCAACGTAGCGCCACTCTGTTTCTCCGGTTAACTCTTCGGTTAAGTCTTGAATCTCGGTGACTCTGACTCCCACGAAGACTTTGTACTTGCATGAGTCCGATTGGATCCAGGCGAGTACTGTCGTGGAATCTGACCACAGGATTGTTCTAGACACCGGTATGGTGAGCTCACGTTGGATGAGCGTGGCTAGGTGCGCTCCGGCTAGGGCTGCGCAGAGCTCTAGACGTGGGATAGATTGTTGCTTGCGTGGGGCTATTCTCGAGCGGGCGAGGACAAATGCTGTGTAGATCTCTCCCCCCTTTTCTTGGGCCCGCAAGTAGGCTACTGATCCGTATGCGACCTCTGAGGCGTCACTGAAGACGTGTAAGTCCATTTTACATGTCTCTGGCCTCACCGTGGGTGGGAAGTAGCTTCGGCGCATATTAACGCCTGGGAGTGAGTGGAGCTCCATCTCCCACTCTCTCCAGGTGGATGCAAGTTGTGCGGGAATGGGGTCGTCCCAGCCCTGGTCCTTGTCCCACAATGCTCGTACAATCATTTTTGCCCTGGTGGTGTACGGTAGAATACATCCTAGCGGGTCATATTGTCGGGCGAGTGTTGTGTACACACTCCGTCTGGTGGTCGGCGCCGCCGCCGGCCTTCCCTGCTCCGTAGTCAGGGGCTTGTGTCTGTAGTGAAGCGAATCTGTTTTGAATCGCCACACCAAACCCAGGGTCATCTCCTGGGCTTCTCCCGGGATTGTAGCCATCCAGGTCTCGCTGCTGGCTGCCTTGTCCTCGGAGGAGAGGCTGCGCAGTACTTGCGGATCGGTGCTGGCCCACTGCCTGAGATCAAAGCCGCCTTTGATCAATGAGGCGCGGAGTTTAATCAGGAGAGCCTCGGCTTCTTCCTGGGTTGAAAGGCTTTGTAGACAGTTGTCTACGTAGAAGCTGTTCTTTACGCTGTGTCGGACCTCTTCGTCCGCTGCTGGGTCCTCTGCTACATGTTTCTGTAGTGCAAATGTAGCACAGCAGGGGCTGCAGGTCGTTCCGAAGGGGAGGACTTCCCATTGGTAGATGGCTGGGTGCTCATCTCCTGGCTTCTCTCTCCATAGGAACCGTAACAGGGGCTTGTCCTCCTCTACTAATCTCACCTGCAGGAACATTCCTTTAATGTCCCCGCTGATGGCCACCTTTTCCTGGCGGAAGCGGAGTAGAACGCCGAGTAGGGAGGGGCCGAGTGTGGGACCGGGCAGTAACTCTTTATTCAGATTTTGGGATCCGATCTGGTAGCTGCAGTTAAATACTATGCGGTCTTTACCGTTGTGATGGACCTTGTGGTGAGGCACGTACCACGATTCAGTGGTCTGGTCAGCCTCTTTAATGTCCATCTTTGTGACGTGTCCCGCTGTGATGAGCTTCTCAATCTCAGCGCGGTATACACTCTCTTGGGCGGGGTTCTTGGCTAAGCGCCGCTCCGTGTTCAGCAGGTACCGTTCTGTGGCGTCTGTCTTGGCGTGGAAAGTAGGCATTCCTTCTCGCCGCAGGAGTGGCGTGGCGTATCTCAACACGCCGTTGACCGTGACTCTCTTGGTCCCTGTCTCGAGGAGGTGAATGGCGTAAATGTCATCTTTAGAGCGAATGTCTTTCTTTCCGTTCTTAAAGGGCATTTGTTCCAAGGTCCATAACCGCTCTACGTGTTGCAGGAGTGCGGTTTCTCCCTCCGTGACTCGGGAGTGGAGACATCTAGTGGCTGTACTTCGGTTGAGAGATTTGGCGAGCGGGCCTTGGAGAGTCCATCCCAAACGGGTCTCGACTGCTGCAGGACAGCCTCGGGGTCCGGTATGAACCCGGTCTATCGGGACAATGAGGTCTGCATGGTCGGAGCCTATCAACAGGGTCGGCATAGCATTGTCTATGAGTGGGATCGGTAACTTGCGCAGATGTGCATATTTCTCCATCAGCATGGCGACGGGGTATGTGTACCACGACAGTCCTATTTCTTGGCTGGTGAAAGCGTCTGTAATCTGGTACCGTCGCTCAGGCTGGCCGCTTGCTGCGATAGAGAATGAGACATTCTCGCCCTTTATCTTCTTCAAATCTCGTCTTATTGTCCGAATTGTCATTTGGGTTTCGCTTCCCCGCAGCCCTAGCTGGGCCGCAGCGGAGGCGAGCAGAAGGGTCTTCTCTGACCCGTCATCGAGGACGGCGTAAGTGTCCAGGACTTTATTCTGGTAGCTTAGTGTCACACGCACTACTTTTAGGAGTACTCGGGCTCCACTGCTGCTGGCGGGATCGATGTACATGACGCTCGCTTTGCTGCTGGATGGTGCGGGTGAAGGGCGCCGTCTGTTACTGTCGTGAAGTATGTCCAGATGGGCTCCATCGCACTTGGTGCACCTTTTCTTTAAGCGGCATTCGGCTGCCATGTGTGAGCGCGCACAGCGAAAGCAGCGCTTGTTGGACTTTATCCATTGACTTGCTTCCTCCGCGTTCAGCTTGGGGAAGGAGTCACATTGCGCTAGCCAGTGTTCTTTCTCACAGTAGGGGCACACTATCTTCCACTTCTCCGTTCTGGAGGGGGTACTGTGGCTCCTGCTGCTCGGTACTGACTCCGATTGGTGCATCAAAGTCACCGATCTTCTTCCATCATTTAGTCGTCTGGTTCCTTCTCTGGAGCCAGGGGTGCTCCGTCCGAATGTATCTAGCCGTAGGCTGCTGACTTCTCTCGCCAGGAAGTCTGCTAGATCGAGGAGGTTCGGTTCGGGGCCATTCGGGTCTCGGTGGTCTCTCTGCCGCCTAAAACGCTCCTGTCGAGCGGGCGGCAGCTTCTCCAAGATCCTTTCCACATTTGAGTTGGCGTAAAGTTCATGCCTCCCCTTCTCTCTCTGCGCTCCCAACATCCCTACCAGGGACTGCACTCTGATGGACAGGTCGTCCAGTGCTCGATTGTCTATTGCTGGGGGTAAGCGGTCGATGTGTCGGATCTCCTGGATCACGTAATCCCATATGCGCCCATACCTCTGGTCCAATGCTACCAGCGCTGCTGTGTATGGGGTGGTGGAAGTCGCGTAGGCGAGCGCTAAATTATGTGCGCGGGGTACCTTTAAGTGCTTCAGTAGGATGGCGTATTTATGGCGTTCATCCAATACATCCACCAACATGGTCTCCAGACACATGCAGAGTTCTGTATACTGGGCCCGGTTCTCTTGGGTGAAGTCGGGTACCATAGGCGTGCCAATGTATGACGCTGACTGTGGATACATCGGCGAGCGTTGGGGGAGAGGCCTCCTAGGCGAGTCTCCTCCCGCTCCTTGGTATGGGCTGGTACCGGCAGTGTACCATGGCCCGCTTGTCCAGGTGCTGTTCCTCGGTGCGGGTCGTGCGTCGTGCTCACCCGGGTATAGAGTCGGGGGTCTGTAGCGCAGCTCCGCGGGAGTATAGCCTGGGCTGTACCGGACCTCCTGGTCCGGTAGAGTACTGTGCTGTCGTCGGGCGTGGTTCTCCTCCTCTTCCTCTTCGTCTTCAGTTAGGTCATCCAGTGCTTGTAGTCTCTGGTTTAGCCTCTCCACAGGATATGCTGCTCCTTCCCGGTTGCTAGGTCTCGCTTGGACCGGTGGGGGGAGGTGGTCTGTGGGGGGTATAGACCTCGTCTGTTGGTCAAGTTCAGGGTTGTTTACTCGGCTAGGGGATGCCGCCCTGGAGGTGTGTCTAGACGAGTTCCTGGAGCCTCTGGCGGAGGGAGGGGGTGTTGTCCGTCTGATCAGCTGTTCTATTAGTTGCGCTTGCTGTCTGTCGCGCTCTGCGTCCCGTAGAGCACCAGCAGCTGCTCGCTGGCTGTCTGCTCGGTCTCGGGCCACATTCTCTTCCCTCTGAATGCGTCTTATTTCTAGACGTATATGCTCTTCTTCGCTCCGCTGCTGGATCTGCAGTCGGTCGCGTTCAGCAGCGGCGTTCAGGCTGATGAGGAAGGCCTGCTGTAGGGTCCTCTCTGCCTCGCTGGGAGAAGGCGGTTGTATAGGGGAGCCTTCCCTCGGGGTACTCCTTGCGGAGCCTTGGAGCTCTATCTCCACGGTGCTCTCCCCGTCTTCTTCCGTGCCGAGTTCTCTCTCGGTAGCGTTGTATTCCTCCCGGGACTCATCGGGGACTACTTCTTCAGTACTGGCGGGGTGTGAAGTCATGTCTGGTTCCCACTGGTCCCCACCGTGAACTTGGTCAGTTACATTAGAACCCGTAGGGGCCTCTATGGTCGGGGTAGTCTGGGCGTTGGGGTTAGACATACTTTTACTTTCTAGTTTTACCGCGTTTACTGTTAGTAGAAGACTAGGTTGTTGACTGACAGCGTAAGCCTCTAAGTACTGAGGGAGCCGTCGTTCGCGCTGCGGGCGTTGGTTAGGAGGATCGTTTCGTGGAGTGTTCATCATAGGCCATTTCAATATTAATAACACTATATTAATATTACACTAATTACCATCCGGCTCGAAGGACCAATTGTAACTGAGGGGTACAATTCCCTGACTGTATTACTAGATATGATACTTACTACCACTACCTTTGTACTTAATATTCGGCCACCCAGTACTCGGCATAAATATATTATGATGAACACTGTCACGTAGATGAAACGGATCCAACACAAATGTACGAATTAGAAATAGGTCTTTATTTCTACACAGCGATGGTGTGTAGAGCAAGCACTTAATCAAATCAATCACATTTATGAATGGGAATTAGTATGCACTTTTATGGCAAGAGTATTCGTCGGTATATCAATAGAGAATGTCCAATCTCTGAAGGCGCAGGTGGTACATATACGACCTGGAATAGTTAAGGAATAACAGCAATGATACTTTAATGATTATAGACTGGATACACTAGGGGGGGTTAATCCGGTCGCTTGTAAGCCGACAGGAGTAGGAAGGGGGGGGGGGGGTAGAGTCCGGCTGCCTCATCCGGCCAAGGGTATCCCAGGTGAACCCACTGTAGTGCCGTTCAATGCGCCGGCGATCCTTGGACCACAGATGAAAGCAGATGGACTCTTTGTGGGCCGGCGTCCTCCGGTCCACGGAGGAGAGACGTGAAGCGGCCTCGTCTTGCAGAGCGCCTCCTCACCTTGCGTCCTCTCCAGGGGGGGGGGGGGTTCCCAACACACGGCTGTGTCGGGGGTCTTTATCCATGGAATAATCAACGTATACAAAGCATAATCCGTGCCTGGGAAGGCGGGCTGTCGTCGGTAGAATAATCCGGTATACAGGTCCACTCGCTCGTCGGCTCTGGGGCTCCTCGGGTGCAATCTCACATGGGGTCGATCATCCTGGATAAACAGCCAGTTTTCTGCCAGAAACGATGGGGTGCTGACTACGGTAGTATTCTCACCGCACGAAGCACTATATATTAACAGACTATTATTAGCTTAATAGACTACGTCCAACTCGACGATATAGTGCCAAATATGACTATTCAAATATTAATATACACGATGTCTCAATACCGATGGTAGGCCGAACTTGGCCTTACTCCCACACGTGGCGTCGCGGGGAGGCTTTACGTCTGTGACTCTATTGGAGGGTAAGAAACTGGACTGAAAAGTAAGTCCTACTTTAGTAGCGCAGTATATATACGCACTATGAACAAATAGTCCCATTAGTGGTGCGGTAGCCAGATTCCTACGCGGAACTAGGACTTGTTCGTACATGTTGAGCGGTACGTTTGAACTGGGTCTGGGGGGTATGGCAGCCTGGCACCAAGGTCTCGACCAATAGTAGAATGGAGACTATTATGGGATGTTCAGTAGGCTAGAATGGATATTCAATGCATATTGTACAAGGAATATACAAGGGATATCAAGGAATATTAGAGAATATACAAATACAATTAAATATATATATATAATAAATATATATATTCGGTTTAATCTGGCCCTTCACAACATGTTGCTTTAATGTACACGTTATAAGTCACATAAAGCTAGTTTTAAATATGATTCTAATCAATTGGATAGATTTGATCTAAAAGCTAAAGAAAGAATAACAACCTTTCTTTAGAGATAATGAATAAATGCAGATAATGTTTAGATGAGGCCAAATCATGCCTCTTTTCCACAGTAACATTGATGAGTGAGATGATGAAATAGAGAAGGACTAGCTAATGTTTGTTGAGCACACAGGCAGTCAAAGAGGATTCACCCAGACGAAAAGAAAATAGTGGGAAATTAACATGTTTTTGTGTTTACAGACAACCAAGAGATCTGGCTCTGGGTCAAGATGCAGAATGGGGTGTAAACACAAATTGTATCACAAAAGACGGAAACTCCAATGATTTGCATCTGAACACAGACATAACACAGACTGAGTGATAATCTACATTTGAACACAAAGCAGCTTGGAGCTAAAGGGAAATCAATTGACCGTTCAAAACAAATCTACATCATGTAAATTGTGAGACGATAGAAGACACTATTCAGAAAACCGCAGGGCAGGAGACAGACAAAGCTATACAACAGCCTGCACTCTGACCACACAAAGTATCATGATTAGATTTACCACACAAAGGGACTTGACTTAGCACCATGAGCTCTACAGAAACCAAGAACACTTAAGTATCGCTTTAGATGCAGATTTTCTCTTTGTTTACCACAGAGACTCACCTGACATTGGATAACAACAGGGAACCACAAAATGCATCGAATGAAATGTTTTAAACCACACATGCCCCCTTCATTTAATTAACAATGATTATCAAAAACACAGGTGATGAATCTGCAGTCATGAAAGGCTACCATATTTCCCATACTAACAGAATAACTAACCAGTTGTTTTCATCTCTCTCTTTTCAAGAAGGCACACGAATTAAAGATATGATTTCTGAATAAAATCAGACAAAGTAGAAATGCCCAAAATGAAAGATTAATGATGAAAATAACATAACTTGCATGCTATCTCCTCCTTCTATCCTCTGCTTATAAACCACTAAATCCTTCTATTTCAAGTACTTTCCATGACTGCAAATATCAAAACCACCAAATTGGAACACAATTATCAACATGTACAAGATGTACATTTACATTGGTCATTTAACTGACACTTTTATCCAAAGCGACTCACAGGTTCTGTGCGACAGGACATCAGGAAGGGCACAACTCTATCAGCTGAGTAACAATGTTCATCAAAGTGTTGAGTGATACAGTGTAGGGTAGTTTATTAGGCAGTAAGGTTAGTTAGGGTTAGATTTATTTGTATCAGTTGGAAACAGGATAATCATTTACACAATGATTATCAAAATGCACAAGGTGTATTAGAGGTAATTAAATTAATGCTACTTAAGAGTAGACGAGAAAATGAATGGATGTATTTCATGCAAAATTAACTGGCTGCCTAGATTTTTATGTTTTTTCCCCATGCTAATATGATGAGCCACACTAAAGGTGAGAGGAAAGCCAGAGAAGTCGTGACGAGGTAAGTATCCTGAAGTACACCCACCGCACGCATCCTGAGGTAAGATCAACTTCAATTTAACATCACAGACTATGAAGATAATGAGCTATTTTGTCTGATTCAAGACTTTGGCCATTCATTTACAATTTTATTTAAAGCCTAATGCTGTAAGATCTAGTTAGATACAAGATCTGATATATTATAGTGAATATGACCTTCTTGGCATAAGGACTCACTGCTAATGCAATTGGCTTGCATTTCCTATTTTCAATTAAGTGATTTATTTACAATGAAATGAAATAACCCCAAAATGATTTTCCTCTTTAGCAGAAAGGCGTTGAATCATTTATGTGAGGAGGTTTTCTAAGACAATTTTATCATCCTCAGATCACAAATTGGTGAGAGGACAGGACGAGTGAGACGACGCGTGACCTGAACCACGAACGACGGCGGGACCAGGCAAGGAGGAACACAACCCAGAGACCAGGGCGACCCACGGCAACAGAGGGCCACAAGGGACGCCGCCAAAGAGCTACGGACACAACCTGAGAGAGCGTCCTACTGACTGGCCGCTACACCGGCAAACCCTCGCCCTCCATCAAGTGGTACCGCAATGACGAGGAGTGGACAGCGAAGCCAACACAACACGTTCAAGAACGCCCTACAGCCATGTCTCTAGGCCTGATCAAGGTCAAGCGTGAGCACAGTGGCAGAACATGAGACATCAACAGAGACCTGTGGACCAAGAGGCATCCTAACATACATTGTCCACCTTGTTATGTATTTTTATTAAGTTTACAGAACCAGTTGGGTTGTTCCAAGACACCAAATTTTGTTTTGACCATTGATAGTATGCACCACAGAACAATGCATAACGATTATCATAATCACCTTTTATATAAATTTTTATACAAACCAGTAGGTTAACGGTTTTTAAATGATTTATACATTAGCCACTAGGTTAATGCCTATTTGTAAATCCTATTCCTGATAATTATGCACACGATTTTGTGTTTTCACCCTGTGCACTCTGACCACACAGAGACAGTGTTCACATGTATTTAATTGGGTTATTACTATGTCTGTATGTACAACCATGATCTTAGCTCCCATAGATATTATCATGAAGACACATAGTTACCACTTAAATGTCTGAGTCACGACATGAGCGACTGGAGGTAAGCCAAGATAGGCACAACCAGAGCTTCTAATGATTATGTTAATTGTTGTTTGATATCAGAGTTGAGGACCAATCATTGATATAGGTATTTGAGATTATTAATAAAAGAAAAGGGTGATATTCCCACATCCCACATCTCTGATATCAAAATAACAAAGACTTTAGTCCAGTCAATCATGTCATGAATCACGTATGTAAATATTTCTATTTTAAACTGTTATGCCAACCAACAGATCACATTGGCCAAAATTTTCATTTATTTGAATTGTTTCTATTTCATTCATTATCTGATAACCGATGGATTACATCGGTCCCATTCTTTTACCATATCTATTCACGTTTCAATATTGTACCTGTAACTGAGGGGTACAATTCCCTGACTGTATTAATAAGTATGGTATCATTAAACCACTACTGTCTTATGTACATTACTACTGGCCATACAGTACACAGGTATATGAGATGAACATCTCCACAATGACACGGTTCCACACAAATCTTGGTTAGAATAATATTTATTAGCAGCAATAATAGTATATTACATTACTTTACTTAGAGTCGCGCTTGTAAGGCGAAGAATGTGCGTGAATAGGTCAAGAGCGTAAGTCCATTAGAATAGTACGCAGGAGATAATGAATACCACCTGTATCATAGGAATTATATCTATGGTACACTAGTAGGGCAGCGGGAGATACTAAGGGGGTTCCCACCGGTTGTAAGCCAGCAGGGGGGAGGAAATGTTCGAATGCAAAGTCTGGATCACCGGGGAATCAATAAGCTCCAGCTACGGGAGACGGTACATTACTCCCTTGATCGGCAGACGAAAGCAGCAGCTATAATCCAAGTATGCGTGCAGCATAGGTGAAAGCCAGCCAGCCTCTCCTAGAGACGGGCTCGAGTGATGTTCCTCACGGGTAAATCCTACACAGCAGCGAGTGTAGACGATTCTCCTCCGCTCCAACAGCCACAGGACCAAAGCAATAATCCAGTCGGAAAGGGCTCTGCATTCACCGGTGTAGATTCTCCGGTGCGCGGTACTTCACATTAACTAGGTCGAACTTGACATTATTCCACTAAGCTCTGATACTTTACTATCCTATTCGCACGCGGTTATAAGTGCTCTATTTAGACGCACGGTTGCTCACTTCACTTGGTCGTTGACTCGTGATGAAGGCTTTAACGTTTGAGGGTAACACGTTTCTAGGTTAACTAACTGCTGTATCCACCTGCAACGTATTTATACGTACGGTGAATAATCTAGTACCAGCCTTATTTCTGTCTCGTATTCTTGCGCAGAACCGGGCATGTCCAGGCAAGCCTTGGCGGTGACTTTGAACTAGACCTTGGGGGTATGGCAGTGGCGCCTAGTGGATCGCTTCCAATAGGAGAACGAAATATTATGGTCTGTACTAGGTAAAGGGATATTCCGTGTATATGTACAAAGAATACACAAGGGATATCAGACGATATACAAATACTATACAATATATATCAAGTAATAAATATATATATTCGGTTTAATCTGATCCTTCGTAACAGCCGCCTCCTAATTAGTCCGCACCTAATTAGATAAGCAGAGACAGATTAACCGCACTGTCCACCACTCAATGTCCGTTGTGAGGGTAGGGCAACCCACAAAGTCAGTGGGCCATGGCCGTCATTAGTAGAGTCGGGGAGCCTTGGCAACTCCATCAGCCTCGCCACGGGTCGGGTGTATGTCCGCCCCTGGACGAGCACTTCCGCCGCTCTGACCTTTCCGTCGGCACCAGCGATCACGTTGCCTACGCGGCCGGCCGGCCACGCAGCTCGGGGTAGTGACTGGTCTATGGTCATGACGACTGTGTCCACTTTTAAGTTGTCCCCGTCCTTGACCCGCTTCTGCCGGGCTGGAAGGGATGGTAGGGGGGTTAGGAGGAAGCGGGCCTGAGACTGCTTTGATCTGTGCTTGGCTGCGCCTCCACCTCCTCCATCTGTTTCTCTTGTTTGCTCTGTACCCCGTCTGAGGAGGGGCCGGTTCCGGCCGCCCCATCAAGGAGTCGCTCGGGGTGCTGGGTTTGAGGTCAGCTACGTCTGGAGCGCAGCTGAGGGGGGTGGAGTTCCGAACTCCCTCTTGTGCCCACGGTTCTCTCACGGGCCTCTCGCTTAATGTCAATAGCCTCTCAACGGGCTGTACGAGAGAGTGGCCGGTGTCGCTCACCTTTGTGTGTAGGCAGCGTGTAGACGTGGGTTGACTGTCAAGTCCGTAGAGGGGGCCCTGGAGCGTCCACCCCAGTCGGGTCTGAACCGCGACTGGGCATCCTTTGGGTCCGATGTGGGCCGCCTCAATTGGGAGAATGAGGTCCGCGTGGTCGGAGCCGATGAGCAGGGTCGGTGTGGCGCCGTTGATAAGCGGTATAGGTAGTTGACGTAGGTGCACATACTTCGCCATCAGCTGTGGGATGGGGTAGGTGTACTGTGATAGGCCTATGTCGTGGCTGGTGAAGACGTTGGTGATACTATACTGCTTCTCGGGCTGGTCCACCGCTGCTATCTTGAAGGAGACCTTCTCACCTTTTATGGTCTTCTGGTCCCTTCTGATGGTGCATATTGTCATGGTACCTTTGGCACCCCGCAGGCCCAACTGGGCTGCTGCGGAAGCGAGGAGGAGAGTCTTTTCAGACCCATCGTCCAGGACGGCGTAAGTGTCCAGGACCTTGTCCTCGTAGCTCAGGAGCACTCTGACCACTTTGATGAGCACTCGGGGGGTCCCGTGGTGCTGGTCTATATGGAGCACTCCTGTTGGTCGGTTGCCTTGGATCTTCTGGTGGGCCCCGCACAGTGCTGCGCGGTAAGCGGCGCCCGCCTGGGCCGCCTCACGCCACTGGTCAACTTGGGCGGGGTTCAGTGTCCTATATTCGGCGCACTGTGCCAGCCAGTGTCCGCCGTCGCAGTAGGTACAGTAGGGGGCGGTCTGGTGGCTCTTCGGTACTGGTGCCACCGCCTCGGCCTGGTACATTACCGCGACGGGCCCACTTTGTTGTCCTGGCGGACGCTTGTTGATGTCATGCAGGACCTCCAAGTGGGTGCCGCCGCACCTGCCGCACTTCTTCTTCAAGCGGCACTCAGCTGCCATATGGCTGCGCGCGCAGCGGAAGCAGCGGCGGTGGTCCTTGATCCACTGACTCACCTCGTCCGTGGTCAGCTTCCCGAAAGTGTCGCATTGATACAGCCGATGTTCTCCTTCACAGTACTGGCATTCAATCTTCCACTCCTCTTTCGTCGAGGGGGTGTTGTGGTTCTTGTGCTGCGGTACTGATTCGGCTTGGTGCATAACGGTCACCGACCGGCGGTTATCATTTGATCCCCGAGGTCCTGGTCTTGGGCTTGGTCCACTCCATACGAACGTGTCCAGTCGTAAGCTGCTGACCTCCCTGGCGAGGAACTCAGACAGGTCTAGGAGGGATGCCTCTGGGCCGTTGGGGTCACGGTGGTCTCTCTGCCGCCGAAAACGCTCTTGTCGGGCGGGAGGGAGCTTCTCTAATATTCTCTCTACATTAGAGTTAGCGTACAGTTCGTATATCCCTTTTTCCTTTTGGGACCCCAGCATCCCTACCAGGGACTGTACCTTGATAGAGAGGTCATCCAATGCTCTGTTGTCTCTGGCTGGGGGGAGACGGTCAATGTCTCCTATCTCCTGTATCACGTAGTCCCATATGCGTCCATAACGTTGGTCGAGGGCTACTAGAGCCGCGGTGTATGGGGTATTAGAGTTGGAATATGCCAGCGCTATATTGTGCGCTCTGGGCACCTTCAGGTGCTTGAGTAGGATAGCATACTTGTACGTTTCATCCGGTACATCGGACATCATTGTCTCTAAGCACATTCGTAGCTCTGTGTACTGTGCTCTGTTCTCGTGTGTGAAGTCCGGGAACGTCGGTGTGCCAAGGTACGATGCCATGGATGGCTGGCACATCGGTGAGCGTTGGGGGAGAGGCCTCCTGGGCGAGTCTCCCAGTGCGTGTCGTCTTGGGCTGGTACTTGGTGGGTACCGAAGGTCGGGTACCCAGGTGCTGTTCCTCGGGGCTGGCGGTGCGTCAAACTCACCCGTGAGTTGAGTCGGGGGTTTGTAGCGCAGTGCCTTGGGGCTGACGTCTGAGCTGTACTGGGCCTCCTGGTCCAGAGTACGTTGCTGCTGGTCGGGGCTGTACTGGGCCTCCTGGTCCAGAGTACGTTGCTGCTGGTCGGCTTGACATTCCTCCTCTTCCTCTTCCTCTGCTAGGTCCTGGAGTCTTCTGTTCAGTCTCTCGGCGTGGTCCGGTTCTTCCCGGTTGCTGGGTCTCGTATGGACCGGCCGGGGAGGGGGTTCGGAGACGTGGACAGGATCCTCCTGTTGGCGGGGTCCCGGGTCGCTTGGTCGGGTAGGGGAATGTGTCCTAGACCCTTGTCGTGACGATCTCCGGGAGCTCCGTGCGGAGTGAGGGGGTGTCGCCATGGCAATCAATTTGTCCATCATCTGCGCCTGCAGCCGGTCGCGCTCTGCCTCGCGCTGGGCATGGGCGGCGTCGCGCGCTGCTTCGCGCTGGGCATTGGCGGCGTCGCGCTGCGCATTGGCGGCGGCGTGCTGCGCCTCGGCGCGGCTTCTTTCAATGTTCTCTCCTGTCTGAAGGCGTCTGGTCTCCAGTCTTATGCGGTCGTCTTCACTCCTTTGTTGCGCCTGGAAGCGCTCTCGCTCGGTTGCAGAATGTTCGCGTTCACTGAGGGCTTGCGCTTGGAGTTGCGCGTGAAGGCGCTCTCGTTGGTCTGCAGCTCGTTCGCGCTCGGTGGAGGCTGCCAGGGTGGCGATGAGTGCCTGCGCCAGCATCTTGTCCGCTTCGCTGGGGGAAGACACAGGCGGGGGTGATCGGCTTCTGGCAGTGCTCGTTGGAGATCCGTTCTCCTGTCGCGCTCCGAGGAGGTCCATCTCCTGGGTGTGCGTCTCTTCTGGTAGTGGGTCGGGTTCCGTCCCTGGAGGGCTTTCTTTATCCTGGAGCTCTCCGGGGACTACCTCGTTGGCGTCGGCGGGGGGTAAAGTCATGTCAGGTCCCTCCTGGTCCCCCCCGTGAGCTTGGTCAGTTACGTTAGAACCCACTAGGGTCTCTACTGGCGGGGTCGCCTGGTCGGTAGGGTTTGACATACTTTTACTATCCGCTTTTTCCGCGTTTAACGTCTGTATAAAGCTAGGTAGTAGACTGACAGCGTAGTCCTCTAGGTAAGAAGGTGGCTGTTGTCTGCGCGTCGGGCGATCTAGCTTAGGAGAACCGTTTGTGGAGTGTTCATCATTGGCCATGTTAATATTAATATTATATTAATATTACACTAATTACCCTCCGGCTCGAAGGACCAATTGTAACTGAGGGGTACAATTCCCTGACTGTATTAATAAGTATGGTATCATTAAACCACTACTGTCTTATGTACATTACTACTGGCCATACAGTACACAGGTATATGAGATGAACACCTCCACAATGACACGGTTCCACACAAATCTTGGTTAGAATAATATTTATTAGCAGCAATAATAGTATATTACTTTACTTAGAGTCGCGCTTGTAAGGCGAAGAATGTGCGTGAATAGGTCAAGAGCGTAAGTCCATTAGAATAGTATGCAGGAGATAATGAATACCACCTGTATCATAGGAATTATATCTATGGTACACTAGTAGGGCAGCGGGAGATACTAAGGGGGTTCCCACCGGTTGTAAGCCAGCAGGGGGGAGGAAATGTTCGAATGCAAAGTCTGGATCACCGGGGAATCAATAAGCTCCAGCTACGGGAGACGGTACATTACTCCCTTGATCGGCAGACGAAAGCAGCAGCTATAATCCAAGTATGCGTGCAGCATAGGTGAAAGCCAGCCAGCCTCTCCTAGAGACGGGCTCGAGTGATGTTCCTCACGGGTAAATCCTACACAGCAGCGGGTGTAGACGATTCTCCTCCGCTCCAACAGCCACAGGACCAAAGCAATAATCCAGTCGGAAAGGGCTCTGCATTCACCGGTGTAGATTCTCCGGTGCGCGGTACTTCACATTAACTAGGTCGAACTTGACGTTATTCCACTAAGCTCTGACACTTTACTATCCTATTCGCACGCGGTTATAAGTGCTCTATTTAGACGCACGGTTGCTCACTTCACTTGGTCGTTGACTCGTGATGAAGGCTTTAACGTTTGAGGGTAACACGTTTCTAGGTTAACTAACTGCTGTATCCACCTGCAACGTATTTATACGTACGGTGAATAATCTAGTACCAGCCTTATTTCTGTCTCGTATTCTTGCGCAGAACCGGGCATGTCCAGGCAAGCCTTGGCGGTGACTTTGAACTAGACCTTGGGGGTATGGCAGTGGCGCCTAGTGGATCGCTTCCAATAGGAGAACGAAATATTATGGTCTGTACTAGGTAAAGGGATATTCCGTGTATATGTACAAAGAATACACAAGGGATATCAGACGATATACAAATACTATACAATATATATCAAGTAATAAATATATATATTCGGTTTAATCTGATCCTTCGTAACAGTACCTGTTCCAAAGAATCCTGGTATAATATATATTAATCTCACTCACATTATGAAGAGAAAAGTGAGTAACTGTGGAATAATATATTGATTCCCCAACTATCTCATGTAAAGACATCCCCCAATACATTAATCTCACCCACATTATAATAGAGAAAAGTGAGTAACTGTGGAATAATATAATGCCCTCATGTAAAGACATTCCCCTCCCCTGTGTCCCCTTACCTGTGTGCCCCTCCCCCACCCAATTGACCTATCAAATGGGACCACACCCCCCCCCCCCTTTTAACTATATAGGGCTCCTCCCGACCACAATCGAGGTCTTTACCTGGGTCAATCAGCTGATCACCTGGGGAGAGCCCCTCAGCCATTCTCTCTATGTACTATGTATATTTGTATCTGTTTGGTTAATAAACCTTTGTTATTATCCAAACCTCGGTTGACTGAGAACATTCTTCTTCAGGATATCCACAAATATCCCACAACACTTTAAAACTACAAAATACATATATGATGTTTGGGCATGTCAATCAGTGTTTAAGTATATGAGTATTGAATAGTACATGTATATATATATGCTATATCTGTTTTCTGTAGAATTTGGATCATTGCAGACATGCATACATGTTTAGTGACGTAATGGGGTTTTTCCCAAAAGAAGTAATCCGTTACTTCCCCAGTTACTGTAACAACTAGAAGGGGAGGAGAGTTCATCTTTATGTGTTATGCGTTGATTGGCTGGTAGAATGACATCATTATGACATCACTGTATTTAGACCAATAGTAAAGAGGTCTTGATATGATGCAGGGCCTGTATAAAAAGGCCAGCTCGCTGGATCCCAGGGAGATTTTAAATTTTTGACTTCAGACACCATTCTTATAGTGGCGGTGACGGCTAGAGAAGAGATGTTTTGTTTTATACTTCTTTTAACTGAATTGGACATTTCCAATGCAGTCTCTTTTGTAACTTGCTTTTTCTAATTAAAACAACTTTTTTATAATACCTATTGAATTCGTGGACTGGTTTCTATCGCAATGTGCCACGACGCTGGCCTCGCCCTGCTCTCGTCTGAGGTAACGGTATAGCTATATCCTGGAAGCCATGCAGATTGAATCAATTGCTGGTTACTGCTTTTCAGCTAAAGTTATATAGAGGATATTATATATATATATATATATATATATATATATATATATATATATATATATATATATATATATATATATATATATATATATATATATATATATATATATATATATATATATATATATGGCACTGTTTGTTGTTTGCGGGCGCCGGTATCTCTGTGTTCGACAGGCTCCATCAGATTTGTGGGAAACTGAGAGTCTGGCCACTGCAGGGCCGGATGATCGGTACCACGGATTGATGGATCTGTCGAATTGATAAGGGGTACTGGGACTTGCAAATGATTATTAAGTGTTATTGCGCTAATATAATTACTATTGTTGTAGGCAAAGTAATATCATCAGGCTTTCAAATGAGTAGCATTATAGGCCCTTTCGTAAAATGATGATAATAATAATAATAATATTATTGTTATTATAGGCAATAAGAGTTTTCCCAGACATACATTCGGTTTATTACAAACAAAGAAGAGGTTAACAACTCTTCTATGCTTATATTTCATATCAACTGGATATAACTAACTAGTGACTATGAAGTAAGCTTGATAGAAATAGTAATTGACCCGAGAACTTAGCGAGTTTAGCACCTCGCTGGGGGTTTATCGGGCGGCCACAGGGTTCTATCTTGAGTAGGTGATCTGAGATAGATAAGAGACAACCCATCGGCTTTCAACATGGCGTCCCTGAGTTCGGGCTGAGATCGGTATGAGATACAGCCAAAATAAAATAAACTAGGAATATTGATAACGGAGAACCCTGAAATGAACAGACTACAAAAGTGAGTTTAAACATTACTTGAATGTGCTCTTATCAGCACCTAGGGAGCTAAAACCTTCCGCTTTAGAATACGCCAGACAAAGGATATTGATCTGTATGGCCCTCAGTGGAAAGCAGTGGCAAATTAAAAGGCATCTGCGTTTGTGTGGGCATTGCTGGTGGAGCGGTTAAGGCCGCAAATTTGGATTAAGGAAAAAGAAAGTAAAGAAAACCCTCTCTCTAAATGTCTGGCAGTTTAGAGAGACATCAGCGCAGCCATACAGGCTGGCATTGCCGGCTAACTAGCCAGTGCTAACGGATGATAACCGCCGGCTACCAAGCCAGTGCTAACGGATGATAACCGCCGGCTACCAAGCCAGTGCTAACGGATGCTAACAGCCGGCTAACCAGCCAGTGCTAACGGATGCTAACCGCCAGCTAACCAGCCAGTGCTAACGGATGATAACCGCCGGCTACCAAGCCAGTGCTAATGGATGCTAACCGCCAGCTAACCAGCCAGTGCTAACGGATGATAACCGCTGGCTACCAAGCCAGTGCTAACGGATGCTAACAGCCGGCTAACCAGCCAGTGCTAACGGATGCTAACAGCCGGCTAACCAGCCAGTGCTAACGGATGCTAACAGCCGGCTAACCAGCCAGTGCTAACAGAAGCTAACAGTGGGCTACCAAGCCAGAGCTAACAGAAGCTAACAGCCGGCTATCAAGCCAGAGCTAACAGAAGCTAACAGGAGGCTACCAAGCCAGAGCTAACAGAAGCTAACAGCCGGCTATCAAGCCAGAGCTTACAGAAGCTAACAGGAGGCTACCAAGCCAGAGCTAACAGAAGCTAACAGGAGGCTACCAAGCCAGAGCTAACAGTGGGCTACCAAGCCAGAGCTAACAGAAGCTAACAGGAGGCTACCAAGCCAGAGCTAACAGAAGCTAACAGGAGGCTACCAAGCCAGAGCTAACAGAAGCTAACAGCCGGCTATCAAGCCAGAGCTAACAGAAGCTAACAGCCGGCTATCAAGCCAGAGCTAACAGAAGCTAACAGTGGGCTACCAAGCCAGAGCTAACACCAGGCTAAATAGCTGGAGCTAACAACAGACGCTAGCTCAGAAGAAGCTGGCGCAGAAGATGCTAGCTCAGGAGAAGCTGGCGCAACCGACGCTAGCTCAGGAGAAGCTGGCGCAACCGACGCTAGCTCAGGAGAAGCTAGCACAGCAGATGCTAGTGCAACAGACGCTAGCTCAGGAGAAGCTGGCGCAACAGATGCTAGCTCAAAAGAAGCTGGCGCAGAAAATGCTAGCACAGCAGATGCTAGTGCAACAGACGCTAGCTCAGGAGAAGCTGGCGCAACAGATGCTAGCTCAAAAGAAGCTGGCGCAGAAGATGCTAGCACAGCAGATGCTAGTGCAACAGACGCTGGCTCAGGAGAAGCTGGCGCAGCAGATGCTAGCTCAGGAGAAGCTGGCACAGGTAGCTCAGAAGAAACTGGCGTACAGAAACCAGACATGGTTTGGTCCCTCGGGATCACCAAGGGAAGCAGTGAGTCACTCAGACCAGAGGGCTCAAATTACGTGGCCCCGGTCAGGACAAGGGAGGATATATGAGGAAACAGGCCGAGCACTGCCTGCTCCCACTCTCATGTATACGGATAAGAGGGCACCGCCCTCAATGAGAGTTCCCTCTGGACACGAAATGGGGGGATTTACACCCAAAGAACTCCCTAAACCTGGAACAGGAGAGAAACCTTACTGCTGTGACCAGTACGGAAAGACCTTCACGGAGAAGGCATACCTTAAACAACACCACACGGTACACACAGAAGAGAGACCGTACTGCTGTGACCCGTGTGGGAAGAGCTTCAAGAGAAAGTCAGAATTTAAACGACACCACATGATACACACAGGAGAAAAACCCTACTACTGTGACCAGTGTTACATGAGCTTCAAGAGAAAGGAAGAGCTTAAAAAACACAGATGGCGGAAACATCCATGCAAGGTGCCAACCTGCTTAACGGGAGCAGTCAGGGGTTATGTGTCTTGCTCAAGGACACTTCGACACACTACCTGGGACGACGGGTTTCTAAAAGCCCGGAAGGAAAAACATCAATAGTATCCTTACTGTAACTGAGGGGTTACAAAACCCGGACTGTATTAAAGATTGTTTAAATTAAACCACTACTAAATATTATTACTTGCCAGACAGTACAGTTAGGTAAATATGGCAGACACTCAATTGACGGCACGGGGACAAAGAGATCACGTTTACAGTATTTTAATAGTAATCAATATACAACTGAATTATCACGTTGCTCTTTTAATAGTGAAATGATAGTAGAATGTCAGAGTATCAAAGTCAAGGGGAATGAATAATTCCTAGGTTAAGAATACTCGACCGGAGCTCTGCATGGAGTGAGAGAGGCGATACAGGGCAAGCGAGGGGGATAGCTGGAGACAATGATTTCCCCCACGGAGTTGTACGCTCCAGAGGAATTGAAGAATAGTCGGATACTCCTGCGGTCACTGAAGAAAAAGGGGTTCTCGTATGGATCCAGTCCTTGTAATCCAAGTGCCCGATGGCAGGGTAATAGCTCTTAATCCAAAGCCCGATAGCAGTGATAGTAGCTAGCTAGCTTCGTTGGTCCTAGAAGCTAGCCCGATGCAGGTCTTCAGGTGTAGTTAGATCCAAACGCCAATGGTCTTAACTATGCTCTTCTCCACGTTACTTCGCTTACACAAGTCACTATAATACACCAACAATGGTTCTACAATATTAGGGTCGTATCTAAGTAGCTACTAGCTATCCGTAACGATACACCGCGGGTAGGCTTCCACTGCTCACCTGTCCACTTGTTCTGCTGTTAGGTTACTTCACACTTCACCTCGTGTTCTGATACTCGTTACGTTAAGTTCACACACAGCTGCACATTAGATTAGGTTCACACATTCACTTGCTTGCTAGGTTACTGCTGCTTGCGCCATCTACAATATATATACTCAGAGTGATTTCTAGAGCGCAACCGAATTACTTGTCCGGAATCACTGCGCCGGCTAAGGGCATGTCCGAACTTGCCCGGACACGTCTTTGAACTTGTCTGGGGGGCGCGACTGCTGGCGCCGCCAATGTCAAGGGCGGTGTCCAATGAGGCGAGCGAATAATACTATGATTCAAACGGAAGCTTAAAGGTATATAGCTTATATATATAAATAATATACAAGTTATACAAAATAATAAATGTAGATTCTCAGAGTTAATCTGGCCCTTCAGAACACTTACCTTCTGGGGCCCTGACACATGACGCTCGAGCAAGTGCAAACTGCACTTGACATTCAGCTCATCTGTCGAGAGGAATAATATATAGTGTTAATGTCATTTAGGAAGAAACATGACATAGAATACTACATTAATTTTGTATACATTTTAAGTATACTATGTAAAAGATGTCTGCCTTTTCTCTTAACCAGAGTAAAGAGGACGAAAAAATTTGTAATCTATTTCATTCAAAAGGGAGTTCCTGACAGTAACTATTTGGTAGGTTACACCCGTACCAACCATATCAGCTGCATGAGATGTACACTCACCAGCGCCTATGGATAAAAATTGAGACTCTGCAAACTCTCATCAAGCTTAGCACCTTGACGCGGGGGGACAGAGCGAGCATCAGGGTCCCTATATCCGACGGGCCTAACAGATTTGTGGGGACTTGGAAGCTTCAGCATACAGGACGCTGTGGTGCTTAGGCGGCCAAGTCACTCACTGGTCTATAGGTCTGTCAAAACGGATCGGAGGTTCTGGGGCTTAGAACATCCGTGAGTTGGGCTTTATACTAATTGAATAAGTATTAACAGCCAAGAGAATATGAACTTAAATGACTGCTGTCAGGTGTCTCTGGAGTAAAATGTATTACAGATTTGAGTCAAAACCTAAGTAGAAAGCTCTACTAGCGACTAGAAACCTAAAAGTCACACTTGAGTAGAAAGCTCTACTCTGGAATATCACACTTCAGTAGAAAGCTCTATTTTTGTGATTGAAGTAACGATTACTCGCGACTAAAAGGTAACGTAATGTTTACCTAAAGTCAAAACCTAAGTAGAAAACTCTACTAGCGACTAGCAACCTAAAAAAAAGGCTTAAAGTCACACTCGAGTAGAAAGCTCTACTCGGGAATATCACACTTCAGTAGAAAGCTCTATTTTTGTGATTGAAGTAACGTTTACTCGCGACTAAAAGATAACGTAATGTTTACCTAAAGTCAAAACCTAAGTAGAAAGCTCTACTAGCGACTAGCAACCTAAAAAAAAGGCTTAAAGTCAGACTCGAGTAGAAAGCTCTACTCTGGAATATCACACTTCAGTAGAAAGCTCTACTTTGTGATTATCACCCTACGGAAGGATCCGTCTCTCACATTTCAGTAGAAAGCTCTACTTTGTGATTATCACCCTACGGAAGGATCAGTCTCTCACACTTCAGTAGAAAGCTCTACTTTGTGATTAGCACCCTACGGAAGGATCCGTCTCTCACACTTCAGTAGAAAGCTCTACTTTGTGATTAGCATCCTACGGAAGGATCAGTCTCTCACACTTCAGTAGAAAGCTCTACTTTGTGATTAGCACCCTACGAAAGGATCCGTCTCTCACACTCGAGTAGAAAGCTCTACTCGTGACCAGCAGAACACGGTGCGCAGAGCTCAAATGGAAGCATGGCCACCACACTACCGTAATGGGAAGAGACCTCACTGTTGTAGTGCTCACGTCAGAACACAAGGAGACCGACAGTACAGTTCGAACCGGAAGGATCAGAACCTGCCCTATCTCAGGCCAGGAGCATTCTTAGACGGGGGGGCTGTCCCCCGGAGTCGGTGGACGACGCAGCAAGTAGCAAACAGGAGTATACTGACCCAGATCAGAACTCAGAAATGGAGGAAGACCGGGATAGGTCAAGCTCCAGAGCATCCTCAAGGTCCTCATCTAGGTCAAGATCTAGGGAGAGAGTTCAGTACCCAAGGGGCGAACCTCCTAGACCTCGGAACAAGAGAGCTAAACTGGCCAAACTGAGACTTATCAGCAAGGGGCCTTCTCTGAAAGCTCTCCTGGAGCTCAGGATTGGAGGACGTCTCCGACGAAGGTGAAGGAGAATGGGCAGGCGATGAAACAGGGGATATTATGCCCGCATATCCTGTGACATGGAGACAGGGAGACATCGGCCTGGACCCAAGATACAGGGCGACGAGAGCCCAGAATGGGCCTGAAAGATAGAAAAGAAATGAGTCCTCTGTGGACTGTATCTGTGATGTCCTGCATGGCCTACGGACAGGGTCACACGACCAGGCCAACCACACTTCAATAGAGGACTGCTGCTACAATTCTCGGGGACCCGTGGGGTCGCCCGAGAAGTGACAATTCAACCTACCTCAAACTACGGGAGAGATCCAAGAGGTCAGAGGGGGTGACCATAAGAACCATGACATTGTGTTCTTCAGACGACAACAACTGGGTGCATTGGCCGGGAACAACAGATGCAAGTCTTCCCGCCGGCTACCAAGCAACGACGTGGCCCCTATCCTGTCGGGCCGTCCAGCCAGGGAACAACAGATGCAAGTGTTGAGAGTCACAACCATCGTGACCCCGCAATTGCCATCTCGTCCCCCCATACAGGCGCTATTAAGACAGTGGAAAATGACCGAACAAGATGACAGAGGGGGTGTTGAGAGTCACAGCCAACTAGTGACACTTTTTATTATGACATCCTGTTCTCTCTGTCAATTATAGGATATAAAGGATTAAGCATATGTTTATTATATATCTGTTTTAAATCTAAGCATATGTTTATTATATATATCTGTTTTAAATCTAAGCATATGTTGAGAGATGACTTAAGCATCAGTGATTATGAAGAATGTCTGTGTATTCTTCTTCCCACTTGTGTAAAACTGTGAAAACTATAAACTATAGACTCTAAAACAGTAACTTGTGCAAACTACAATATCTTGTGTAATCCTGGAGAATGAAATAGGCCTCTGATATGACGGATGTCTTTTTGTATTCTTATATAACCTGTATAACTATATACACTATAAACTATACTACAGTTAATGGAATATGCACAGTCAGAATGGAAGGGGCCTCTTCGCCTCTTCGCTTACAGTTCTGTGAAGCCAGGAATGTGGTCACTGAGCGCTGACCTTGACAGAGGAGCAGAGGAGAGAATCACTGCCTTACAGTTATGAGGCAGAGAAATATTATACACTTTAAAACTACAAAATACATATATGATGTTTGGGCATGTCAATCAGTGTTTAAGTATATGAGTATTGAATAGTACATGTATATATATGCTATATCTGTTTTCTGTAGAATTTGGATCATTGCAGACATGCATACATGTTTAGTGACGTAATGGGGTTTTTCCCAAAAGAAGTAATCCGCTACTTCCCCAGTTACTGTAACAACTAGAAGGGGAGGAGAGTTCATCTTTATGTGTTATGCGTTGATTGGCTGGTAGAATGACATCATTATGACAGCACTGTATTTAGACCAATAGTAAAGAGGTCTTGATATGATGCAGGGCCTGTATAAAAAGGCCAGCTCGCTGGATCCCAGGGAGATTTTAAATTTTTGACTTCAGACACCATTCTTATAGTGGCGGTGACGGCTAGAGAAGAGATGTTTTGTTTTATACTTCTTTTAACTGAATTGGACATTTCCAATGCAGTCTCTTTTGTAACTTGCTTTTTCTAATTAAAACAACTTTTTTATAATACCTATTGAATTTGTGGACTGGTTTCTATCGCAATGTGCCACGACGCTGGCCTCGCCCTGCTCTCGTCTGAGGTAACGGTATAGCTATATCCTGGAAGCCATGCAGATTGAATCAATTGCTGGTTACTGCTTTTCAGCTAAAGTTATATAGAGGATATTATATATATATATATATATATATATATATATATATATATATATATATATATATATATGGCACTGTTTGTTGTTTGCGGGCACCGGTATCTCTGTGTTCGACGGGCTCCATCAGATTTGTGGGAAAGAGTCTGGCCACTGCAGGGCCGGACGATCGGTACCACGGATTGATGGATCTGTCGAATTGATAAGGGGTACTGGGACTTGCAAATGATTATTAAGTGTTATTGCGCTAATATAATTACTATTGTTGTAGGCAAAGTAATATCATCAGGCTTTCAAATGAGTAGCATTACAGGCCCTTTCGTAAAATGATGATAATAATGATGATAATGATAATAATAATATTATTGTTATTATAGGCAATAAGAGTTCTCCCAGACATACATTCGGTTTATTACAAACAAAGAAGAGGTTAACAACTCTTCTATGCTTATATTTCATATCAACTGGATATAACTAACTAGTGACTATGAAGTAAGCTTGATAGAAATAGTAATTGACCCGAGAACTTAGCGAGTTTAGCACCTCGCTGGGGATATCGGGCGGCCACAGGGTTCTATCTCGAGTAGGTGATCTGAGATAGATAAGAGACAACCCATCGGCTTTCAACACAGGCCCAGCGTCAGGAGCAAGTGAATGATGGGGCTGTTAAAATGTGCGAGGGGGCTAAATAACAACAGTTTTAATAGCACACCACCAGGCAGACGTGAAATAACAACTACGTGACTCAAGTATGACTCAAGTCACATAAGAGGTAGAAATCTGTTAACCAAAGCAGAAGGAATGTCAAGAATAAGATGTGCTGCACTTGCGCTACGGACAAATTTCAATCTCACAATCAATAGACAGAAGACTGTTCAGATTTCCACATTTGAATTTGATTTGAATACCACAGATGGCAAATAAACGGACTGCATTTATATAGTGCTTTTATCCAAAGCTTTTTACAATTGATGCCTCACAGTCACCCAATCAGTCATGCATTTACAAACCGACGGCGGAGGCGACCATGCAAGGTGCCAACCTGCTCATCGGGAGCAGTTAGGGGTTAAGTGTCTTGCTCACGCTGCTGGGAGGAGCCGCAATCGAACCAGGAACGTTCAGATTACCAGATGACAGCTCTCCCTCCTGAGCCACTGTCTAACCCTAACCTTCCGATTACCAGACGACCTCCTCTACCTCCTGAGCCACTGTCTAACCCTAACCTTCTGATTACCAGACGACCACTCTACCTCCTGAGACACTGTCTAACCATAACCTTCTGATTACCAGACGACCACTCTACCTCCTGAGACACTGTCTAACCCTAACCTTCTGATTACCAGACGACCTCCTCTACCTCCTGAGACCCTGTCTATCCCTAACCTTCTGATTACCAGACGACCGCTCTACCTCGTGAGACACTGTCTAACTACCTCCTGAGACACTGCTAACCTAACCTTCTGATTACCAGACGACCTCCTCTACCTCCTGAGAAACTGTCTAACCCTAACCTTCTGATTACCAGACGACCTCCTGAGCCACAGTCACCATACACAGTGATGCAGTGGTGGTACGACTCGGTACCACGCCGTCCTAGCAGTTCGCTAAGCAGAAGTGCGCGCACGGATGTGCACGCACGCACACACAAAAATGCATTCACAACTTTCACTCTACTGTCGCACCGTGCGCCAAGTACCCGGCACTTATCACCTAGTCTTTGCATAGCATAACAAAGAAAGAGAAGTGCAAGACCAAAATACAAGCCCTGTGGGGGGTTTGCTTGAGCTGGTCTGTGCACACGAGAGGGAACATGTCGCACGTGGCGTCCAGGCAGTTCTGATATTACAACTGCACCCCTGACCATAGATCTGGACGGTATCAATCTTCTTGATTTTTCCTCTTTAAATAAAACTCTCAAAAGCAATTTCATCAAACAATTTCCGTCCAACTCTGAACGTGTTCCAAGACACATAGTCTCTCATTTGTATGAACGTGTAATTACAGTGCTCCTAAAATATCCTCCCTTGGTCCCTAATATACAAACACAATTTCTCTCCTCGCAATTATTTAATTTGAAATAACCAATATATTCTTTATAAGAACAAATATATATATATTTTTTTATATTTGATTAGTCACTCAGCGGTTCAGTTCAGGGGCTTTTTATTTACCTATTCTGAATGTGTTAATAAATAATATGGTATTACTGTGACAACCAGGGGTTACTATACTGTCCTGTTACTATACTGTTACTATACTGTCCCCCAGGGGTTACTATACTATACTGTCCTCCAGGGGTTACTATACTATACTGTCCTCCAGGGGTTACTATACTATACTGTCCTCCAGGGGTTACTATACTATACTGTCCTCCAGGGGTTACTATACTATACTGTCCTCCAGGGGTTACTATACTATACTGTCCTCCAGAGGTTACTATACTATACTGTCCTCCAGGGGTTACTATACTATACTGTCCTCTAGGGGTTAGTTACTATACTGTCCTCCAGGGGTTACTATACTATACTGTCCTCCAGGTGTTACTATACTATACTGTCCTCCAGAGGTTACTATACTATACTGTCCTCCAGAGGTTACTATACTATACTGTCCTCCAGGGGTTACTATACTATACTGTCCTCCAGGGGTTACTATACTATACTGTCCTCCAGAGGTTACTATACTATACTGTCCTCCAGGGGTTAGTTACTATACTATACTGTCCCCCAGGGGTTAGTTACTATACTGTCCTCCAGGGGTTACTATACTATACTGTCCCCCAGTGGTTACTATACTATACTGTCCCCCAGTGGTTACTATACTATACTGTCCTCCAGGTGTTACTATACTATACTGTCCTCCAGGTGTTACTATACTATACTGTCCCCCAGTGGTTACTATACTATACTGTCCCCCAGGGGTTACTATACTATACTGTCCCCCAGTGGTTACTATACTATACTGTCCCCCAGGGATTACTATACTATACTGTCCCCCAGTGGTTACTATACTATACTGTCCCCCAGTGGTTACTATACTATACTGTCCCCCAGTGGTTACTATACTATACTGTCCCCCAGGGATTACTATACTATACTGTCCCCCAGTGGTTACTATACTATACTGTCCCCCAGTGGTTACTATACTATACTGTCCCCCAGGGGTTACTATACTATACTGTCCTCCAGGGGTTACTATACTATACTGTCCCCCAGGGGTTACTATACTATACTGTCCCCCAGTGGTTACTATACTATACTGTCCCCCAGGGATTACTATACTATACTGTCCCCCAGGGGTTACTATACTATACTGTCCCCCAGGGATTACTATACTATACTGTCCCCCAGTGGTTACTATACTATACTGTCCCCCAGTGGTTACTATACTATACTGTCCCCCAGGGGTTACTATACTATACTGTCCTCCAGGGGTTACTATACTATACTGTCCTCCAGGGGTTACTATACTATACTGTCCTCCAGGGGTTACTATACTATACTGTCCTCCAGGTGTTACTATACTATACTGTCCTCCAGGGGTTACTATACTATACTGTCCTCCAGGGATTACTATACTATACTGTCCTCCAGAGGTTACTATACTATACTGTCCTGCAGGGGTTACTATACTATACTGTCCTCCAGGGGTTACTATACTATACTGTCCTCCAGGGGTTACTATACTATACTGTCCTGCAGGGATTACTATACTATACTGTCCTCCAGGGGTTACTATACTATACTGTCCTCCAGGGGTTACTATACTATACTGTCCTCCAGGGGTTACTATACTATACTGTCATCCAGGGGTTACTATACTATACTGTCCTCCAGTGGTTACTATACTATACTGTCCTCCAGGTGTTACTATACTATACTGTCCTCCAGGGGTTACTATACTATACTGTCCCCCAGGGGTTACTATACTATACTGTCCTCCAGGGGTTACTATACTATACTGTCCTCCAGGGGTTACTATACTATACTGTCCCCCAGTGGTTACTATACTATACTGTCCTCCAGGGGTTACTATACTATACTGTCCCCCAGGGATTACTATACTATACTGTCCTCCAGGGGTTACTATACTATACTGTCCCCCAGGGGTTACTATACTATACTGTCCCCCAGTGGTTACTATACTATACTGTCCCCCAGGGGTTACTATACTATACTGTCCTCCAGGTGTTACTATACTATACTGTCCCCCAGGGATTACTATACTATACTGTCCTCCAGGTGTTACTATACTATACTGTCCTCCAGGTGTTACTATACTATACTGTCCTCCAGGGGTTACTATACTATACTGTCCTCTAGGGGTTACTATACTATACTGTCCCCCAGTGGTTACTATACTATACTGTCCCCCAGTGGTTACTATACTATACTGTACTCCAGGTGTTACTATACTATACTGTACTCCAGGTGTTACTATACTATACTGTCCTCCAGGGGTTACTATACTATACTGTCCCCCAGTGGTTACTATACTATACTGTCCCCCAGTGGTTACTATACTATACTGTCCTCCAGGTGTTACTATACTATACTGTCCTCCAGGTGTTACTATACTATACTGTCCCCCAGTGGTTACTATACTATACTGTCCCCCAGGGGTTACTATACTATACTGTCCCCCAGTGGTTAGTATACTATACTGTCCCCCAGGGATTACTATACTATACTGTCCCCCAGTGGTTACTATACTATACTGTCCCCCAGTGGTTACTATACTATACTGTCCCCCAGTGGTTACTATACTATACTGTCCCCCAGGGATTACTATACTATACTGTCCCCCAGTGGTTACTATACTATACTGTCCCCCAGTGGTTACTATACTATACTGTCCCCCAGGGGTTACTATACTATACTGTCCTCCAGGGGTTACTATACTATACTGTCCCCCAGGGGTTACTATACTATACTGTCCCCCAGTGGTTACTATACTATACTGTCCCCCAGGGATTACTATACTATACTGTCCCCCAGGGGTTACTATACTATACTGTCCCCCAGGGATTACTATACTATACTGTCCCCCAGTGGTTACTATACTATACTGTCCCCCAGTGGTTACTATACTATACTGTCCCCCAGGGGTTACTATACTATACTGTCCTCCAGGGGTTACTATACTATACTGTCCTCCAGGGGTTACTATACTATACTGTCCTCCAGGGGTTACTATACTATACTGTCCTCCAGGTGTTACTATACTATACTGTCCTCCAGGGGTTACTATACTATACTGTCCTCCAGGGATTACTATACTATACTGTCCTCCAGAGGTTACTATACTATACTGTCCTGCAGGGGTTACTATACTATACTGTCCTCCAGGGGTTACTATACTATACTGTCCTCCAGGGGTTACTATACTATACTGTCCTGCAGGGATTACTATACTATACTGTCCTCCAGGGGTTACTATACTATACTGTCCTCCAGGGGTTACTATACTATACTGTCCTCCAGGGGTTACTATACTATACTGTCATCCAGGGGTTACTATACTATACTGTCCTCCAGTGGTTACTATACTATACTGTCCTCCAGGTGTTACTATACTATACTGTCCTCTAGGGGTTACTATACTATAGTCCTCCAGGGGTTACTATACTATACTGTACTCCAGGTGTTACTATACTATACTGTCCTGCAGGGGTTACTATACTATACTGTCCTGCAGGGGTTATCATATACTATACTGTCCTGCAGGGGTTACTATACTATACTGTCCTCCAGGGGTTACTATACTATACTGTCCTCCAGGGGTTACTATACTATACTGTCCTGCAGGGGTTACTATACTATACTGTCCTCCAGGGGTTACTATACTATACTGTCCTCCAGAGGTTACTATACTATACTGTCCTCCAGAGGTTACTATACTATACTGTCCTCCAGGGGTTACTATACTATACTGTCCTCCAGGGGTTACTATACTATACTGTCCTCCAGTGGTTACTATACTATACTGTCCTCCAGGTGTTAGTATACTATACTGTACTCCAGGTGTTACTATACTATACTGTCCCCCAGGGATTACTATACTATACTGTCCTCCATGTGTTACTATACTATACTGTCCTCCAGGGGTTAATATACTATACTGTCCTCCAGGGGTTACTATACTATACTGTCCTCCAGGGGTTACTATACTATACTGTCCTCCAGTGGTTACTATACTATACTGTCCTCCAGAGGTTACTATACTATACTGTCCTCCAGAGGTTACTATACTATACTGTCCCCCAGTGGTTACTATACTATACTGTCCTCCAGGGGTTACTATACTATACTGTCCTCCAGAAGTTACTATACTATACTGTCCTCCAGAGGTTACTATACTATACTGTCCTCCAGGGGTTACTATACTATACTGTCCTCCAGGTGTTACTATACTATACTGTCCTCCAGGGGTTAATATACTATACTGTCCTCCAGGGGTTACTATACTATACTGTCCTCCAGGGGTTACTATACTATACTGTCCTCCAGTGGTTACTATACTATACTGTCCCCCAGAGATTACTATACTATACTGTCCTCTAGGGGTTACTATACTATACTGTCCTCCAGGTGTTACTATACTATACTGTCCTCCAGGGATTACTATACTATACTGTCCCCCAGTGGTTACTATACTATACTGTCCTCCAGGGGTTACTATACTATACTGTCCTCCAGAGGTTACTATACTATACTGTCCCCCAGTGGTTAGTTACTATACTATACTGTCCTCCAGGGGTTACTATACTATACTGTCCTCCAGGGGTTAGTTACTATACTGTCCTCCAGGGGTTACTATACTATACTGTCCTCCAGGGGTTAGTTACTATACTGTCCTCCAGGGGTTACTATACTGTCCTCCAGGGGTTACTATAGTATACTCTCCTCCAGAGGTTACTATACTATACTGTCCCCCAGGGGTTACTATACTATACTGTCCTCCAGGGGTTACTATACTATACTGTCCCCCAGGGGTTACTATACTATACTGTCCTCCAGGGGTTACTATACTATACTGTCCTCCAGGGGTTACTATACTATACTGTCCCCCAGAGGTTACCATACTATACTGTCCCCCAGAGGTTAGTTACTATACTGTCCCCCAGTGGTTACTATACTATACTGTCCCCCAGTGGTTAGTTACTATACTGTCCCCCAGGGGTTAGTTACTATACTATACTGTCCTCCAGGGGTTAGTTACTATACTATACTGTCCTCCAGGGGTTACTATACTATACTGTCCTGCAGGGGTTACCATACTGTCCCCCAGAGGTTACTATACTATACTGTCCTCCAGGGGTTATTTACTATACTGTCCTCCAGGGGTTAGTTACTATACTGTCCTCCAGGGGTTACTATACTATACTGTCCTCCAGGGGTTACTATACTATACTGTCCTCCAGTGGTTACTATACTATACTGTCCTCCAGGGGTTACTATACTATACTGTCCTCCAGAGGTTACTATACTATACTGTCCCCCAGTGGTTAGTTACTATACTATACTGTCCCCCAGGGGTTAGTTACTATACTATACTGTCCCCCAGAGGTTACTATTGTGGGATATTTGTGGATATCCTGAAGAAGAATGTTCTCAGTCAACCGAGGTTTGGATAATAACAAAGGTTTATTAACCAAACAGATAGAAATATACATAGTACATAGAGAGAATGGCTGAGGGGCTCTCCCCAGGTGATCAGCTGAAATGACCCAGGTAAAAGAGACTTGGTTTGTTCTCGGAGGAGCATTATATAGTTAAAAGGGGGGGAGGTGGTCCCATTTGATAGGTCAAATGGGGGGGGGGGATACAGGATTGGGGAGAGGGGGGGGGACACAGGATTGGGGAGAGGGGGGGAACACAGGATTGGGGAGAAAGGGGAGGGGAATGTCTTTACATGAGGGCATTATATTATTCCACAGTTACTCACTTTTCTCTATTATAATGTGGGTGAGATTAATGTATTGGGGGATGTCTTTACATGAGAGAGTTGGGGAATCAATATATTATTCCACAGTTACTCACTTTTCTCTTCATAATGTGGGTGAGATTAATATATATTATACCAGGATTATTTGGAACAGGTAAAATATTGAAGAGTGAATAGATATGGTAAAAGACTGGGATCGATGTAATCCATCGGTTATCAGATAATGAATGAAATAGAAAACAATTAAAATAATGAAAATTTTGGCCAATGTGATCTGTTGGTTGGCATAACAGTTTAAAATAGAAATATTTACATACGTGATTCATGATATGATTGAATGGACTGCGGTCTGTATTATTTTGATATCAGAGATGTGGGAATAGATATCACCCTTTTCTTTTATTAATAATGGTCTGATTTAACCACTCAAATACCTATATCAATGAGTGGTCCTCAACTCTGATATCAAACACAATTAACATACTCATTAGAAGCTATAGCTGTGCACATATCTGGCATACCTTTGGTCGTTCATGTCGTGACTCAGACATTTAAGTGGTAACTATGTGTCTTCATGATAATATCTATGGGAGCTAAGATCATGGTTGTACATACAGACATAGTAATAACCCAATTAAATACATGTGAACATTGTCTCTGTGTGGTCAGAGTGCACAGGGTGAAAACACAAAATTGTGTAGCTTTGTCTGTCTCCTGCCCTGCGGTTTTCTGAATAGTGTCTTCTATCGTCTCACAATTTACATGATGTAGATTTGTTTTGAACGGTCAATTGATTTCCCTTTAGCTCCAAACTGCTTTGTGTTCAAATGTAGATTATCACTCAGTCTGTGTTATGTCTGTGTTCAGATGCAAATCATTGGAGTTTCCGTCTTTTGTGATACAATTTGTGTTTACACCCCATTCTGCATCTTGACCCAGAGCCAGATCTCTTGGTTGTCTGTAAACACAAAAACATGTTAATTTCCCACTCTTTTCTTTAAAGCCTAATGCTGTAAGATCTAGTTAGATACAAGATCTGATAGATTATAGTGAATATGACCTTCTTGGCATAAGGACTCACTGCTAATGCAATTGGCTTGCATTTCCTATTTTCAATTAAGTGATTTATTTACAATGAAATGAATTAACCCCAAAATGATGTTCCTCTTTAGCAGAAAGGCGTTGAATCATTTATGTGAGGAGGTTTTCTAAGACAATTTTATCATCCTCAGATCACAAATTGGTGAGAGGACAGGACGAGTGAGACGACGCGTGACCTGAACCACGAAAGACGGCGGGACCAGGCAAGGAGGAACACAACCCAGAGACCAGGGCGACCCACGGCAACAGAGGGCCACGAGGGACGCCGCCAAAGAGCTACGGACACAACCTGAGAGAGCGTCCTACTGACTGGCCGCTACACCGGCAAACCCTCGCCCTCCATCAAGTGGTACCGCAATGACGAGGAGTGGACAGCGAAGCCAACACAACACGTTCAAGAACGCCCTACAGCCATGTCTCTAGGCCTGATGAAGGTCAAGCGTGAGCAAAGTGGCAGAACATGAGACATCAACAGAGACCTGTGGACCAAGAGGCATCCTAACATACATTGTCCACTTTGTTATGTATTTTTATTAAGTTTACAGAACCAGTTGGGTTGTTCCAAGACACCAAGTTTTGTTTTGACCATTGATAGTATGCACCACAGAACAATGCATAACGATTATCATAATCACCTTTTATATCAATTTTTATACAAACCACTAGGTTAATGGTTTTTAAATGTTTTTATACATTAGCCACTAGGTTAATGCCTATTTGTAAATCCTATTCCTAATAATTATGCACACGATTTTGTGTTTTCACCCTGTGCACTCTGACCACACAGAGACAGTGTTCACATGTATTTAATTGGGTTATTACTATGTCTGTATGTACAACCATGATCTTAGCTCCCATAGATATTATCATGAAGACACATAGTTACCACTTAAATGTCTGAGTCACGACATGAGCGACTGGAGGTAAGCCAAGATAGGCACAACCAGAGCTTCTAATGATTATGTTAATTGTTGTTTGATATCAGAGTTGAGGACCAATCATTGATATAGGTATTTGAGATTATTAATAAAAGAAAAGGGTGATATGGGGGGCGGAGCTGAGCGATCATGGAGTAGACGTGTTTCACGAGAGCTCCCTTCTACCGTGCAGAATATACGTTTCTCCCCATTAGTCTTTATTTTATTTTTATTTGTTTTTTGTCTGCTTGTTAAGTCGTCGTGTTTCAAATACTGTCGTCGACTTTTTTCGACTTTCTGCGATGTCGGTGGTGGAAACCAGATCCATGAGCGCCCCAGCCAGCAAACCACCACCGGGCCTGGCCGCACCATCGCCCGGTGTCGGTGAGATAAGCGAAGCTGTGCTCTCGATCATGACCAAGCTCCATGCAGAATCTGAGACACGTTTCGCTGAAACACAAAGGAAAGTGCTGGCGGATTTTTGTGATAAACTTCATCGAGAGATATCAGAAGAAATAAGGTTGGCGGTCGTCCCGCTGATAGACAAGATGGAGTCGCTGCACGCTGTCTCCTCGGCTAATGCTATCGAACTAGCTGCGCTAACGACCGAGGTATCATTACAGGGCGAGAAAATGGTGGATCTAGAGTCCTCCCTGCTGGCTAGGCAGGCTGAAGTTACCAAACTACAGTCGGTAATTGTGGAAATACAGTCCCGGGAGAGACGCTACAACATCAGGATTGTTGGAGTACCGGAGGGCAACGGGGAAGGCCGTCTCTCTGAGACCATGCCGGAATTGCTGCAAAAAATACTGGGGAATGACGTCCTCCCCTCCCCTCCTGTCTGTGAGTCGGCCTACAGAGCGGGCAGGTCCACTCCTGGACTGAACAAGGAACCGAGGCCCATCATCGTCAAGCTGAACAGGCTTCAGCAGAGGGAACTCATCATGCGGTCGGCTCGTGCCAGAAGGGGTAACCTAAGGCTTGGCGATCACAAAGTGGCCATTTTCGAAGACTTTACGCCGGAGGTTCAAGCACAGAGAGGCGAATACAAATTGGTCCTGTCCAAGCTATGGAAATCGTCTGCGCTGAGACATTCGAGACCCGTTAATATTTACGCACTTTGGTTGTTGTTGCTGTTTAAGTGTAATCGGTTCGCACAATTCAACGGTGATCGGGTCCTTAACTAACTTTTTGTATGCTTTTATTTTTATATCCAGGCTGTTTTGAGCTTTGGGCTCCGGTAGGAGAAGATCGGTTGAATATATATATAAACAATATATGATAACAGGTTGTGTCAGGTATGGCTTATTACCATCCCCGGGTTAATGAATGTGTTTAATTCTATTCTTACATAGGTTATGTCATTCCAGCCATTGTGCCTGATCAGAGGGGCTGTTACAGGTGTGCACTTTGACCATAACCCCCTTTTCCCCTTCTTATTATTGTCGTTGTTTAAAGAACATCTGTTTGCACAATTTACCTGTGACCCGATCCTGCCTTAGACTATCGGCTAGTATGCTTTAATTTAATTTTGTTTTGAATTTTCCTTTATCCATTTGTGCTATAACATTGCGACGTTGAAGCGCAGACTCGGAAATAGATGGTTGCAGGGGTGATGTTGAGTTATTATATAATAATGGCTATTTTTTCCATTATGGTTATCTCATGTTAGGGCCAAGGCTCAGGTGGTTTTCGACCGATATCTTTATTGATTTTATTTGTATTATTATTTGTGTTTATTGGACTAGTGGGGGTTTAATCAGGGGTTTATCTAGAGGGGGGTCGGAGTGGGGAGCGTCTTATTGGATCCATGACTCCAGTGGGAAATGATAGGAAGATGACCGTCCTTAGTGGATGGGACATAGGGAGGGGATTGGAGAGTGGGTATAGGAGGGCTTATAATAGGACGGGTGGGTTAGGGTTTAGAGTAGAAGGAGGGTGGGTTGTAACTGGGGTGGTATTTTTATGTGTTTTATGTACTGTTGTCTTATATGTGTGTAATTGTTCCTCCTCTGAACTCCTGGGATTGACCGTCTGGGCCCGCCTGGATCAGCGCCTCTGTACTCAGCCTGGCTGCACTGGTATGTTCTCTACGCATTTAGACAAACTCGACCATGGCTAAATTGAATATTTTAATTTGGAATGCAGGAGGTCTTAACGCCCCACACAAGCGTGCCAGTGTCCTTTGGTTATTGAAGAGAAGAAATATTGACATTGCTCTCCTTAGTGAGACGCATTTATTGGTGGGTGATGTGTCAAGGCTAGCAAATCGACAATATCACGTTATCTCCTCATCCTCAGCCGATGATAAGACGAAAGGAGTCGTCATAGTTACAAGACGTAACCTTGATATCAAAGTCCTGGATGTGTGGTCGGACACGGAGGGAAGGATTACTATAGCAAAAGTTGAGTTTTCTCATAGGAAGATGGCAATAATAGCATTGTATGCCCCTAACACATTTGATTCAGCGTTCTATAATACAATCACGAAGAATATGTTGGAACTTACTGGATACGCTCTCATTGTGGGTGGCGATTTTAATGCGTGCTGGGATGCGGAGATGGATAGGTCCGGATCCTCTGAAACAAGCGACCAAAAACGGTCCTCTAAGGCCCTCAGGATGTGGGCCCAGGACACTGGGCTCGCAGACCTATGGCGCTTATCCAATCCCACCCTCAAGGATTACTCTCACCTGTCTGCCAGACACAAAACCTTCTCTCGAATAGACTATGCATTCGCATCCCCTAATTTGTTTGATAGTTTCGACGTCTCATTGGTTCCCCTGGCTCTCTCGGACCACAAGGGGATTTTCCTTGTGGCAACCTTTGGCAGGCTCTCCACGAGAGCTCCCAGGTGGCGTTTTAACTCAACCTTATTAAAGAATGATGATTTCTGCTCTGAGTTCAGGAGTAAACTAGCTGAATTCTTGCAGATCAATGTTGGCACGGTCGATGACCCCAGGGTCCTATGGAACGCATTGAAAGGATTTATCAGGGGTCATGTCACACTTTTCGCCTCCAACTTACGTAAATCCCTGTCAAAAAAACTAGAAGGACTGGAAACATTATATGCAGATCTATACGCATCTTTGCAAACTAACTATAGTGAACGACTAAACACACAACGTAAGATAGTCAAGAAGGAAATAAACTCCATACTTAAACAACAGTCTGAGTTCTTGATACATAGGACAAGGCAAAATTACTACTTTCACGGCTCCAGGCCTAGCCATCTATTGGCAATGAAAATACGCTCGAATGATCATTTCTCGGATATCCCCTCGATCAAGACGCGACAGGGTACAATCACTACTGATTCGAAAAAGATCAACGACACTTTTAAAGAGTTTTACTCACAGTTATATAGCTCAGAGGTTAATCTCGTCGACTCTAAATTTGAATCGTTCATTGGCGGCCTTGAGATACCCCACATTTCTGAGGAAGAGGCTAAGGAACTGGGGAAACCGATCACCCTTAATGAACTAAGGGAGACGATTGCTGAAATGCAGAGGGGTAAGGCACCAGGCTGGGATGGTATTCCACCCGAGGTACACTGCGATCAAACCGGTTTTATCCCGGGGCGCCTGGCTGCAGATAATCTTAGGAGGCTGTTGCATGTAGTCGATAACAGTAAAGACAATACAGCTCCGTCCACTGTTCTGTCGTTGGATGCCATGAAGGCGTTTGACAGACTAGAATGGTCATACCTGTGGAAGGTACTTGAGGTCATGGGTCTTGGAAATAATTTTATTCATATGATTAAAGTCCTGTATGCCTCGCCGTCGGCAATGATACTGACAGGCAAAAACTGTTCCACACTTTTCCCAGTCTCCAGATCTTCTAGACAGGGTTGTCCTCTGAGCCCGGGACTATTCGCGCTTTCCCTCGAACCATTGGCCCAATTTATTCGGCAATCAGAGGACATCATCCCCATAATGATCAATAATACACCACACAAAATTGCTCTCTATGCGGATGACCTACTGATTTTTATGGATGACCCTTCCCGGTCGGCCACAAAATTATTGGAAATAATCGACGACTTTGGTAAATTGTCAGGCTTTAAGATTAACTGGAACAAATCAGCCTGCCTACCTCTTAATGAGCTGGCCAAGGCGGTGCGACTACCAGCTGATATCCCATAGTGGAACATTTTAAATACTTAGGTATAGAGATATTCCCCACGCTGAGTCAAACTACTAAGTACAACTTCACGGGTACTTATGATAAAATACGCCAGGATCTAGACAGATGGTCGTCCCTTCCTAACTCCTTACAAGCCCGAGCTTCCATAATCAAAATGAACGTTCTGCCTAGGATAAATTTTGTTAGCTCAATGCTCCCCCTGCCCCCTCCAATAGACCACTGGCGCAAGGTACAATCGATGGTATCTAAGTTTATCTGGAATAACAAACGCCCGAGAATCAAAAGAGCTACTACTCAACGTAGGAAACAAGATGAGGGCCTCGCAATCCCTGATTTTAAGCTTTATTTCTGGTCCTTCTCACTGAGACCTCTGATGTGCTGGCTAGACCCTGTAGATGCTGTATCTTGGCGCTCCTTAGAAGCGGCAGCGGTCTCACCGCTAAGATTGCAGGATGTGGTGTACTCCACTGTCTCTATTTCGAAATGCCGGCTGAGGTATGGACCGATCATAACTCACGTGATCCAAACGTGGCGTAATGTACAGAGGTCGTGTGGGGTTAAATGCCCATGGCACCTGGACTCTCCAATTTTTAATAACCAGCAATTACTTGTTGGGCACAAGCCGGTTAATATTCCTCAATGGCAAAGGAGGGGGGTGCATACTCTGGAGGATATTTATGATAAGAACGGCCTCCGTGCGTTTCAGGACTTAAGAGAATTTTATGATCTTCCCGGCGAGTCCTTCTTTCTTTCTTTATCTTCAACTAAGGTCAGCACTGAGGGCGCATGGCGTGCCGTGGGCTCAAGCTCTGCACCCACACCCCTTCCTCAGGCTCATAGTGGACAGGACGACCTCCAGAGGGTTTGTCTCAGACTTTTATACGCTCTTAATTCAATCCACGTATAAAAATCTATCATTGGATACAATCTGGCGTGTGGATATCCCGGAGTTGGACCCCGAGTTTGACTGGGATGATGTTTGGGCAAATGTGGCATTGTCTTCCCGCAACCCCAATCACCAGCAAATTAATTTTAATTATATTCATAGGACCTATCTTACACCTAGGAAGCTATTTGCTATGGGACTGGTAACCGACTCTCGGTGCACTTTGTGCTCTCAAAAGGCCACTGGCACTTATATGCATATGTATTGGGATTGCCCACCAGTGGCCCGCTTCTGGAGGTCAATAACGGACAAACTTTCAGAGCTGTGTGGCTTAACTATCCCATTCTCAGCTGTTACGCTACTCCTGAACGATATAACGACACTACCTGCGTCTGTTCAACTAAAAAGGGTTGTCCTAGCGGGTGTCACAGCAGCGAAGAAGCTAATAGCAATGAGATGGAAGGAGCCTGAGAAGCTTACAGTGATTAACTGGTCCCTAACACTATTGGATGTGATTTATCTGGAGATATCCACAGCGCGGGTGATTGGGGTGGGACAGGCAGGTATTGACCTGTGGTTTGCAGCAGCCGAAAAGGTCAGGACAGCCGTGTGCGGCTGAGCAGGGTTGAGGTGCGTGTTCGGGTGAGTCCGGCGGTCTCTTGGGAGGGGGAGGAGGAAATGTTTTGTCTGCCTTGTCTTTTGTCTTGTCCTCTTGAGTTTAGCTGGGGGTTTTATGGGGGGGCAGCTATTTAACTATTTCTTCACTGGTTGGCCACTTTTACACGGTCTCTGTGAGTCTATGGAACACCTCTACAGGTTTTTGTTTTTTCATGAAGGTTCATTGCTCTGTTTTCGGGTCGTGTTCTCAAAAAATGGTCCTTGTGGTGGATTGGAGATGTACGTTTTATTAATATAGGGTCACACGGCCGGGAATCGGGGCTGAACACTGGGAAAGACCATTTATTAGATAGTACCCCTTGGAATTAAAATTTAGAAGGTTGAACTCTGTTTTCTTTTCTCTTTGTCTGTATAAATTGTTAGTCTGTATTATTATTGTTTTTGTTATTTTCTTGTGAAGTTCTATGTATTGTGATTGTGGTTAATGTGTTGTCTTGTTTCATGTGAATAATAATAATAAAAAATTTGATAAAAAAAAAAGAAAAGGGTGATATTCCCACATCCCACATCTCTGATATCAAAATAACTTGCTGGTGTGTGATGACGTCACGTGACTGAGAGGAATGGCGTGCTGAGTGTTCTGCACAGCTCTGTCCTTAAAATATAGTATTTTGCTTCTAAATGATCATCTATTTAAACTGAAGAACTGGATTATTTTGTTCAAACATAGTTGCCTGTCTGCATGTCTATTTCTGGCTCTTGCCGAGAAACCCGAACCCAGACAAAGAAAGGTGAACGGCGTGCAGCAATCAAACAAATCATGTCAAGCGAGGACACACCTGCCTGGGTGCAGCTACTCCTAACGGAGGTGAGCGACCTTAAATTATCGGTTGAAAGAAGACTGGATGAACTTGGCAATTCAATGAAAGACCTAAAAAAAGAGACACTGGCTATTCTGAACAGAGTCTCTAATGCAGAAAAAATAATCAGAGATCTAGAAGATCAGTGTGCGGCCAATAGTAAAACCCTGCAAGTCCAAGCCAAAGAACTGAACACGCTACAAACAAAGTTTAGTAACTTGGAAGCACAAAATCGGAGAAATAATCTGATCTTTGTTGGCCTGGCAGAAGGACTGGAGACAGGCAACCCAGACAAGATGATGGGCGACATATTAAAATATATTCTGGATGGTAAAGACGACGAGCCAACACCAGAAATTGAAAGACAGCACCGTAGCCCACCGCCACGTCCCCGCCCGGCTCCAGGTGATACACCGCGGCCGTATCTGGTGCGCATACGAAGATGGAGCGACAGACAGAGGATCCTCCAGGCCGTGGCGGAGAAAAGGCAACTATCCTGGCAAGGACAACCACTGAGGACAACCACTTCCAGGATCTACCAACGGAGATTAAAAGAAAGCGCGCAGAATATGATGACATCAGAGCGAAACTCCGCAGAGAAACGTCCCTGCGCTATGGTATACTTTACCCAGCGAGGCTCATCATCACCATTGATGAGGTGAAATATATCTACAACAACGCATTGGAGGCTGTTGAAAATTTGAAGAAACGATTACCCAAGATCTTTGGTTGACATGAGTGAGAGGACCAGAGGCATAACTGCACCAGCGTCACTGTAAGCCCCCCTGCTTTATTTTTTATTTTTCTTCTATACCTTCATTCATTATGCTTTACGGCTGGGAGTGGGACTGATGGAATTGAGATATTATTTATGTTACACAATGAACAAGTGAAAAATGAACTAATCACACTCTCTCCCTCATAAACATAACGCTGGTGCCCGCAATCGTGTATTTTTTAATTGCGCAAGTTGATTGAACTTTGAGAACAGAGCTGTGTAGGATGCAGCACGGCCGCGCCTGCTCTGCTCGCGGACAAGGGATGGACATTAAGTCTATCTCTGTTTTGTTTAATGTTTTTCCTTTGCCTAATGGCTTACTTTATGTATGTCTTGTACTTTTTATGTCTTTGTCTATCCATACATGTTGTTGCATAGTTTACAAGGAGGAAGCTGTAAAGTTGCTTGATAAAAATAATGGGACCTAATCATGTAAATTTGATTAGCTGGAATGTGAAAGGTATTTCAAACAAAAACGAAAAGACATAAAATTATTACATATTTGAAATCCCTATAATGTGATTTGGCAATGCTCCAGGAGACCCATCTTAATGAAATAGAATCAGTTAAATTGAAACAAAGATGGGTAGGTCAAGTGTTCTCAGCACCAGGCAGTGGAGCCTCTAGAGGGGTAAGCATCCTGATTTCAAAGAAAATATCATTTAAACTTTCAAAACAAATAGTTGATAAAGATGGTAGATATATAATTTTGTCAGGTCTTTTACAAAATGAAAAATGTACCTTAGTAAATGTATATGCCCCTAATACGGGACAGAACACTTTTTTGTCAAAGCTGAATCTGGTGCTGGCAGAATTAGCAGATTATCCCATTCTGATGGGTGGGGACCTAAATTTGGTTAGCAATGCCTCGATTGATAGGTCTGGGCGCCCCCTCCCACTAGACGGAGCATTGTCAAGTGCACTTAAAGAAATGCAAAACTCACTTGCATTAACCGATATTTGGCGTGTTGTCAACCCTGACACACGTGAATATACTTTTTACTCCCACGCTCATAATTCATATTCCAGGATTGACTATTTTCTCTTCTCACAATCCTTGGTGGGTAATGTAATTGATTGCAAAATTCATAACATACTTTTATCAGACCATGCGCCCCTGTCAGTCCTTTTTACTCCTGCTGTAATTAACAATAAAACCAAACAATGGAGATTTAATAACTCCTTATTGAAAGATCAAGTTTTTGTGTCTATGATTGAGGAGAAAACACAGGAGTACATTAGTATTAATCTTACATCAGTCCAGTCAGTGCAGACGGTATGGGAGGCTTATAAGGAAACCTGTAGGGGCTGGATTATAAGCTACTCAACAGCTAAGAAAAAGGAAAAAATGGCAAGGAAACATGGTCTGATTACTGAACTTAAGTTCTTGGAAACTAGTCATATGTTGGACCCTGACTATTTAGAACTGAAAAAGCAGTGTTGGTTATAAAAACAGAATTACAAGCAATTCTACATGAGGAAAATGCATTTGCCCTCTTTCAGTTGCGTCGAAAATATTATGAATCTGGCGATAAGGCTGGTAAAATGCTTGCTCTCAGACTGAAGCAGCAAGAAAATCGTCAATCAATCTCTAGCATATATGATGAAGATGGCTCTTTGATTTGTGAACAACCTCAAATCAATCAAGCATTCACAAAATTTTATAGCACACTGTATAAATCAGAATGTTGTACGAGTGAAGAGGAAATGAAAAACATTTTCAGAGATATAAATCTCCCAACCCTCTCTTTTTTTTGTGACCAACTTTTTATTTTGTCTTTTTTTAAAACAAGTTCAGAGGAAAGACATTCACATCAGCATTTCATATTAATTCACACAGTGGCATAAAAAGTGTCTTTTCAGTATATATTGTCCGTCAGTATATTCATATACTGTGTAGCCTGCCTGTTGCAGTTGTGACAGTCTTTTCCTCCGTTCTGGCGGTCCTGTGGCTGCGAGACAGCCCAGGTCGCTTCTTAACCCCACTCCCAGCCCCCCGGGTTTGCATAGAAATTTTAGGAGAGGGGGAAACCTTGATGCATACATGTATAGGATACTCTTAATTAGAAAATAAATCATAATTATGTTTGTTAGATAACCAAGTAATAGGGAAAAATACAATACAATTTAGAAACAACCACAACAAATTATAGCAGTAAACAGAAAAGGAAAAGATAAATGGAAAAGATAAATGGAAACAACAGCAACATGATTTTTGTTCATTATCTGGTGTCAAGGTACAAGTGTTCAACCTAGTGGAGTACTGATTTTACCTTCTGGGCCGCAGTAAGTAATATTTGGATCGATTCTGTCCTTGCTCCCTGTGCTCTAGCACTGGATGCCTCTAATCTCAATACTTCGTAGAAGGACAGTTTCCAACGGTAAATATTGAGACTATGGGGTGGTTTCCATCTCATTACGAGCATTTTCTTTGCTGCCGTTACACCGGCCAGAAACAACCCTCTCTGAAGAAGAAAGGGAATCACTGGATACACCTATCACGGAAAATGAAATTAAATCGGCTATCAAATCCCTCTCAACCGGTAAAACACCGGGTGATGATGGTTATACAAGTGAATTTCTTAAGTGTTTCCAAGTCACTCTTACACCACTTCTAATATTGCTGTTTAATGATATAGTGGCCAATCAATCCATGCCGCTAACCATGCGGCAAGCTACTATTTCATTGATTCCAAAACCTGGCAAGGATCACTTGCAAATGTGTAATTTCAGACCTTTGAGTATTTTAAATAATGATTATAAGTTGTTTGCGAAGGTCCTTGCAGGGCGATTGGAAAATGTTATAGCCTCATTGATTCATATTGATCAGGCTGGCTTTGTACAGGGTCGTCTAGCTTCAAATAACATGAGGAGGCTAATGCATGTCATGTCAAGGGCAGGGGCCTCCCATCATCCAGCGATGGCAATATCGCTGGATGCTGAGAAAGCCTTTGATCGAGTGGAGTGGAAATATCTGTTTTATGTACTACCTAAATACGGATTTGGTCCGGTTCTCATGAACTGAATAAAGGCACTTTACCATGAACCGGTTACGTCAGTCAGAACAAATGGTATAAGGTCTGACCCATTCCATCTCTATCGATCTACCCGCCAAGGATGTCCGGTTTCACCGCACATTTTTATTCTTTCCCTCGAACCACTTGCCTGTGCTATACGTGCTCATAAAGAAATCAGTGGTATTCGTATTGGTAGTTGTGAGTATAAGGCCAGCCTGTTTGCTGATGACATATTATTAACACTAACAAATCCTAGTCATTCCATCTCTCAAGTGCTAAAGCTTATAGATACATTTGGTAAATGTTCGGGCTATAAAGTGAATTATAGTAAAAGTGAAGCTATTCCACTTAACAACCTAACTTTTCAATCACATCTGGGTTCAGCTCCTTTCAATTGGAAGCCAAAAGGAATTAAATACCTGGGAATTAAAATCCGATCTCCCATTGAAAAAATGGTTGAGTTAAATACATCTGACCTTTTAAAGAATATAAAGGAGGACATCAAAAGATGGACAGTCTTGCCTTTATCCCTATGGGGCAGATCTGATATTATAAAAATTAATTTGTTACCAAGGCTAGCTTTTTTGATGTCCTCTATACCGTTAAAGTTCCCTCCTAGTTGGTTCAAAGAAATAAACAAATACTTTTCTGGCTTCCTATGGAACAACAGAAAACCTAGAATCAGCCATAAAAAACTTATAAAACCAAGAAGTAGTGGAGGAATAGGACTACCAGATATCCACCAGTATTACATAGCATATAACTCAAGATACCCCTTGCAGTGGGCTTACAATAGTGTGAGACAGATTGGCAGCTGGGAATGGCTTGAAGAACAAATTATAGAAGAACATAACAAAGATCTATCTCTTTCAATGTTGTGGTATAACCCAAAAATCACTCCCAGACTGGACAATCCGCTTTTAGAATTTTCATGTGAAATAGTGAAAATCTTACATAAACGCCTGACCTTTAGTGGATATTCCTTACCATCATGTCCATTATGGAAAAACCATTTGCTCTCTGCAGGAGGTAAAATCCTTAAAAATAATGTATGGCAACAACATAATATAACACAGGTGGGCCAAGTGATCGAAAGGGGAAATATGATACCTTTTAATGAACTTAAAACACAGTTTGGGCTGAAAGACACAGAATTTGTATCTTATTTACAAATACAATCAGTTATTAAATCATTGTTGTCTAAAGGCATAGCTATAGGAACAAACAGAGTCATGGAAGAGACATTAAGGGGAATTACAGGCAGGAAAGGCATTGTTTCTGCAATGTATAAACTATCATGTTCAACCACCCCTGATACCAATACCCAAACTAAAGTCCAATGGGAGCGAGACATGGGTATACCCATATCTGAAACACAATGGGAAGCAGCACTTAGGAATAGTACACAAATATCAAAATGTGTTAGATATAAAATTATACAATTAAAGATACTACACAGGGCCTATATAACACCCTGTACATTGAATAAAATGAATCACACCCTACCCAAATTGTGCTGGCATGGGTGTGGAGTAGAGGGTACGCTCATGCACTTGCTGTGGCACTGCCCGCTTGTTAGGAAATTTTGGTTGGACATTGCTGAGGACCTGTCAGTTACTCTCCAAATTGACATTAATCCTTGCCCTATAATTTGTATATTGGGTGTAAAAATGGTCACTGCTCAAGCAAAGATTGTAAATAATACTGTAGCACTGGCTTTTCTAGCATGCAAACGGATTATTTTAATGAACTGGAAAGAACGCAAACCGAACTGCTTCAGTATGGAGAACTGGCGCAAGGACTTCATGGACTTGCTATCGATGGAACAGGCTGCTCTGTCTCTTCAAGAGAGTGATAGGCCCGATGGCCTTCAAGGTCCCCTGAACTTTATTAGATCACTATCTGGAATAAGTTTGTGTACTGAACCTTTGTAACGCTCTGCAACCCCCTCCCCCCTCGCCCCTTGTTGTTATTATTATTATTATTATTATTATTATTATTATTATTATTATTATTATTATTATTATTATTATTATTATTATTATTATTATTATTATTATTATTATTATTATTATTATTATTATTATAATTGTTTGTCTTGTTTTGTCATGTATGTATTGTCTTGTTTGAGAAAAATAAAAAAAACTTTAAATATCAAAAGTCCAGTCAATCATGTCATGAATCACGTATGTAAATATTTCTATTTTAAACTGTTATGTCAACCAACAGATCACATTGGCCAAAATTTTCATTTATTTTAATTGTTTCTATTTCATTCATTATCTGATAACCGATGGATTACATCGGTCCCATTCTTTTACCATATCTATTCACGTTTCAATATTTTACCTGTTCCAAATAATCCTGGTATAATATATATTAATCTCACCCACATTATGAAGAGAAACGTGAGTAACTGTGGAATAATATATTGATTCCCCAACTCTCTCATGTAAAGACATCCCCCAATACATTAATCTCACCCACATTATAATAGAGAAAAGTGAGTAACTGTGGAATAATATAATGCCCTCATGTAAAGACATTCCCCTCCCCTGTGTCCCCTTACCTGTGTGCCCCTCCCCCACCCAATTGACCTATCAAATGGGACCACACACCCCCCCCCCTTTTAACTATATAGGGCTCCTCCCGACCACAATCGAGGTCTTTACCTGGGTCAATCAGCTGATCACCTGGGGAGAGCCCCTCAGCCATTCTCTCTATGTACTATGTATATTTATATCTGTTTGGTTAATAAACCTTTGTTATTATCCAAACCTCGGTTGACTGAGAACATTCTTCTTCAGGATATCCACGAATATCCCACACTATACTATACTGTCCTCCAGGGGTTACTATACTGTCCCCCAGGGGTTAGTTACTATACTGTCCTCCAGGGGTTACTATACTGTACTGTCCTCCAGGGGTTACTATACTATACTGTCCCCCAGGGGTTACTATACTATACTGTCCTCCAGAGGTTACTATACTATACTGTCCTCCAGAGGTTACTATACTATACTGTCCTCCAGGGGTTACTATACTATACTGTCCCCCAGAGGTTACTATGCTCCTGAAACATGTTGTTGGATCACAGACATCAATGTCCTTTCAATGCAACCCTTTCAAAAACCCGGTGGGGAAGATGCATGTCTATTTAATATCTACCCCCTCGAGCCGCAACAGAAAAATATAGGTTTTTTTAAGGTTCCCTAAAAGTACCTCTAAGTCCAGAGCGGATATATCTTCCTCCAAGACCGAACACGCCGAGTGAAGGCCCCCGCTGACAGCCTCCAGCTGCTCCTTCATACAGTGCACCTGGGGAGGAGGAAACTACACATCAATATTCTAATATGCTGTAAATTATATTATATTCTAAGGGCAAAATGAAATCCAATCCAACTTTATTTGTATAGCACATTTAAAAACAACATGGTTGACCTAGGTTCCATCCTAGAGGCAAATCTTTCCTGTGACAAAATGGCATCCAATGTAATAAAAAAAAGTCAACCAACGAACTCGATTCTTGTACCGGATCTCCTCTCAGGAGCACTCATTCAAGGGTAATCTGCAATCTGTTAAATAAAGTTTTCATTCATTCATTCACCAAACCACCTCCAATGTACAGTTTCTTCGTCAAATGTATATACTCTCTTTTTTTTTTACTCTTCTTTTTGTATCACACACACTCTTACTCTATTTGTAAATCTGGTATGTCATAAATGTATAGATGTAGCAGTACTGTCTATCTGTATGTCATGTATGTCATATATGTTATGATGAATTGAAAATGGGGGACCCTGATATAAACAAGACAAAAGTCTTTCTCTGGTCTCCATCCCCTTAACAATTGTGTGTATTGAGCTGTACTGTATTGTACCCATTCTGCAATCTGTTAATAAAATGTTCAATCAATCAATCAATCAATCAATCAATCAATCAATCAATCAATCAACCAAAGTGCTTCACAGTAAAAGCCATAATATAGTAAAAAGAACTCATCAACACAATACAAAGTACACAGAACTACAAACAAAATTACAGCAGCAGACTACATTCTTTTAAAAGCTAGGGATAACAAATGTGTTTTAAGATGGGACTTAAACACCGGGAGCGTTGGGGCCAGCCTAATGTGGGGGGGCAACTCGTTCCACAGTTTGGGGGCTGCAACCACAAACGCACGGTCCCCCCTGTTTTTTAGCCTGGATTTAGGGACAACCAGGAGGGACTGGTCAGTAGACCTCAGAGACCGTGATGGGGTGTAGGGGTGCAGGATCTCGGTGAGGTAGGGTGGGGCCAGACCATTCATTGCTTTATAAGCAAACAGCAGGATCTTAAAATGGACCCTAAACTGCACAGGCAGCCAATGAAGGGAGGCGAGGACAGGAGTGATGTGCTCCCGTTTGTGTGTCCCTGTCAACAGCCGAGCAGCAGCGTTTTGGACCAGCTGAAGACGCGACAGCGAGGCCTGGCCAACGACAACATAGAGCGTATTACAGTAGTCCAGCCGAAATGTCAGGAAGATGTCAAGAGATGTCAGGAAGATGTCAGAAGATGTCAGAAGATGTCAGGAAGATGTCAGAAGATGTCAGGAAGATGTCAGAAGATGTCAGGAAGATGTCAGAAGATGTCAGAATATGTCAGAAGATGTCAGAAGATGTCAGGAAGATGTCAGGAAGATGTCAGGAAGATGTCAGGAAGATGTCAGAAGATGTCAGAAGATGTCAGGAAGATGTCAGAAGATGTCAGAAGATGTCAGAAGATGTCAGGAAGATGTCAGAAGATGTCAGAAGATGTCAGGAAGATGTCAGAAGATGTCAGAAGATGTCAGAAGATGTCAGAAGATGTCAGAAGATGTCAAGAAGATGTCAGAAGATGTCAGAAGATGTCAGAAGATGTCAGGAAGATGTAAGGAAGATGTCAGAAGATGTCAGAAAATGTCAGGAAGATGTCAGTAAGATGTCAGGAAGATGTCAGAAGATGTCAGGAATATGTCAGGAATATGTCAGGAAGATGTCAACCTTTACCTTAGACCACTTTAGTCTTTAGTGAGCCACTGACGTGCAAATACAAAACTACGGTTTCTACAGGACGTCTCCTTACACCTCTGACACAGAGGAACAAAACTTTGGGAAAAGCTTTCTGGTAAAATTCCCGAGCTTAGGGAAAGCCAGGGACTGTATGAGAGAGTACACTAAGAAGATCTATTATTACATTACATTAGTTTAGTTTACATTAGATTCAAATGTATTGTCATCATACAGCACAAGTACAGTACAACAAAATAAAGTTTGGCCTCCAACCAGTGCAAATGTAACAGTAAAGTGCAATAGTACAATGCACAATGTACAGGTGATTCAACTGGATATAAAATATATAAATTAGTACTACTGAGTAATAGTGCTAATCAGATGTATGTACAGAGTTGTAGTATTAATATGTACAGTGATACAGGTATAAAGACACTATGGTAGGGGCTCTCTGTGACATGGGAAGTAGTGGGCCTGGCTCGGTGTGGGGGGGGGGGGGGGGGAGTCCCCTATCCTCTCCTCTACTGGGCCTGGCCCAATTGCGTGTAGCTTAATCCCAGCGGAAGAGTCGCAGAACGCTTCCGCATTCTTCGCCGCACGCCAGTACGGTAATGCGCATTTCCTTTTCCTTCGCCCAGGCGAATGAGATCCCTGCTTGGTTCGCCGCTTTGGTTCATATTAATCACATATTAACACGCTTTGGTTCATATTAATCACATATTAACACGCTTTGGTTCATACTAACGCGCCATATTAGCACACATATATACACGCGATGGACGCAGCAAGCGATCATATTAATCACATATTAACACGCTTTGGTTCATATTAATCACATATTAACGCTAACGCGCCATATTAGCACACATACACGCGATGGACGCAGGCGATCACTGCTACTGTTATTCAGCCGTGCCGAGGTACATGATTGATTGATATGTACTTTACATATTATCCATATATATTTTCACTATATGTTAATGACATGGTGTCTGCCGTATCCTGCAGACTCCTACTGTATGCTGACGACTCAGCACTTCTGGTGTCTGGAGACAACACTGCAGAAATACAAGCCGGTCTCAGTAGGGAGCTGGAAAGCCTTCACAAATGGTTAGTTGACAACAGATTATCGATTCACCTTGGAAAAACTGAGTAAATTCTATTCAGCTCAAAACATAAATTAAAGGAATGTTCCCGACTTGAGATAAGCTGTAATGGCTTCAGTGTCGAGTCTAGAGACTGTGTTAAATACCTAGGTGCAGACCTCGACCAAACACTCTCAGGGAAAACAATGGCCCTGAAGGTGATCAAAAAAGTTAACACAAGGGTGACATTTTTGCACAGAAAAAAGAGGTTCTTATCACTGGAAACTATGAAACTGCTTGCCAACTGCATGATCCTCAGCCAATATGACTATGCATGTACGTACTGGTATAGTGGTGTTACAGTGAAAAGTGAACACAGGCTACAAACCAGCCAAAATAAGACCATACGATTGGTCCTAAATCTGCCACCTCGAACCCATATTGAGCCATGTCACTTCAATGAGGTGGGATGGCTCCCTGTGGAGCAGAGGGTCTCCTTTCTGAAACTGGGACATATGTATAAAATGGATCTGCCCCCAGATATTTATGCTCTCGTATTGTCCTGCGTGGCCAGGTCCACGGACGACAGTTACGGTCTGGACAGCTCTCAGTTTATGAGCCTAGAAAGGGTTCCTATTCACAGAATGGCTTTCTGTCTACAGCCAGCCGGCTGTGGAACTCTCTGCCCAGGGCCATCCAAAACTCCCCCACTATTGCTGTCTTCAAGAGGGGTGTGAAGCGACATCTGCAACAATAGGTTGCAGAGGGTGCTTGGCCACCACTCTTGAAGAACAGGAACATGACATAATGAAATGAGGCTCTTTCAGAAAATTGTGTTGTCTATTTTATCTACTTGTTGTATCTATTTTATCTTCTTAACTCTTTCTTTGTGATTTATTGTATTTTTCTTGGGACCATGTTGGAAACAAGTCGACAGACTTTCACATGTTATCCTTGTACCCCTTGTTTTTATACTATTGTATAAATTGTATGTACTAAATAAAAATCAAATCATCAAATCATCCAAACGAGGACAACGCAGCTGTCAACTGTACTTTACATATTATGGAATACATGTATATTATCGCGACGCGATTCACTCGCTGTCAACTGTACTTTACATATTATGGAATACATGTATATTATCGCGACGCGATTCACTCGCTGTCAACTGTACTTTACATATTATCCAAACGAGGACAACGCAGCTGTCAACTGTACTTTACATATTATGGAATACATGTATATTATCGCGACGCGATTCACTCGCAACGCCATAATGTTATTTCCCTGTACATTGTAACGATAACACAACGCAGCTGTCAACTTTACTTTGTAACATTGTTTTTTCGGTCATTCATAAAATTGATTGAATGAAATTGATTGAATGAAAATAACAGATTGCAGAATGGGTACAATACAGTACGGCTCAATACACACAATTGTTAAGGGGATGCAGACCAGAGAAGTGAATTTCCTGTGAAAAAACATTTATTTTTTACAGTACAGTACGTTACACACACAAATGCTACATTATGACACATTTTACAAAGAAAGTATATTTAGATTCAAAGACTATTTTAATAGCTTTCTTTGAATACACGGTTTCTCTCCTGTGACGTACAAATGCATGTACCTCGGCGCGGCTGAATAACAGTAGCAGTGATCGCCTGCTGCGTCCATCGCGTGTATGTGATTAATATGATTAATATGAACCAAAGAATATGAACCAAAGCGTGATTAATATGAACCAAAGCGTGTTAATATGTGTCGAACCAAGCGGGGATCTCATGCGCATGCGCGCGCGAGCACCTCGCGAGCACCTGGGCGAAGGAAAAGGAAATGCGCATTACCGTACTGGCGTGTGGCGAAGAATGCGGAAGCGTTCTGCGACTCTTCCGCTGGGATTAAGCTACACGCGGCCCAATTGATTCAAGGGACCCGTGTCGCTGGGGGCCCGGCTCTGCGCGTATCGGCCTGGGATAAGGGGGAGTTCTATGAGCTTAGCTCAGGGGGGGGGGGGGTGTCGGGGCAGGGGGGGGGGGGGGGGGGGCATCGTTTCCGCGGTTTGGCCCGGGAGAGTGGGGTCTTGTATGTTGTGGGGTTGTTGTGCGTGGGGTGGGGTGCTTGGTGACATGGGAGGTAGCGGGCTTGGCTCGGTGGGGGGGGGAGTATCTTCCCTCTCTCCTCTACTGAGCCTGGCCCAGTTAAATTCAAGGGACCCGTGTCGCTGAGTGCTCGGCCCCGCGTGGGACGGACCTGGGATGTAGGGGAGCCCTATTTCTAGGGGGAGATGGCGGGAGGGGGGGTCCCTCTTATGGGGGTCTGGGAGGCTGAACGCAGCCATATTCAAGGGGCCCATGTTAGTGTGTTACTATGTTATTGATGTCATTGTAGGTATTGTCTAAGTGTTGTATGTCTGTAAATGTGAATAAAAATTTAAGTTAAAAAAATCAAATAAAAAGACACTATGGTAGTAAGTCATACTGGCCAGCAGTGTAACTAGTAAGAGTAGGTAAGGTATATGTACAGATATAGATATAGTATTAATATAGTACAGTGATACAGGTATAAAGACACTATGGTAGTAAGTCATACTGGCCAGCAGCATAACTAGTAAGAGTAGGTAAGGGATATGTACAGATATAGTTGGATGCCAAACTTATTTTCATTGTACTGTACTTGTGCTGTATGATGACAATACATTTGAATGTGATGATGTAATGTAATCTAAATGACAACATCTGGTGTAACAGAGGTACCGCGTGTCTATCTGTTCACGATGGACAGTGTAGTGAAGTGGCTGTGGACGTTAAGCGGTACTGCAAGTAAACTCACTCCCCAGAGGCATCCAGACCCATTACCAAGAAGTGAATTAACCTCTTGGTAATAGTGGTCTGCGATGCCGCCCGCGGCACGGGAGACCGGGGTTCAACTCCCACTCAGGGCATGTCAAATGAGACCGGTTACACTGGCAAATCCATGTAATGTATCCAAAACAACCACAATCATTCACGTCACATTGGTATTCTTCCTTACATTTACATTTACATTTAGTCATTTAGCTGACGCTTTTATCCAAAGCGACTTACAAGTTCTGTACGACAAGCCATCAGGAAGGACACAACTATCAGCTGAGCAACAATGTTCATCAAAGTGTTGAGTGCTACAGTGTAGGTTAGTTTATTAGGACAAGTGCATGATAGTACGGTTAGTTAGGGTTCGATTTTTTTTCTTTTTCTTCAGATAATGGTTGAAGAAGTGCGTCTTTAGTCGACGGCGAAAGATTGGACGTGTTTCGGCTGTCCTAACTGGGGTGGGTAGTTCATTCCACCATTGTGGGGCAAGGACTGAGAATAGGCGACTTCTCTTTGATGACCCTCCCGGAGCTTGGATAGGAGTAGGTCTGAGGCGGCCAGAAGATGCAGAGCGTAGGGGTTCAGAGACCATTGACCGGAGGTAGGCGGGAGCGGTTCCATTTGCCGCACGGTATGCTAGGTCGAGGGCCTTGAAGCGGATTCGTGCAGCAATGGGGAGCCAGTGCAGGTCCCTAAGAAGTGGGGTGACATGGGCCGACTTCGGTAGGTTTGAGATCAAGCGGGCCGCTGCATTCTGAATGAGTTGAAGAGGCTTAGTGGCAGTGGCCGGGAGGCCAGCGAGCAGTGCATTGCAGTAGTTGAGATGACTGTTGATTGGACGAGGAGTTGGGTGGCTTCTTTTGTCAGGAAGGGGCGGATCCTTCTGACGTTGCTCAGGAGGAATCGGCAGGTTCTGTTGTCGCTGCGATGTGAGCAGAGAAGTTCAACTGGTCGTCGAGGACAACACCAAGGTTCTTGGCGTTCGGGGACGCGGTCACAGCTGCATTCTCGACTGTGAATTTGGCATTAGTAATGGTTTTGGAGAATGTTAACAAGAGGTTGTGATATGTGTCGATGTCAGCAGTGAGGCGTGACTTTCTATACTTCCTTTCAGCCGCTCTCAGGACCTGTCTTTGTTCTCTCACTGGATCTGTCAGCCATGGACTGGGTGGGGAACGGCGGGCAGTTTTCTCAACGAGGGGACAGAGCTTGTCGAAGGAGGTTGTAAGGGCTGAGAGGAGGGTGGAGGTTGCCATCTCTGTGGAGAGAGCAGAGAAGGTGTCACTCAAAGGTAGAGCGGATAGTATGTCAGAGGAGAGGGTGGAGGGGGATAGGGAGGCCAGGTTGCGTCTGAGTGAGACGGTTTGAGTTGGGGTGAAGACCTTTCGGTTAAGCATGAGAGTTAGTGAGAAGGATATGAAGGAATGGTCAGATACATGTAGGGGAGTTACCGTGGTGTTAATGATGCTGGAGTTACGGGAAAATATGAGATCCAAGGAGTTGCCTGCTTTGTGGGTGGGAGGCATGGCAGTGGGAGTCAGGTCAAACGATTGTAGGAGGGAGACTACTATGACTGACTGAGATGAGTCAGGCAGGTTGAAGTCGCCCAATAGAAGGAGAGGGGTACCATCTTCCGGCAAGGAGCTTAGAAGCATGTCCAGCTCATCTGTGAAGTGATCGAGCAGACCTGGAGGGCGGTAGAGTGTAACAATGGTGAGATTGAAAGGATTAGAGACAGATACTGCATGATATTCGAAAGAGGAGAGTGACAGTTCTGGGAGTGGTGTTAAGTTTGTAGCCCATGAAGGAGATGTCATGAGGCCAGTGCCTCCACCCCGTCTGGAAGGTTGAGGTGTGTGAGTGAAGTTATAGTTTGTAGATAATGCTGCAGGTGTTGATGAGTTATTGGGGGTTATCCAGGTCTCAGTTAGAGCCAGGAGCTGCAGATTTTGACTATGGGCGTAGGCAGTAATGAAGTCAGCTTTCTTGACTGCTGATTGACAATTCCATAATCCTCCCCGTACTGTGACAGGTGTATTAGTGGCTGTAGGAGGGTAGGAGAGATTAGCCGGGTTGCTAGCAAACTGCCGTGGGTGGGTTGAATCTGTTCTGGAGGAGCAGATTGTGGATATAGGTATGAGACACATTGTGGTGTCAAGAGTGGCAGGGAGGAAGTAGAGAAATAGCAGAGTGGGAGGGAAAGGGAGTTTTTTCAGAGTGGAGTGTAAAATAGGATTATGGTGTACTTAGCACTAGGTGGATCCCTGGATTCCTCGGCGGAAAACTCCAGGAAAACTCCTCTTTGTCCCTCTTCGTTTCTTGACGCTTCGCTGATGCTAAGCCAGCAAGCCTTTAAATCCCTAGTAATACTGGCACTGTCTATGGTGCATTACACCAGTTCTATATCATACTGGCTGCCGCTCAGCGTCATCTGCACTAACCTCACTTCGTGCACAGCACTGAATAAAAAATCCACAATGTACCTTTACATACCAACATCCGTCTGGCCACACCCCTATCCGCTACCTTCATAAGCAGGTGTGTGGTCACCTACTCGCCTCCTTCTTCACTTTCACCACAAGGAAGTGCCTGTTGTATACTCCACTTGACGAGGTTGTTTTAGCTGAAGAAAGTTGAGTTATGTGTTTACATTTTTTCTTGCTTTTTTCTTTCTCTCATACATTTTTTAAGAAAAAAGCTAAGTCATAATGTTTACCTCGGAGGGTCGCGCTAGCAACGTTACCCTTCACCAGCGGTTCTCCATTGCCTCCTCTGTCGTGCGTCTTGGAGCGGGGTTGAGGCCTCTTTCGTGGTCGGTAGGCGTCCGATAGATAGTTTGCCTCTCCAAGGAGCTGGTGCACCAGCGCCGTCTCCTGTGCGATGGCCTGGTTCCGGCTCTGGTTCCTTTGCCTCCGGAGAGTCGTCCGCTGTTGGGCGGCCGGCTCCTCTGGTGGCGGAGGATTTGAGACCCAAACTTTTTGCGTCGGCTCGCTCCTGTCGTAAGATGGTGGCTTGTAGACGCAAACGGCCTGGTTTTGGTGAGTTGCTGGAGCCAGATGAGGATGCGTCTGATTCTCCATGGCCAATGGAAACAGAGGACTACATGGTGGAAGCGGACGGGTTCTTGTTCGATGCCCCGGTGGAGACATGTCCGCCGCCCGTCCAGGTAACACTGGAGGGGGGTGATAGGTCTCCTTGGGGTTCCTCGTACGCGGATGTTGGGTTAGAACCTCAGACTCGGTAGCGGGATGCCCTGCTATCAGCCACATCAGAATGTGGCTCTTTAACCGGTAGTATGCTGCATGTGAGGGACGCAAGCTCGGTGGGGGAAAGTATGCAGGGGGAACTGCGTGCTTTGTTCCCCGAGCTCATGGCGGCGGCGGCAGTCGCAAACGGCGTGCCGCTGCCGCAGCCACTGCCTGTTCCTGTTCCTGGTGATCTCATAGGTCATCTATGGCAACGCCGTCCTGTGAGAGAGATGGGCGTTGTCTGTCCATTTTTCCCCTCGATGGAGGCCTACGTCCGTCAGGGACAGGTGGTCTCCCACATCATGGGCCTCACCCCCGCCTACGTGCGAGTCACGAGGGTGGTGGGTTTGGTAGACGGCATGAAGGAGGGGGTGCCTCGGCTTGATTGTCCTGAGGTGGTGTGGGAGCCGTTACGGAAGCCGGTTCCCCAAGGGAAATCGGCGAGGCGGTTGGCTTTCTGGAGTGACCAGTCATTTATCTCCGCGACTCAATCTCTGGCTGCCACTTCTAACATCGCGCAGCTGGCGAGATTCATGTCCGGGATACTAACGGGCGGTACGGTGCTGACCGATTTGCAACATGATCAGCTCGCCCAGTCGGCAGGAGCCATCCTGCATCTGATCCAGCCGCAGGCCATCGCCGCTGGGAAAGTACGCGCCCTGGCCACTCTAGTCCAGCGCCACCTTTGGCTGGAGCAGGCGTGTGTGCCCGAAAGGAAGAGGACTCCACTTCTGACGGCACCCCTCTCCGATGCTGGACTTTTCGGGTCGGCACTGCAGTTGATGACCTCGACCTGCAGGGAGATGCAGGAGGAGCGTTCCGTGCTCCAGCCTCATTTCCCCCCGCCCGATGTCGCCGGTGGAGTCAGACGCCAGGCTCGTCGTCGGGGTTCCGCCGCCGTAGCCGCCGCTGCTACCACCGCTACTGCTGGACCTTCGGCAAAGAAGGCCAGGAGGAGAGAGGGCGCCTCCGCCACTGCAGCCGGCCCATCTACGCCCGGAGGTGACGGTAGGGATCGTCGTGACCAGCCTCCTATCCTTTACCGTCCCTCCGGGGCTCCCCGGGGTGGCAAGTCCCGAGCGGCTTGTGGCAGGCATCGCTGAAAATGACTTTTCCCCTCTGTGGTCCCCCCCTGTTCCCTTCCCGGCCCAAACATATGATTTTGATATAAAAAGTCCCTCCTGTATTTTTTGTTACAAACTGTGTGTTTATTCACTAACATATGATGGGGATACGACGTGTGAACCTTTCGCTAGTGTGGGTTTGATAGAAGGGCTAGACTTTAAGTCTTGTTGGTCGCTACATTCATGTTAGAGCTTAAGCAAGGCCTGCAGCTTACACTCGGGTTACATTTAAATTTTTTTCTGCCTCGACTTGAAGGTTAGGTCTTCACATAAAGGTAGAGGTTAGTTGTGTGCTCTGTTGCTTAAACAGTAATATTGAGCCGCAACACTGTTGTGTTGGTCTGCAGTAAAGCTCATGTGAAAAGGTACCACGGTTCAGGCCGCTCTCTCTCTCTATCAGATTTTCTGTGTATTGCAACATAAACACGGGTGTCGGGTTCACACATACATAACTTGGCCTTGTTATAAACCCTGTTCACAGACTTGTCTGTGGCTAGCGTGCATTGAATTAGCTTTGCGCTGTTCATTAGCATGCTGGCTACTTAAGGTATCATATGGCTATTTGTTGTTGTCGTATGCAAGGGTTGGGCTTGCGAGGGGGTACCGGATAAACCCCTCCTTCCCTCTTCTGATTGGTCGGGGGGTTTCTTGGACTCTCTTTTCATTCGGTCAGGGCCAAGCTGTTAGGCAGCTTGGCACGGGGGGGGGGGGGGGGGAAGGTTTCCCTGACTCCGCACCTATCACGGGCGGTTGAGTCATGGGTTTCCCCCCGTCATAGAAAACGTCACTAGGCACGTTTCTATTGGACGACGGCTTCCGTGAGTTTTTTCAGACCCGTATATAGGGTCTATCATTGTCAAGTTGTCGCGGCAGAGCGTAGGAACTTACTGTTCTGCTACGCTCGATATACGTGTAACTTGAGTCTGTTGGTCACATGGCTCAATGTTACCGTGACTTTTCAATCTGTGGCTCACGTGGGAAGTCTCTCTGAGGATTCCCGTCTCCTCTCTGTGGTGAGGGTGGCGGGATGTAAGAATGTAAAAAAAATTTACCCTCGGCCACGTCACGTGGGACTCATGTCAGTCGGTGTTTCTTTCTTTTTAATAAAAAGAGGGAAGAATATGAAGCACGACAACTCCTTGTCGTTCTCCCAGGCGACTTGAAGGACCAATGTCTGGTGTCTGGTTAGACTATCCATTGATGTGTTTGGGTCTCGACGCATACATAGTGCTGGCTCGGGGTGTTTCTGATAAGAATCACGCAGGAGGCTAGTACGCCTTGGTTGCTTGTTATTAAAACAGCGTTTTTATAGGGCAAGTGGGATGGAGGTTTTTCTCTTCCGAGCGCCTGTTACTAGGTCTCGACGGATTCTCGTTCATATCTGGGGGATGATAACGGAATAGATCGAAACATAGGTAGAGGGGTCTCACGCCCTTGGGGTGGGCCACTGAGCGCGGTACGAATGGGACCGTCTGGGTGGCGCCCTCTTTTCATGTTTTATATCGACACGCGTACCTACCCCCTCTCTTGGAGTGGGGATGTCGGCGTGGTTAGGGCACGGGAGTGGTTCTGGTCACGCTGGTCCAGGTCAGTTAACCCGTTGTCCGCCGGGGACGCAGATCTGCTGTTGGGGTGGTCTTTTGGACCTCCTCTGGTGACCCTGTGTGCTTCCCGAGCCGCCGGGCCCGGTCCGAAATAGTGTTTCGTCGACCCGTAGGCCTGGAATAACCCTTTTTTGAAAACTGAAACACTTGTACTGCGGTATAGCCAGTGTATACCCGCAGGTGTGTTTTGGAGTTTTTTCTTGAGGGGTTATAGGAACAACCACCGCATGTGGTACCAAGAGGGTGGTTGATTCCCTGGTGTGTTGAAGCGGAGTCAACTCCCGGGTTACCCGGTTGAGTGTGCCCCTGCACGTTCATGATGTCTGCCAATCGTGTCAGCCTTCTCTGCCTCGACCCCTCTGGGTCGGGGTTTTTTGGTGGAGGTTTTGTCATGGTGCGCAACAATGCCAGCATACGCCCCTTCCGCCGGGGTCCTGTTTTCAGTTGACCCCTTTGGCGCCTGTCTCGTCCGCAGTGCTCCAGGCTCGGGTCAAACGCCTGCTGCCTGGTTTAAGGGATCGACCCCTCTGGGGTCGTCTCCCCGGTGCGCTGCCTGCTTCCGCTGTAGTATAGCCTTTTGAGTGCTTCAAGTTACGGCCATGCTGACTGCCTGTGTTGCAGGGTCAGTGACCAGGCGGCGTACTAGTGGGGGGAAGGGCCCGCTCTTGGAGGGGCCCTGTCAGAATACGCTGGCGATGTGGGGGGCGGTGTCACTAAGTGACCGCCTGGTGAGGTCTTGATGCTTTGGCGTCATTGACCTCTCCGGGCCCCCTTTTTCCGGGGGATCCAGTCCCTTCAGTGGGTCTGGGTCTTCCTTCGCGCTCCGCTGCTACGGCCTTGCCACGGGGTTGAGTTTGCTCTTGACCCTGTGATTTTGGGGGCGGTAACGAGGGTTGTTCCTTCCGTTCGTTCCCTGGTGGCATGCGGGTTGTGTGTGTGCGTAGTCGTGGGGTCAAGCCACGGTCTGCTCACCCTGTGCGTTGAGTTGCTCGAGTTTCTCTTCGCACGGTCGGATCCGTCTCCCTCCCGTCCTCCAATAGGGAGGGTATCCTCCATTAGGGAGGGTCGGGGGGCTCAGTCCTCTCCGGTCTGATGGTTGTGGGGGGCCTCAGCGGGGTACATTTGTCGAGCTTCAGGCTCCAGCTCAGCTCCTGTAGTGCAGATGACGCTGAGCGGCAGCCAGTATGATATAGAACGTAAGGTTATGTATATAACCAAGTTCTATGAATACTGGTGACGCTCAGCGTCGGGACGCCACTGCGGCCCTTGACCTCGCCTTGTGGTGAAAGTTTGGGAAGGAGGCGAGTAGGTGACCACACACCTGCTTATTTTTTTTTTTTATTTTTTTTTTGGTCTTTTTCCCCCTCCATTTTCCTCCGATTTTCTCCCATCCCAATGTTAGTCGTATGCCAATTCCCAGTCCCTTCCTGGTCGCTGCGCTTTACCCCCCCACAGTCAGATCATTTGGGAGAGTGGAGGCTACCACGTGCTTCCTCCGACACACGTCCAGCCAATCACCGCTTCTTTTCACCTGGCAGCGCGGATTCTCATTGAGAGGGCGTAGCGTGTGGGAGGACCACACTATCCCCCTCACGTCCAATCCGCGCTTAGCAGGCGCCCCGACCGAACTGTAGGAGTCGCTGTTTACAACGACCCGGACCCACCCCGCCAGCTTCTCCCACCCTCTGATACAGCCAATTGTATCAGTGCAGACGGCCAGCCAAGCTGGTGACAACCCCGGAGCTGTGAGCTGGATTCGAACAGGCGAACCAAGCTCACAGCTCCGGGGCTGGTGACGAACGCAATCTCCGCTCGACCACCTAACCGCCGTTCACACACCTGCTTATGAAGGTAGCGGATAGGGGTGTGGCCAGACGGATGTTGGTATGTAAAGGTACATTGTGGATTTTTTATTCAGTGCTGTGCACAAAGTGAGGTTAGTGCAGATGACGCTGAGCGTCACAAGTATTCATAGAACTTGGTTATTGTGAAGTGCCACAGAACAAGTGACACTTTTTGACAATGACATCCTGAGTCGTTCCAATATAGCCGTATATACCTATTTTTCACATGTAATTATATGCTTCATTATTCAATTGATGATGGACAAAGATCTCCCAGAATGACAGAGTGGGTGTGAAGTGCCACAGAACAAGTGACACTTTTGGACAATGACATCCTGGGTCGTTCCTATATGACCAGTATAAATAGCTCTATGATGGCTCTACTTATAAAAAATGGAACTGAGCCTTTAAATGTCTCCATAGAAGGGGCCGGTGTCTGTGAAAAGGGAGTGAACCTGCGGAATGTGAGGCCATGGAGAAGAGAGGGGCCACTATAGCCGTATAAACTATTTTTCACATGTAATAATTATGGAAACATATATACTGTTGGTATAAAGGTATATATATATAATGCTATATTAATTATATGTTTCATAATTCTCTGCTTAAAAAGAATGATATGCTTGGCGATGATACCTACAGAAGGTATCATAACCCTTGCCTGTCCTGCCTGCATTCTCTTACTGTTCTGCCTGTTCTGTACTGTTCTGCCTGTTTCTCTTACTGTTAGAGTGAGTCAGAACGAAAGAGGCCCCATGCAGTAAGGGAGTGACCGGCTGGAATGCAAGGCCAAGAACAGGGAGTCCTGAATCTATAGAGGGAAATCTTAAAAAACTATATAACAATTAAATGTTTAATGTGTACAGTAAAAGTTTTCATAAATGGCATGCTTATAATTAATAGGAATTAACTGTCATTAGAGAATAATACTAAAAGAATGATGGGTAAAAACTGCTTTCTGGAGGAGATCTTTTAGGAAGCTTGATAAGAAATCCTAGGGATGGCTTCGTGCCCGGTACCATGTCACGTGATCCCCACAGACAAAGCAGTTGTCTGTTCTGAAGGAATAAGGGACTTTCTGTTACTTAAAAACCACTAGGTAACGAGAAGTAACGTTAGTACCAAGAAGGAGGAGCTCATACGAATTACGTATTGTACTCTGGTTTGCTAAACAAAAATGACAGCCTGTGACTTCACTGTGTTTAGACCAATCGGAAATATTGTAAGATGGATATAAAAGGGACGGTTGCCCTTTCAAGAGCCTGACTTTTTGGGGAGAGAAGAAGAATGGTGCTTGACACGGGGCACAAGCCGTGCAGAGATGAGATGTTCTGTTTTCTGCTTATTTTAAACTGAATGGAGATCCTGCTGCCAGACACGGGGCACAAGCCGTGCAGAGATGAGATGTTCTGTTTTCTGCTTATTTTAAACTGAATTGGGTGCTTTCCACTTCAGTCTCTTCTTGTAACTAGCTTTTTCTAATTAAAATTACCTCTTTATAAATATGATTTGTATCCTTTCTTCTGACCAGACGACCGGGTAAGCATGAAATGTGTTTTGCCTTGTAACTTCACCCTATTGCGTTTTGATTAATGATAAAAACTTTAGAAGTGGGGCTTTATCCATATGGAGGCCTAAAGAGAAAAATGTCAACCACGCGGTCCCGTGTTGCATTTTTGATTAATGATAAAAACTTTAGAATAAGTGGCTTTATCCCTGCATTAAGGACTAAAGGTGGATTCTGTATAATGGGATTATCAAGTAAAGCTGTTGTGAAGGGCCAGATTAAACCGAATATATATATTTATTTATATATATTTAATTGTATTTGTATATTCTCTAATATTCCCTGATATCCCTTGTATATCCCTTGTACAATATGCATTGAATATCCATTCTAGCCTACTGAACATCCCATAATAGTCTCCATTCTACTATTGGTCGAGACCTTGGTGCCAGGCTGCCATACCCCTCAGACCCAGTTCAAACGTACCGCTCCACATGTACGAACAAGTCCTAGTTCCGTGTAGGAATCTGACTACCGCACCACTAATGGGACTATTTGTTCATAGTGCGTATATATACTGCGCTACTAAAGTAGGACTTCCTTTTCAGTCCAGTTTCTTACCCTCCAATAGAGTCACAGACGTAAAGCCTCCCCGCGACGCCACGTGTGGGAGTAAGGCCAAGTTCGCCTACCATCGGTATTGAGACATCGTGTATATTAATATTTGAATAGTCATATTTGGCACTATATCGTCGAGTTGGACGTAGTCTATTAAGCTAATAATAGTCTGTTAATATATAGTGCTTCGTGCGGTGAGAATACTACCGTAGTCAGCACCCCATCGTTTCGGGCAGAGAACTGGCTGCTTATCCAGGGTGGTTGACCCCACGTGAAGCTGCACCCGAGGAGCCCCAGAGCCGACGAGCGAGTGGACCTGTATACCGGATTATTCTACCGACGACAGCCCGCCTTCCCAGGCACGGATTATGCTTTGTATACTTTGATTATTCCATGGATAAAGACCCCCGACACTGCCGTGTGTTGGAACCCCCCCCCCCCTGGAGAGGACGCAAGGTGAGGAGACGCTCTGCAAGACGAGGTCGCTTCACGTCTCTCCTCCGTGGACCGGAGGACGCTGGCCCACAAAGAGTCCACCTGCTTTCATCTGTGGTCCAAGGATCGCCGGCGCATTGAACGGCACTACAGTGGGTTCACCTGGGATACCCTTGGCCGGATGAGGCAGCCGGATTCTACCCCCCCCCCCTCCTACTCCTGTCGGCTTACAAGCGACCGGATTAACCCCCCCTGGTGTATCCAGTATATAATCATTAAAGTATCATTGCTGTTATTCCTTAAACTATTCCAGGTCGTATATGTACCACCTGCGCCTTCAGAGATTGGACATTCTCTATTGATATACCGACGAATACTCTTGCCATAAAAGTGCATACTAATTCCATTCATAAATGTGATTGATTTGATTAAGTGCTTGCTCTACACACCATCGCTGTGTAGAAATAAAGACCTATTTCTAATTCGTACATTTGTGTTGGATCCGTTTCATCTACGTGACAGTGTTCATCATAATATATTTATGCCGTGTACTGGGTGGCCGAATATTAAGTACAAAGGTAGTGGTAGTAAGTATCATATCTAGTAATACAGTCAGGGAATTGTACCCCTCAGTTACAATTGGTCCTTCGAGCCGGATGGTAATTAGTGTAATATTAATATAGTGTTATTAATATTGAAATGGCCTATGATGAACACTCCACGAAACGATCCTCCTAACCAACGCCCGCAGCGCGAACGACGGCTCCCTCAGTACTTAGAGGCTTACGCTGTCAGTCAACAACCTAGTCTTCTACTAACAGTAAACGCGGTAAAACTAGAAAGTAAAAGTATGTCTAACCCCAACGCCCAGACTACCCCGACCATAGAGGCCCCTACGGGCTCTAATGTAACTGACCAAGTTCACGGTGGGGACCAGTGGGAACCAGACATGACTTCACACCCCGCCAGTACTGAAGAAGTAGTCCCCGATGAGTCCCGGGAGGAATACAACGCTACCGAGAGAGAACTCGGCACGGAAGAAGACGGGGAGAGCACCGTGGAGATAGAGCTCCAAGGCTCCGCAAGGAGTACCCCGAGGGAAGGCTCCCCTATACAACCGCCTTCTCCCAGCGAGGCAGAGAGGACCCTACAGCAGGCCTTCCTCATCAGCCTGAACGCCGCTGCTGAACGCGACCGACTGCAGATCCAGCAGCGGAGCGAAGAAGAGCATATACGTCTAGAACTAAGACGCATTCAGAGAGAAGAGAATGTGGCCCGAGACCGAGCAGACAGCCAGCGAGCAGCTGCTGGTGCTCTACGGGACGCAGAGCGCGACAGACAGCAAGCGCAACTAATAGAACAGCTGATCAGACGGACAACACCCTCTCCCTCCGCCAGAGGCTCCAGGAACTCGTCTAGACACACCTCCAGGGCGGCATCCCCTAGCCGAGTAAACAACCCTGAACTTGACCAACAGACGAGGTCTATACCCCCCACAGACCACCTCCCCCCACCGGTCCAAGCGAGACCTAGCAACCGGGAAGGAGCAGCATATCCTGTGGAGAGGCTAAACCAGAGACTACAAGCACTGGATGACCTAACTGAAGACAAAGAGGAAGAGGAGGAGAACCACGCCCGACGACAGCACAGTACTCTACCGGACCAGGAGGTCCGGTACAGCCCAGGCTATACTCCCGCGGAGCTGCGCTACAGACCCCCGACTCTATACACGGGTGAGCACGACGCACGACCCGCACCGAGGAACAGCACCTGGACAAGCGGGCCATGGTACACTGCCGGTACCAGCCCATACCAAGGAGCGGGAGGAGACTCGCCTAGGAGGCCTCTCCCCCAACGCTCGCCGATGTATCCACAGTCAGCGTCATACATTGGCACGCCTATGGTACCCGACTTCACCCAAGAGAACCGGGCCCAGTATACGGAACTCCGCATGTGTCTGGAGACCATGTTGGTGGATGTATTGGATGAACGCCATAAATACGCCATCCTACTGAAGCACTTAAAGGTGCCCCGCGCACATAATATAGCGCTCGCCTACGCGACTTCCACCACCCCATACACAGCAGCGCTGGTAGCATTGGACCAGAGGTATGGGCGCATATGGGATTACGTGATCCAGGAGATCCGACACATCGACCGCTTACCCCCAGCAATAGACAATCGAGCACTGGACGACCTGTCCATCAGAGTGCAGTCCCTGGTAGGGATGTTGGGAGCGCAGAGAGAGAAGGGGAGGCATGAACTTTACGCCAACTCAAATGTGGAAAGGATCTTGGAGAAGCTGCCGCCCGCTCGACAGGAGCGTTTTAGGCGACAGAGGGACCACCGAGACCCGAATGGCCCCGAACCGAACCTCCTCGATCTAGCAGACTTCCTGGCGAGAGAAGTCAGCAGCCTACGGCTAGATACATTCGGACGGAGCACCCCTGGCTCCAGAGAAGGAACCAGACGACTAAATGATGGAAGAAGATCGGTGACTGTGATGCACCAATCGGAGTCAGTGCCGAGCAGCAGGAGCCACAGTACCCCCTCCAGAACGGAGAAGTGGAAGATAGTGTGCCCCTACTGTGAGAAAGAACACTGGCTAGCGCAATGTGACTCCTTCCCCAAGCTGAACGCGGAGGAAGCAAGTCAATGGATAAAGTCCAACAAGCGCTGTTTTCGCTGTGCGCGCTCACACATGGCAGCCGAATGCCGCTTAAAGAAAAGGTGCACCAAGTGCGATGGAGCCCATCTGGACATACTTCACGACAGTAACAGACGGCGCCCTTCACCCGCACCATCCAGCAGCAAAGCGAGCGTCATGTACATCGATCCCGCCAGCAGCAGTGGAGCCCGAGTACTCCTAAAAGTAGTGCGTGTGACACTAAGCTACCAGAATAAAGTCCTGGACACTTACGCCGTCCTCGATGACGGGTCAGAGAAGACCCTGCTGCTCGCCTCCGCTGCGGCCCAGCTAGGGCTGCGGGGAAGCGAAACCCAAATGACAATTCGGACAATAAGACGAGATTTGAAGACGATAAAGGGCGAGAATGTCTCATTCTCTATCGCAGCAAGCGGCCAGCCTGAGCGACGGTACCAGATTACAGACGCTTTCACCAGCCAAGAAATAGGACTGTCGCTGTACACATACCCCGTCGCCAAGCTGATGGAGAAATATGCACATCTGCGCAAGTTACCGATCCCGCTCATAGACAATGCTATGCCGACCCTGTTGATAGGCTCCGACCATGCAGACCTCATTGTCCCGATAGACCGGGTTCATACCGGACCCCGAGGCTGTCCTGCAGCAGTCGAGACCCGTTTGGGATGGACTCTCCAAGGCCCGCTCGCCAAATCTCTCAACCGAAGTACAGCCACTAGATGTCTCCACTCCCGAGTCACAGAGGGAGAAACCACACTCCTGCAACACGTAGAGCGGCTATGGACCTTGGAATAAATGCCCTTTAAGAACGGAAAGAAAGACATTCGCTCTAAAGATGACATTTACGCCATTCACCTCCTCGAGACAGGGACCAAGAGAGTCCCGGTCAACGGCGTGTTGAGATACGCCACGCCACTCCTGCGGCGAGAAGGAATGCCTACTTTCCACGCCAAGACAGACGCCACAGAACGGTACCTGCTGAACACGGAGCGGCGCTTAGCCAAGAACCCCGCCCAAGAGAGTGTATACCGCGCTGAGATTGAGAAGCTCATCACAGCGGGACACGTCACAAAGATGGACATTAAAGAGGCTGACCAGACCACTGAATCGTGGTACGTGCCTCACCACAAGGTCCATCACAACGGTAAAGACCGCATAGTATTTAACTGCAGCTACCAGATCGGATCCCAAAATCTGAATAAAGAGTTACTGCCCGGTCTCACACTCGGCCCCTCCCTACTCGGCGTTCTACTCCGCTTCTGCCAGGAAAAGGTGGCCATCAGCGGGGACATTAAAGGAATGTTCCTGCAGGTGAGACTAGTAGAGGCGGACAAGCCCCTGTTACGGTTCCTATGGAGAGAGAAGCCAGGAGATGAGCACCCAGCCATCTACCAATGGGAAGTCCTCCCCTTCGGAACGACGTGCAGCCCCTGCTGTGCTACATTTGCACTACAGAAACATGTAGCAGAGGACCCAGCAGCGGACGAAGAGGTCCGACACAGCGTAAAGAACAGCTTCTACGTAGACAACTGTCTACAAAGCCTTTCAACCCAGGAAGAAGCCGAGGCTCTCCTGATTAAACTCCGCGCCTCATTGATCAAAGGCGGCTTTGATCTCAGGCAGTGGGCCAGCAGCGATCCGCAAGTACTGCGCAGCCTCTCCTCCGAGGACAAGGCAGCCAGCAGCGAGACCTGGATGGCTACAATCCCGGGAGAAGCCCAGGAGATGACCCTGGGATTGGTGTGGCGATTCAAAACAGATTCGCTTCACTACAGACACAAGCCCCTGACTACGGAGCAGGGAAGGCCGGCGGCGGCGCCGACCACCAGACGGAGTGTGTACACAACACTCGCCCGACAATATGACCCGCTAGGATGTATTCTACCGTACACCACCAGGGCAAAAATGATTGTACGAGCATTGTGGGACAAGGACCAGGGCTGGGACGACCCCATTCCCGCACAACTTGCATCCACCTGGAGAGAGTGGGAGATGGAGCTCCACTCACTCCCAGGCGTTAATATGCGCCGAAGCTACTTCCCACCCACGGTGAGGCCAGCGACATGTAAAATGGACTTACACGTCTTCAGTGACGCCTCAGAGGTCGCATACGGATCAGTAGCCTACTTGCGGGCCCAAGAGAAGGAGGGAGAGATCTACACAGCATTTGTCCTCGCCCGCTCGAGAATAGCCCCACGCAAGCAACAATCTATCCCACGTCTAGAGCTCTGCGCAGCCCTAGCCGGAGCGCACCTAGCCACGCTCATCCAACGTGAGCTCACCATACCGGTGTCTAGAACAATCCTGTGGTCAGATTCCACGACGGTACTCGCCTGGATCAAATCGGACTCATGCAAGCACAAAGTCTTCGTGGGAGTCAGAGTCACCGAGATTCAAGACTTAACCGAAGAGTTAACCGGAGAAACAGAGTGGCGCTACGTTGATACAAAACAGAACCCAGCTGACGTCATCACCCGGGGGATGCCCCTGGATGACCTCACCCGTCGCAATGTCTACAGTGACGGCCCCGCATTCCTAAGACTCCCGGAAGGACAGTGGCCCATGCCTATCCCGAGGGAAGCAAGTCCAGAGGAGGTGGAAAATAAGAAGTCTGTGTTCTGTGGATTGAGCACCGTAGCCTCCACCGACCCTAACATAGACGATTGCACGTCCATAGAGAGTGCACAACAAAGAACATTCCTGCGGTACCACCCGGAGTGCAAGTCCCCCGCTGATATGTCAGCAGCTAACTACGAGGAAGCAGAATTGCTTCTACTGCAGCGAGCCCAGAGAGACAATTTGACAGAAGGAACAGTCGTCATGATTATTGATCAATCACTGCCCAGAGCTATGTGGCCGGCCGGCCGCGTAAGCAAAGTGATCACCGGTGCCGACGGCAAGGTCCGAGCAGCTGAAGTGCTCGTCCAGGGTCGCACTTACACCCGTCCCGTGGCGAGGCTCATAGAACTGCCCCGACTCCCAGACACAATCGATGATGACCATGACCCTATAACCCTATGACTTTGTGAAGTTGACTGACCCCTACAGCAAACCCTTATGTGTAAATAGACAACGCGATTAATCTGTCTCTGTTTAACTGATTAGGTCTGGGACCAATCAGGGGGTGGCTGTTGTGAAGGGCCAGATTAAACCGAATATATATATTTATTTATATATATATATTTAATTGTATTTGTATATTCTCTAATATTCCCTGATATCCCTTGTATATCCCTTGTACAATATGCATTGAATATCCATTCTAGCCTACTGAACATCCCATAATAGTCTCCATTCTACTATTGGTCGAGACCTTGGTGCCAGGCTGCCATACCCCTCAGACCCAGTTCAAACGTACCGCTCCACATGTACGAACAAGTCCTAGTTCCGCGTAGGAATCTGACTACCGCACCACTAATGGGACTATTTGTTCATAGTGCGTATATATACTGCGCTACTAAAGTAGGACTTCCTTTTCAGTCCAGTTTCTTACCCTCCAATAGAGTCACAGACGTAAAGCCTCCCCGCGACGCCACGTGTGGGAGTAAGGCCAAGTTCGCCTACCATCGGTATTGAGACATCGTGTATATTAATATTTGAATAGTCATATTTGGCACTATATCGTCGAGTTGGACGTAGTCTATTAAGCTAATAATAGTCTGTTAATATATAGTGCTTCGTGCGGTGAGAATACTACCGTAGTCAGCACCCCATCGTTTCGGGCAGAGAACTGGCTGCTTATCCAGGGTGGTTGACCCCACGTGAAGCTGCACCCGAGGAGCCCCAGAGCCGACGAGCGAGTGGACCTGTATACCGGATTATTCTACCGACGACAGCCCGCCTTCCCAGGCACGGATTATGCTTTGTATACTTTGATTATTCCATGGATAAAGACCCCCGACACTGCCGTGTGTTGGAACCCCCCCCCCTGGAGAGGACGCAAGGTGAGGAGACGCTCTGCAAGACGAGGTCGCTTCACGTCTCTCCTCCGTGGACCGGAGGACGCCGGCCCACAAAGAGTCCACCTGCTTTCATCTGTGGTCCAAGGATCGCCGGCGCATTGAACGGCACTACAGTGGGTTCACCTGGGATACCCTTGGCCGGATGAGGCAGCCGGATTCTACCCCCCCCCCCCCCTCCTACTCCTGTCGGCTTACAAGCGACCGGATTAACCCCCCCTGGTGTATCCAGTATATAATCATTAAAGTATCATTGCTGTTATTCCTTAAACTATTCCAGGTCGTATATGTACCACCTGCGCCTTCAGAGATTGGACATTCTCTATTGATATACCGACGAATACTCTTGCCATAAAAGTGCATACTAATTCCATTCATAAATGTGATTGATTTGATTAAGTGCTTGCTCTACACACCATCGCTGTGTAGAAATAAAGACCTATTTCTAATTCGTACATTTGTGTTGGATCCGTTTCATCTACGTGACAGTGTTCATCATAATATATTTATGCCGTGTACTGGGTGGCCGAATATTAAGTACAAAGGTAGTGGTAGTAAGTATCATATCTAGTAATACAGTCAGGGAATTGTACCCCTCAGTTACAAAAGCCATACAGTGATAATACGTGTAACGGATAAGGAAAATGGACCTCATCTAATTAAAGAGAGTCCGTCCCAGTGCAAATAAAATAAAAGATTCCGCAACTTCAATCACTCGACCTAAGGTCGATGACTGACGGGGGTCGGAACGGTGCATTCGCTGTCTCTTGTCGGTCAGTGGTAACAACAACATTTTGTAGACTCGTTTGGTTCTGCGTGTCAACCGCTTCGCAGGACGCTGTTTGATGTCAAGATAAGCAGACCAATGAGTTATGAAGTTATCGATCTGACCTAAGAGCCAGCGTGGGCATTCAACATGGCGTCCCTGGTGATGTGCATTTATACTAACCAAAATAGGTGCTAAACGGCCGAAGAAGACAGGACTACTGTCAAAAGCCTCTGGAGTAAAATTTAATTACAGATTTGGCTAAAATTTAAGTAGAAAGCTCTACTGGCGACTCGAGTGGAAGGCTCTACTTGGGGATATCACAAATGAATAGAAAGCTCTATCTTTGTGATTAAAGCAACGTTTACTCACAACTAAAGGGTAACATAATGTTTATAGAGCTCTGGGGGGAGTTACAAGTGCAGCATAATTTCGTGCTTTGCCCACAGGAAGCGAACTGGCCCTACCCAAGACGAGAGCCAACTACCCAGAGACACTGTTTGTAAGGTGGGGAGACGATGTGAAGCGAAGTCAAAACGACCGCTCACAGAAAAGCGAGGGCTCCCTAGCCCAGAGACACTGTTTGTAAGGTGGGGAGACGATGTGAAGCGAAGTCAAAACGACTGTTCACAGAAAAGCGAGGGCTCCCTAGCCCAGAGACACTGTTTGTAAGGTGGGGAGACGATGTGAAGCGAAGTCAAAACGACCGTTCACAGAAAAGCGAGGGCTCCCTAGCCCAGAGACACTGTTTGTAAGGAGGGGAGACGATGTGAAGCGAAGTCAAAACGACCGTTCACAGAAAAGCGAGGGCTCCCTAGCCCAGAGACACTGTTTGTAAGGAGGGGAGACGATGTGAAGCGAAGTCAAAACGACCGTTCACAGAAAAGCGAGGGCTCCCTAGCCCAGAGACACTGTTTGTAAGGTGGGGAGACGATGTGAAGCGAAGTCAAAACGACCGTTCACAGAAAAGCGAGGGCTCCCTAGCCCAGAGACACTGTTTGTAAGGAGGGGAGACGATGTGAAGCGAAGTCAAAACGACCGTTCATAGAAAAGCGAGGGCTCCCTAGCCCAGAGACACTGTTTGTAAGGAGGGGAGACGATGTGAAGCGAAGTCAAAACGACCGTTCACAGAAAAGCGAGGGCTCCCTAGCCCAGAGACACTGTTTGTAAGGAGGGGAGACGATGTGAAGCGAAGTCAAAACGACCGTTCACAGAAAAGCGAGGGCTCCCTAGCCCAGGGACACTGTTTGTAAGGAGGGGAGACGATGTGAAGCGAAGTCAAAACGACCGTTCACAGAAAAGCGAGGGCTCCCTAGCCCAGAGACACTGTTTGTAAGGAGGGGAGACGATGTGAAGCGAAGTCAAAACGACCGTTCACAGAAAAGCGAGGGCTCCCTAGCCCAGAGACACTGTTTGTAAGGAGGGGAGACGATGTGAAGCGAAGTCAAAACGACCGTTCACAGAAAAGCGAGGGCTCCCTAGCCCAGAGACACTGTTTGTAAGGAGGGGAGACGATGTGAAGCGAAGTCAAAACGACCGTTCACAGAAAAGCGAGGGCTCCCTAGCCCAAAGACACTGTTTGTAAGGAGGAGAGACTGGATGTGAAGCGCAGTCAAAAAGACCGTTCACAGAACTGGAAGCTAACTAGCACTACATCGGCTAACAAGCCAGTGCTAACACCCATGAGCTGGCCAGACGGAAGCTAACTAGCATGACATCGGCTAACAAGCCAGTGCTAACACCCATGAGCTGGCCGTAGCCAGACGGAAGCTAACTAGCTCACCATCGGCTAACAAACCAGTACTAACACCCATGAGCTGGCACTAGCCAGACGAGAGCCAACTAGCTCACCACAGGCTAACAAAGCCAGGAGCTAACAGCAGGCGAAGTAGCCGGAGCTAGCGACCAATGCTAGCTCAGGAGGAGCTGGCACAACCAAAGCTAGCACAAGAGAAGCTAGTTCGCATCTTGAGACATCTCAAAAGACTGGAGATCCCCGAAAGGGCCTCAATGGCGCAACGGATGGAAAGAGGAGTAAGGACCCCCGGTCAAGATCCAGGGGATAACATGGTGGAAAGACTGATCCCACAGGTGCGAGACGGGAGCATGTCTCTCAGTGTTGCAGCCGAATCAGTCATGAATGGAACACCCATGCAGGGATCATGCTTTCTGCTTGAAAAGCTATTCGGAGGAGTCCCAGGGGGTAACCTATTGGCAGCCCGATGCGCAGCATGGTCACAAGACCAGCTACGTATCGAGTGTAGGCTGTATGACCAAGTCATAATGCTATCTGACAAAAGGGGGGCCTCCCAGGAGCCTCCCCCGAAAACAACCAAGGAGAGAACAAGGAAGAAGAATTACATATACCTACCTCCAGACGAGTGGGCCGCATTAACCCCAGAACAGCAAGCAGAAAGGAAGGCAACAAGGGAGGAATTCAAATCCCGAAAGAAGAATTACATATACCTACCTCCAGACGAGTGGGCCGCATTAACCCCAGAACAGCAAGCAGAAAGGAAGGCAACAAGGGAGGAATTCAAATCCCGGAAGAAGAATTACCTATACCTACCTCCAGACGAGTGGGCCGCACTAACCCCCGAGCAGCAAGCAGAGATAGGGGCAACAAAGGGAGAAATTACCTTCTGGGGCCCTGACACATGACACTCAAGCTAGTGCAACCTGCACTTGACGGGAGAAACATGGGGGAGAAACTAACCCCAGAGCAGCAAGCAGAGATGAGGGCAACAAAGGGAGAAATTACCTTCGGGGGCCCTGACACGTGACACTCAAGCAAGTGCAAACTGCACTTGACATACCGCTCATCTGTCAAGAGGAAGAATATGTAGTGTTATTGTCATTTAGGAAGGAACATGACATAGAATACTACATGCATTTTGTATATATTTTAAGTATAATATGTAAAGATGTCCGTCCTTGCTCTAAACCCAGAGTAAAGTAAAGTGAATTTGTAATCTATTTCATTCAGAAGGGATTTCCTGACAGCAACCATTTGGTAGGTTAGCACCCTATCAACCATATCAGCTGCATGAGATGTACACTCACCAGCGCCTATGGGTAACAAATTGAGACTCTGCAAACTCTCATCGAGCTTAGCACCTTGACGCGGGGGGACAGAGCGAGCATCAGGGTCTCTGTATCCGACGGGCCTATCAGATTTGTGGAGACTTGGAAGCCTCAGCATACAGGACGCTGTGGTGCTTGGGCGGCCAAGTCACTGGTTTATAGGTCTGTCAAAACGGATTGGAGGTTCCGGGGCTTAGAACATGAGTTCAAGTGAGTTGGGCTGTATACTAATTAAATAGGTATCAACAGCCGAAAGAATATTAACTGAAATAACTGGTCAGGTGTCTCTGGAGTAGAATTAGTTACAGATTTGAGTCAACCTTACTCAAGATTGGTCTTATCGGCAGAACCTCTCCAACCAAGACTCTTCCTAATGTTCGAGATCTGGAACACTGGTGACGTAGATGGTCTGCAGAGCGCAGCAGACAGCCAAAAGTATATTGGTAAAAAATCTATCAGGAACAAGAGAGGGTTGATAAGTAACGACTTGAAGTAGCGTTTACTCATGACTAAAAAGTTACGTAATGTTTTCTTACAGTAAAAAAAAGTAGAAGGTTCTACTTAAAGAAAGGATCACGCTTAAAGTATATTTTTGTGATTACGGTAAAAAGGTTTACTCATGACTAAAAAGTTACGTAATGTTTTCTTACAGTCAAAAAAGTAGAAGGTTCTACTTAAAGAAAGGATCACGCTTAAAGTATATTTTTGTGATTACGGTAAAAAGGTTTACTCATGACTAAAAAGTTACGTAATGTTTTCTTACAGTCAAAAAAGTAGAAGGTTCTACTTAAAGAAAGGATCACACTTAAAGTATATTTTTGTGATTACGGTAAAAAGGTTTACTCATGACTTGAAGTAACTAAATGCTTACTTAAAGTCAGAACTTAAGTAGAAAAAAACTCTACTTTGTGAATAGCAGGCTGAAATAGCCATTGCGAATAGCAGGCTGAAATAGCCATTACGAATAGCAGGCTGAAATAGCCATTGCGAGCAGTAATGTTTACTTACAGTCGAAACCTAAGTAGAAAAATAGGTACCAGGTCACCTGAACTAGAAATAACCTAATGTTTACTTAAAATCAGAATAAGTCCTGCATAAGTCCTGCTACTGTGACGGAAGTGGAACCGGCGTAATAATACAGGCTGGTGTTATCAGCAGGAGCTGAGTCTATAAGAGGCTACATAGCCTGAATCTACAAGCTGGCTAACTAGCCGGAGCTAATACCAGACATAAACAGTAACTAACTACCCAGTCTGGACCGAGACAAGCACAACACAGGGTAGACCCCCTGTGCAAGAAGGAAGTGGACGAAAACAACAGTCCGAAAGGTCTGTGAACAATGTGCGCTGGTAAGGGGGACAAAACCTGAACCAGTACCATCGAGACGAATAGCAGGCTGAAATAGCCATTGCGAGCAGGCTGAAATAGCCATTGCAAATAGGAGCGAATAGCAGGCTAACTAGCCATTGCTAAAAGGACGAGGCTACTCACATGATCAGACAGGTATATGATAACCTTGGACATGCCGGAAGTAAGAGGATGTTGGTATACCTGAGAACTAACAACATTCTCATACCTAAAGCCAAACAAAGAGCGATAACAGTCCGAAAGGCCTGTGAACAATGTGCGCTGGTAAAGGTGCGCTGGTAAAGGGACAAAACCTGAACCAGTGCCACACTGACTCCGGGGGGGGGCTGTCCCCCGGAGTCAGTGGACGACGCAGCGAATGGCAAGAAGGAATATACTGACTCAGGTCAGAAATCGGAAATGGAGGAAGACCGGGATAGGTCAAGCTCCAGAGCATCCTCAGGCTCCTCATCTAGACCTCCCAGACCTCCCAGACCTCCCAGACCTCCCAGACCTCCTAGACCTCCCAGACCGGACAGAGAGACATCGGCCTGGACCCAGGTTACAGGGCGACGAGAGCCCTGAATGGACCTGAAAGAGAGAAAAGGAATGAGTCCTCTGTGGACTGTATCTGTGATGTCCTGCGAGGCCTACGGACAGGGTCACAAGACCAGGCCAACCACACTTCAATAGAGGACTGCTGCTACAATTCTCGGGGATCCGTGGGGGTCGCCCGAGAAGTGACAAATCAACCTACCTCAAACTATGGGAGAGATCCAAGAGGTCAGAGGGGGCGACCCCAAGATGACCAAGATGACCAAGGTGACCAAGATGACCAAGACGACAACAGCCTGGGTGCATCGGCCGGGAACAACAGATGCAAGTCTTCCCGCCGGATACCAAGCAACAACGTGACCCCTATCCTGTCGAGCCGTCCAGCCAGGGAACAACAGATGCAAGTCTTCCCGCCGGCTACCAGGGTAACAAGGTACCGAGATGGCAGAGGGGGTGTGGAGAGTCACAGCCACGTGACCCCACAATCGCCATCTCGTCCCCCAGTACAGACGCTATTAAGACAATGGAAAATGACCGCCCAGAATGACAGAGTGGGTGTGAAGTGCCACAGAACAAGTGACACTTTTTGACAATGACATCCTGAGTCGTTCCAATATAGCCGTATATACCTATTTTTCACATGTAATTATATGCTTCATTATTCAATTGATGATGGACAAAGATCTCCCAGAATGACAGAGTGGGTGTGAAGTGCCACAGAACAAGTGACACTTTTGGACAATGACATCCTGGGTCGTTCCTATATGACCAGTATAAATAGCTCTATGATGGCTCTACTTATAAAAAATGGAACTGAGCCTTTAAATGTCTCCATAGAAGGGGCCGGTGTCTGTGAAAAGGGAGTGAACCTGCGGAATGTGAGGCCATGGAGAAGAAAGGGGCCACTATAGCCGTATAAACTATTTTTCACATGTAATAATTATGGAAACATATATACTGTTGGTATAAAGGTATATATATATAATGCTATATTAATTATATGTTTCATAATTCTCTGCTTAAAAAGAATGATATGCTTGGCGATGATACCTACAGAAGGTATCATAACCCTTGCCTGTCCTGCCTGCATTCTCTTACTGTTCTGCCTGTTCTGTACTGTTCTGCCTGTTTCTCTTACTGTTAGAGTGAGTCAGAACGAAAGAGGCCCCATGCAGTAAGGGAGTGACCGGCTGGAATGCAAGGCCAAGAACAGGGAGTCCTGAATCTATAGAGGGAAATCTTAAAAAACTATATAACAATTAAATGTTTAATGTGTACAGTAAAAGTTTTCATAAATGGCATGCTTATAATTAATAGGAATTAACTGTCATTAGAGAATAATACTAAAAGAATGATGGGTAAAAACTGCTTTCTGGAGGAGATCTTTTAGGAAGCTTGATAAGAAATCCTAGGGATGGCTTCGTGCCCGGTACCATGTCACGTGATCCCCACAGACAAAGCAGTTGTCTGTTCTGAAGGAATAAGGGACTTTCTGTTACTTAAAAACCACTAGGTAACGAGAAGTAACGTTAGTACCAAGAAGGAGGAGCTCATACGAATTACGTATTGTACTCTGGTTTGCTAAACAAAAATGACAGCCTGTGACTTCACTGTGTTTAGACCAATCGGAAATATTGTAAGATGGATATAAAAGGGACGGTTGCCCTTTCAAGAGCCTGACTTTTTGGGGAGAGAAGAAGAATGGTGCTTGACACGGGGCACAAGCCGTGCAGAGATGAGATGTTCTGTTTTCTGCTTATTTTAAACTGAATGGAGATCCTGCTGCCAGACACGGGGCACAAGCCGTGCAGAGATGAGATGTTCTGTTTTCTGCTTATTTTAAACTGAATTGGGTGCTTTCCACTTCAGTCTCTTCTTGTAACTAGCTTTTTCTAATTAAAATTACCTCTTTATAAATATGATTTGTATCCTTTCTTCTGACCAGACGACCGGGTAAGCATGAAATGTGTTTTGCCTTGTAACTTCACCCTATTGCGTTTTGATTAATGATACAAACTTTAGAAGTGGGGCTTTATCCATATGGAGGCCTAAAGAGAAAAATGTCAACCACGCGGTCCCGTGTTGCATTTTTGATTAATGATAAAAACTTTAGAATAAGTGGCTTTATCCCTGCATTAAGGACTAAAGGTGGATTCTGTATAATGGGATTATCAAGTAAAGCCATATAGTGATAATACGTGTACTTAGGAGACATATGATTATGTATTAAGGCTAAATGGAATAAGTGGCTTTATCCCTGCATTAAGGACTAAAGGTGGATTCTGTATAATGGGATTATCAAGTAAAGCCATATAGTGATAATACGTGTACTTAGGAGACATATGATTATGTATTAAGGCAAAATAGAATAAGTGGCTTTATCCCTGCATTAAGGACTAAAGGTGGATTCTGTATAATGGGATTATCAAGTAAAGCCATATAGTGATAATACGTGTACTTAGGAGACATATGATTATGTATTAAGGCAAAATAGAATAAGTGGCTTTATCCCTGCATTAAGGACTAAAGGTGGATTCTGTATAATGGGATTATCAGGTAAAGCCATATAGTGATAATAGGTGTACTTAGGAGACATATGATTATGTATTAAGGCAAAATAGAATAAGTGGCTTTATCCCTGCATTAAGGACTAAAGGTGGATTCTGTATAATGGGATTATCAAGTAAAGCCATACAGTGATAATACGTGTAACGGATAAGGAAAATGGACCTCATCTAATTAAAGAGAGTCCGTCCCAGTGCAAATAAAATAAAAGATTCCGCAACTTCAATCACTCGACCTAAGGTCGATGACTGACGGGGGTCGGAACGGTGCATTCGCTGTCTCTTGTCGGTCAGTGGTAACAACAACATTTTGTAGACTCGTTTGGTTCTGCGTGTCAACCGCTTCGCAGGACGCTGTTTGATGTCAAGATAAGCAGACCAATGAGTTATGAAGTTATCGATCTGACCTAAGAGCCAGCGTGGGCATTCAACAGTTATATACATAACCTTACGTTATTAATTGCTCCAGTATGTCAGTGGTTAATACAGTGTGTGGAATTTGTTCTCATAGTTCTATCTTTAGAATTATACCAGTCTATAGGTAGTTTCACTGGGGTTTTGTTGCTAGGGAACAGTTACTTTGGACACAAAGGTATTTCCTGTCAGTTGTTGCATTAGCAAACAATGTTTTAGAATAACAGAACATGAGGTGAGGAGGACCTTTAAGAAAGTGAATATCAGGAAGGCAGCAGGACCGGACGGCATCCCCGGCTGTCCCGACCAACTGGCCCCGGTATTCACTGACATCTTTAACCTGTCCTTAGAACAGGCTGTCATCCCCACCTGTCTGAAGAAGTCCACCATCATCCCTGTACCCAAAAAATCTACGCCTGCTTGCCTCAACGACTACTAAGAGGCAGGGGAACTATGTGAGAATGCTGTTCATCGACTACAGCTCAGCATTCAATACCATAGTCCCCTCCAAACTCATAGCCAAGCTCAGGGACCTGGGCTTGAACTATGACCTCTGCCAGTGGGTCTTGGACTTCCTGACGGGCAGACCCCAGGTGGTAAGAGCAGGCAACTCCACCTCCTCATCCATCACGCTCAACATAGGGGCCCCCCAGGGCTGTGTTCTGAGCCCCCTCCTCTACTCCCTGTACACACATGACTGTGTGGCACGGCGGAACAACAACACAATCATCAAATTTGCTGATGACACAGTAGTGGTGGGCCTGATCTCTGCCAACAACGAGAGGGTCTACCTGGAAGAGGTAGAGAATCTGTCACAGTGGTGTCAGGAGAACTGCCTCTCCCTGAACGTCAGCAAAACAAAAGAGATGATTGTGGACTTCAGGAGGTCGGGGGTCAGGGACTACAGCCCCCTCAGCATCGACGGGGCACCGGTTGAGAGAGTCAACAGTTTTAAGTACCTTGGAGCCCACATATCCGAGGATTTGACATGGACCACACACATTGACAGTGTTGTGAAGAAGGCACGACAACGCCTCTACTTCCTCAGGCGCCTAAGGAAGTTCCAAGTCAGTCAGAATATCCTTAAGAACTTCTACTCATGTACAATAGAGAGCATCCTGACTGGCAATATCACCTCCTGGTTTGGGAATAGCACCACACAAGACCGAAGCAGACTACAGAGAGTGGCACGTTCAGCCGAACGCACAATTGGAGGGGGGCTTCCCACTCTCCAAGACATTTACAACAAGCGGTGCAGGGGTAAGGCTAAGAGAATTATTAAGGACTCCAGCCACCCAAACAACTGCCTCTTTGAACTGCTGGGGTCAGGCAAGCGATACCGGAGTCTCATGGCAAGCACAGAAAGACTCAGAAGAAGCTTCTATCCCCAGGCCATCAGGTTGTTCAACGAACAATAACACTATGCTGTGAGGGCTGTGTGTGTGTGTGTGTGTAGGTCATGAGCAGATAACAGGGACTCTTAAAGTTATCCATGAAATGGACAACCACTAGACTGCTTACGCAGATATTTTAGGAGAGGGGAAAAATTAAACAACCGAAAACAACCTTTACAGGTGGAAATCTCAAAGTGAGTAATTAAGAAAATAAATCAAGTCCCAAAAACAGGACTACTCTCAATAAAGAGGTATAGTATAAAAGTAAATAAGCCACAAGGACACCTCCTAATAAAGGAGTTTATATTGGAAAAAGTAAAACAATAAACCTCCACTAAGGGAGTTTATGTGTAGAATCACGTGAGTAGCCTAAAATAAGAATGACTACCATAAAGCTCAATTCTGAATCAGAGATCAGACTACACTTCAATATAATGAGCGTGACCAAAAGGACAGCCAACACTAGGAACATGAAAAAGCAGTTGACACTGCGATCTTCAAACTTAAATAGACTCCACATGGCCATAGGCACAGCTGCACTGCATCAGGTGCAATCAAGCCCACACACCTGCCGACCCATGAGGCAATTAACCACAGGGAACAGGAATTGACAGCTATCCCTCACAGAGAGGTGAAATAAAGCAAAAATAGACAGCTGTCCCTCACAGAAAGGTGAAATAAGGCAAAAACCATGACAGGACCCCCCCTCTAGGGGGCGGCTCCAGACGGACCCTATGAGACACGTCTCTGAAACTCCCGAACAAGCTCAGGGTCCAAGATGTCCCTGGCCGGAACCCACGTGCGCTCCTCTGGCCCATAACCCTGCCAGTCCACCAGGTACTGTATACCCCTACCAACCCGCCTACTGGACAGGATACGCCGTACAGTATACACAGGTTGGCCATCAACGAATCGAGGGGGAGGTGGAGGTCTCTCTGCAGGAACCAACCTGCTCCTCCGAACCGGCTTAAGGCGGGATACGTGAAATGTAGGGTGTACCCTCATCGACGAGGGTAACCGAAGACGCATCGTGACTGGGTTTATCTTGCAAACAATAGTGAAAGGGCCCACAAAACGGGGAGCGAGTTTGCGCGACTCCACCCGTAATGGAAGGTAGCGTGTGGAAAGCCACACCTGTTGGCCCACACGGTAGGAAGGCGCAGGGCGACGGTGTACATCCGCCGACCGCTTGTGCCGGGCCGCAGCACGCACAAGAGCCGAACGCACCCTCTTCCATGTCGCCCGAGACCGACGGATAAACGCCTCGCAGATGGCACCCCCACGTCCCTCTCCTGTTCAGGAAACAGTGGAGGCTGATACCCAAACTGAACGTCAAATGGGGAGAGACCAGTGGATGCATTGCACAATGAATTATGCGCATATTCTGCCCATGCCAGTTGGTGATTCCAAGTGGTCGGATTGGAGGAGGCAGAGCAGCGAAGCGTACTCTCCATAGGCTGGTTGGTGCGCTCTGTTTGCCCATTGCTCTCCAGGTGGAACCCTGATGACAGGCTAACCGTCGCACCCAGTATAGCACAGAATGCCTTCCAAAACGAGCAGTAAACTGGGGTCCACGGTCCGACACCACGTCCTGGCAGATGCCATGAATTCGGAAGACATGGTCAACCACCAGTTGAGCGGTCTCCTGAGCAGATGGCAGCTTGACCAGCGGAATGAAGTGAGCTGCTTTGGAGAACCTATCCACCACTACCATGATGACGCTGTGACCATTAGAAGGAGGCAGACCAGTGACAAAATCCATGGCGATGTGGCTCCACGGACGACTAGGAATGGGCAAAGGATGAAGCAGCCCTGGTGGTGACTGTTGAGAGACTTTGTTCCGTGCACAAACGGGGCAGGCTGCCACAAATTCCCGAATGTCCTTCATCATACCAGGCCACCAGAACCTTCTGGCCAAGAAGTCACGAGTTCTGTGCACTCCGGGATGTCCTGTCAGCCGAGAGGAGTGGCCCCACTTCAACACCCGAGAACGAATGCTGTTTGGTACAAATAACCGACCCGGGGGCACCCCACCCGGATCTGGTTCCAAACGTTGTGCCCTCCGCACAGCAGAGTCAATGCTCCATGTCACAGGAGCTAGGATCTGTCCTGCAGGAACAATGGGCTCAGGAGGATGGTCCTCTTCTGATCCATCATATAACCGGGAAAGAGCATCCGGCTTGATATTTTTAGACCCGGGACGGTACGTCAGGAGGAAATTAAACCGAGAGAAAAACAGTGACCAGCGAGCCTGTCGCGAGCTTCTTCTCTGAGCACCCTAGATATATTCCAAATTTGTATGGTCTGTCCAGACTGTGAATGGGTGCTCAGCTCCCTCTAGCCAATGGCGCCACTCCTCCAATGCCAACTTGACCGCCAACAGCTCTCTGTCCCCAACATCATAGTTTCTTTCAGCCGGCGAGAGCCCACATGAATAGTATGCACATGGGTGTACCTTACCGTCGGACGATGAGCGTTGAGACAGAATAGCTCCGACTCCAAGCTCAGAAGCATCCACCTCGACGATAAATGGCAGGGATGGGTTAGGAGTAATGAGGATAGGCTCAGAACTGAACCTTCTTCTAAGCTCAATGAACGCTGCCTCAGCCTTGGGAGTCCACTGGAAATGGGAAGGTGCTGTCTTCCTGGTGAGTGCAGTGATAGGCGCTACCACTGAACTGAAATTACGAATAAAACGACGGTAGAAGTTTGCAAATCCTAGGAATCGTTGCACCTGCTTGACCGAGACGGGTGTAGGCCAGTCTGTCACTGCTGACACCTTCTTGGGGTCCATTTGAATCCTCCCCTCAGATACAATGAATCCCAGAAAGGTCACAGAGCGGACATGGAAGGCACACTTCTCAGCCTTCACAAACAACCGTGCATCCAAAAGGCACCTCAAGACCTGCCTGACATGTTTGACATGGTCAGAAATGGACTTGGAGAATATCAGAATGTCATCTAAGTAGACGAAAACAAACTTTTCCAACATCTCCCTGAGCACGTCATTGATTAACGCCTGAAAAACCGAAGGGGCATTAGTAAGACCAAATGGCATCACCAGGTATTTGTAGTGACCATTATAAGTGTTGAACGCGGTCTTCCACTCATCCCCTTGGCGTATGCGCACCAGATTGTAGGCATTGCGGAGATCAAGTTTGGTAAAAATGGATGCCCCCTGGAGGTGTTCGAACGCCGAGTTCATCAGGGGAAGGGGATACCGGTTTTTTACTGTAATGCTGTTCAGACCTCTGTAGTCGATGCAGGGTCTCAGTCCTCCATCCTTTTTTCCCACAAAAAAGAATCTAGCACCCGCAGGTGAAGTGGAAGGTCTAATAAAACCGGTAGCCACAGCCTCCTTGATGTAGGTGTTCATAGCTGCGCTTTCGGGGACCGACAACGAGTACAAGGAACCACGAGGGGGAATAGAGCCCGGCTGCAATTCAATGGCGCAATCATAAGGTCGGTGCGGTGGCAGGATGGTGACCCTTTGTTTGCTAAACACCTCACTGAGGTCAGCATAGACAGTGGGAACTCCCTCTGGTAACGGGTGTGACTCCACGCTCATGATGTTGGTGCTCTCCATGAGGGGGTCAGCTGTACAAGTAAGCGAGGAGAAGTCCTCACACAGAGCCTCTAAACTGTCCTCCGCCAGAACCTCCTCACCGAGGGAGTCCCAATCAAACTGTGGATCCCATTCCAAACTCCCATCCTGATCGACAGATGGCTCGGAGTGCAATGGTTGAGAGAGTGGGCTCTGGAAACCAAGACTGCCCACTGCTTCAACAGGATCACAACCGCTCTCACTAAACTGATCATAACTCGTGGGTGACGGAGGAATTTGGAAACAACGGTGACGGCATTGGGAGCCCCACTGCATGACAGTGTCCCTCTCCTCACCCCAATTTATCTGTGGCTTGTGTTTACTAAGCCAAGAATGACCCAGTACAATGGGATACGTGGGGCAATCCACCAAAAATAATCGAATGCGCTCAGAATGGTTCCCATAAGCAACCCGCATAGATAAATAATTGGTTCTTTTGGTGACACTGCCTGTACCCAATGGCCGTCCATCAAGCGCTGTGACACTACAGGGCTTATGGAGGGAATGTACAGGTATTTTAGAGTTCTCAGCCCATCTGGAATCGATGAAACTGTCCACTGCCCCTGAGTCTAAAAAGGCGTTAACCTTAACAGACTGCCTATTCCAGCCTAAAACCACAGGCAAAAAGGTTAGAAAGGGGTGATGTGATGTCTCACTAGTGTCTCTCGGCCCACTAGCGAGACTGACCGTTTCCCTTCAGTTTCGGACACTCCACCCTCGTGTGACCTTTTCTCCTGCAGTACCGGCACCAGTCCACATGAGAACCAGTCTGCCTGGAGTCACGCACAGAAGTGCTGTCCACCTGCATAGGTTCAGACGAGCTGGCCACTGAAGGTTGTGGAGGAAAGGACGAAACTTCCTCCAGCAGGACACGAAAACGTTGGCCCCGCCTCTCACGCTCACGGTCTCTGATCCGGTTATCAACGCGTATGGCGGTAGTGACCAGTGTGTCAAAATTGTCTGGAGATCCCACAACCGCCAAAGCATCTTTAACCTGATTAGATAACGCGTTGGTGAACAAAGTGATGAGTGGTCCCTCAGGCCAGCCTGTAGCCCCAGCCAGTGTCCTGAAAGCGATGGAAAACTCAGCTACACTACTGGCGCCCTGGCGCATGCGTGTCAGCTTCATGGCGACCTCTTTATCGTATAGTTCATGATCAAAAACGATCTCCATCTCATTCATGAGTCCCTGTGAGTCGTTTAAAACTGGGGCCTGAGCCTGTATGAGTGGAACAGCCCAATCAAGGGCAGGTCCCTCCAACAGGGATAGAATTAGGGCAACACGTGAATCCTCAGACTGAAAACGAGAAGGCTGGGCTCTGTACACTATTTGGCATTGTGCCAAAAAACCACGGCATTTACCTGACTCCCCATTAAAGCGTGAGGGGAGCTGGACTTTAGCCTCACAAGGTAATGACCGGGGGCCTGTGAGTAGTGCTTGAGAGACATTAGGTGGGCTCTGGTGAGGGGGAGGTAATTGTGCATTGGCTATGCGGTCAGCCAAATCACGCATGGCACTATCCATTTTGCGCAATCCTTCATACATCTCCCCATGCTGTTGCACCATGAGAGCTTGTTGTTGTTGTAATTGTACAATAGCTTCCTCATGTGAAAGCAATCCTTGACGCTGCGCAGCTAGTGCTTGTTCGAGACCTGTGTTATCTGCTGACCCAGTCATGGCTTTTTCATTCTGTGAGGGCTGTGTGTGTGTGTGTGTGGGTCATGAGCAGATAACAGGGACTAATGAAATGGACAACCACTAGACTGCTTACGCAGATATTTTAGGAGAGGGGAAAATTAAACAACAGAAAACAACCTTTACAGGTGGAAATCTCAAAGTGAGTAATTAAGAAAATAAATCAAGTCCCAAAAAACAGGACTACTCTCAATAAAGAGGTATAGTATAAAAGTAAATAAGCCACAAGGACACCTCCTAATAAAGGAGTTTATATTGGAAAAAGTAAAACAATAAACCTCCACTAAGGGAGTTTATGTGTAGAATCACGTGAGTAGCCTAAAATAAGAATGACTACCATAAAGCTCAATTCTGAATCAGAGATCAGACTACACTTCAATATAATGAGCGTGAACAAAAGGACAGCCAACACTAGGAACATGAAAAAGCAGTTGACACTGCGATCTCCAAACTTAAATAGACTCCACATGGCCATAGGCACAGCTGCACTGCATCAGGTGCAATCAAGCCCACACACCTGCCGACCCATGAGGCAATTAACCACAGGGAACAGGAATTGACAGCTATCCCTCACAGAGAGGTGAAATAAAGCAAAAATAGACAGCTGTCCCTCACAGAAAGGTGAAATAAGGCAAAAACCATGACATGCAACAACCATCAAATGCACTCACAACACAACACACACAACACACACATCCATACGCACACACTCACTTTAAACAAACAACACACTGCAGCACCCACTCTCCACACTTTAGAACACCTAGACACACTTTATATTTATTGGTAAAGGATTTGCACTACAACCCATACCTCAGTACACCTTACTGTAAATTGTACCTCATCCCATTTCTGCTTTGCACTATATAGTATTGTATATTAGTATATTGCATAGTATATTGTATATTGTACGGTAACTCAGTTACTCTATTCTGCATCGAACATTGTACATATGTATATACTGAACACTGTGTCTACGTACGTGACTTCTATTTTTACTTCTATTTTTACATGCTATACTATTTAATTTAATTTTATACTTATCTTTTGTCTAGCACAGTCTCTGGAGCGTAACAGAAAGAAGCATTTTGTATAAAAGTATTCTGTACTTCTGTATGACAACTATTAAAGAAACTTGAACTTTTAGGATGTTATAGTTGTCACTTTGAACATAGTTGCACACTCCTACGCAGAGAGTTGGACGGCGCTCCACTGTCAAACATCTCTGTCCAAACAGGAAGTAAACTAACCAGCTTCCTATACTATATTATTTTCCTACAACTACTGTATTAATACTACAACTCTGTACATACATCTGATTAGCACTATTACTCAGTAGTACTAAATTCAATCAATAACATATTATTATTATTATTATTATTATTATTATTATTATTATTATTATTATTATTATTATTATTATTATTATTATGATATTAGTATATATTATATTAGGGCTGTCAGTTTATCGTGTTAATTAGATTAATTAATTACACAGAAAATTATCGCGTTATGAAAATTAACTAAAAATAAAATAAAAAATATCATATCATATCAGTACCTTCAATAAAGAGTAGATCTGACTACTTTACTGAATGAACAATTACTGTGAATAGCTTATTTTTCCAATCATATTGTACTGAACAAAGATTAGCAACACATTTTCTTGCGGTGAATTCCTGCCTGAACATACAAGACATGCTGTATTGCGTGGGGCTTTTAGAGACGAAGATCCGTAGGACATCACAACGTCGATTCCTGAACGCAACCTCTTTGATAGAGGAGAGATTACACCCATGCAGCCTCGAGTGTCGTGTGCAGTGTAAACAAACATTGTTTATGAAAACACATCCAATGGGAACACAGTTTCTTGAGTCTGGCGTTGTTGTACTTTATCTATTTAGTGTTACTTTTGGGAGTAGTGGGGGAGAAATGAATGAATGAAAATTGTTAAGGGGATGCAGACCAGAGAAAGACTTTCGTCTTGTTTACATCAGGGTCCCCCATTTTCAATTCATATCGACATTTATGACATACACAACATACATGACATTAGGGATTAATAAGAACGAGCCGCCTCGGAAGAAGACGGCCGCTGCTGCTGAAACCACCGCCTCGCGTCGCCTCGCTGGCTCTTCCGCTTCACAGCGCGGCAGCGGGCGATAAGGGGGGCATGCTAGCCGCGGTCACGTGGGCTTAGTGGCCAATCAGAGGAACCCGGAAACCGAACTGCGTTGTATTTGGCATAGACGCAATCTGGACGTTGTAAACAGCGACTCCTACAGGTCGGTTGGGGTGCCTGCACAGCAGAGACAGGAAAATGGCGGGGGCAGTGTGAGCCTCCTACACGTTACTCCTCGCCAAATGAGAGTCCGCACTGGCAGGTGAAAAGATGTGACTGGCTGCCTACACATGTATCGGAGGGGACATGCGATGGGCTTCTATCCTTCCTACAACCGGCCAGTGGGGGGCACATGCGAGCAACGTTCAAGACAGGGGAGGGGAGAATTGGCACGGCTAAATTGGGATGGGAGAAAAATTGAAAAAGAGGAGAAAAAGTGGATAAAAAAAAAGAATATAGAATATCAGGCCTAAAATGGTTATGCGATTAAAATGCGATTAATTACATTAATTAATTACAAATCCTGTAATTAATTAGATACATTTTTTAATCGCCTGACAGCACTATATTATATATAATATGTATATGTATAGATCATAATATTATATATTATTAGTAGTAGTATTATTATATTGTAAAAAATATATATATATTAACTAGTGCTGTCAATAGATACAAAAAAATGATTAATCTCACAATTTTCTGTAATTAATCTAGATTAAAAATAGCATTTTTCTACTTAATACCGAAGCTTGTAACATATTTACTTGAGTAAAATCATGAAATTAATGTAAAATCAACACAAAGAAAGTATATTTTAATAGCTTTCTTTGAATACAGTTTCTCTCCTGTGAAATACAAATGTCCAACAAAACCATCAACATTGACTCAGCTAGACCTCTTTCTTATATCCGCGGTGCTAAGATTGAAGATTTTTCACTCTAGATTAATGTATTTGAATGCTTTAAACAATTTAAATTAATCTTAAACATACATTTTGACAGCCCTAATTTTAACCATTGTACTTTTACTATTATGCACTTTGCTACTAAGTAATCTACCTATATTACTACCTATTGTGCTAATATGTCTATACTACTACCTGCTATGCTAGTATGTCTATACTACTACCTACTATGCTAATATTTCTATACTACTATGCACTCAAGACTGTAGCACTCAAGTTCAACACTGTTTGATGAACAATCTTACTGACCCTTAGCTGCCAGTGTTGTCCCCTTCCTGCTCACTTGTTGTACAGAACTTGTAAGTCTCTTTGGCTAAAATCATCAGCTGAATGACTAAATTACTAAATGTAAATGTATTGTTCCCCCCATATTTTGTTGTCTCTTTTATAAAGAATAACGTTAGGTTATGACTATAACCAAGTTCTGTTAGTTAGGGGCGATGCTTGGCATCGCCTTCTGCACTATCTCGCGTACGTGCACGCGTACTGAATAAACCACAAATGTACCTCTAATACCAGTATTAGTCTGACCACACCCCTCATCAGCTTACCTTCATAAGCAGGTGTGTGGTCACCTGCTCTCCTCCTTCCCAAGCTTTCACCACAAGGTGAGGACAAGGGCTGCAGCGGCGTCCGATGCCAAGCATCGCCCCTAACTAACAGAACTTGGTTATAGTCATAACCTAACGTTCTGTATCGTTAGTGGCTTAGCTTGGCATCGCCTTCTGCACAAGGGAGGCCAAGCGGAGCCACTTGGCTGACAAATACACCCCGCTGACAGCCCCCCAAAACCATCAGAACAGGGAGGGCCGAGCCCCCCCGACCCCCCCTAATGGAGGGTAGCCCCCCTATTAGGGACGTCACGGGAGGGCGACGGACCCGACCGTGCGAAGAGGCACTCAAGCAACTCAACGCACAGGGTGAGCAGACCGTGGCTTGACCCCACGACTACACACACGCACAACCCGCATGCCACCCGGGAACGAACGGAGGAACAACCTCGTTACTGCCCCCAGAATCACGGGGTCAAGGGCAAACCCAACCCCGTGGCAAGGCCGTAGCAGCGGAGCACGAAGGAAGACCCAGACCCACCAAAAGGACTGGACTCCCTGGAATGGGGGCCCGGAGAAGTCCATGATGCCAGCATCAAGACCCCACCAGGTGGGCACGTAGTGCCCCGCCCCCCACATCGCCAGCGTATTCGGACAAAGGCCCCTCAGTTACTGCACCTGGTATTCCCAGGCGGAACCAACCAGGCCAGAACCTGCCCAGCTTCCGAGATCGGACGAGACCGGGCGTGTTCAGGTCGGTATGGCCGTAAGCCGAGCGGGCCCCGTCCCCCCAATAGTACACCGCCTGGCACACTGACCCTGCAGAATAGGCAGTCAGCATGGCCGTAAGCACACAAAAAAGGTTAACCAACGGAAGCAGGCAGCGCACCGGGGAAAAACCAGGCAACAGGCTGTTAACCCTAGCCTGGAGACTGCGGACGAGACAGGCGCCAGAGGGGACAGCTGAACACAGCCGCCCCGGCGGAAGGAGCGTAAGCTGGCGGTGTTGCATGACCAAGCCTCCATTTAACAACCCCCACCCAGAGGGGTCGAGGCAGAGAAGGCTGACACGATTGGCAGACGTCATGAACGTGCAGGGGCACCCTCAACCGGTGAACCCGGGAGTTGACACTGCTCCAACACACCAGGGAATCAACCACCTCGGTGTTACCCAATGCGGTGGTTGTTCCTATAACCCCTCAAGAAAAAACTCCAAAACACACCTGCGGGTATACACCGGCTATACCGCAGTACAAGTGTTTCAGTTTCCAAAAAGGGTTAACCCAGGCCTACGGGTCGCAAACATCACTTCGGACCGGGCCTGGCGGCACGGGAAGCACAGGGTCACCAGAGGAGGTCAAAAAACCACCCCCACAGGCCCCTCTTCGCCATGCGTGAGAGAGGAGCGAAAAATAATGGAGAACCAGCCCCTAAGCACACCGTACCTGGTATTCCCCGGCGGTCTCCCAACCAAGTACTAACCAGGACCAACCTGTGTAGCGGCCGAGATCCGACGAGATCGAGCGCGTACAGAATGGCATGGCTGTAAGCCATGACGACAGTGCTGAGTAAAAACATACCCAACCAGGGTCTCCATAGCGCTTAACCCTGTGACACCCAGACCGACCTGGCATTTTTCCCCCTGAAAAAAGCCCAAGTCCCTCAGGGTACCAGAACAGCAGATCTGCATCCCCGGCGGACAACGGGTTCAACTGATCTGGACCAGCGTGACCAGAACCAGTCCCGTGCCCTAACCACGCCGACATGCCTACTCCAGGAGAAGGGCAGATATGCGTGTTGATCTTAACATGAAAAGAAGGCGCCACCCAGACGTCGGGACGAACCGCGCCTGGTGGCCCACCCCAAGGGTGTGAGACCCCACTACATATGTTCAGATCCATCCCGTCATCATCCCCCAGACATGAACGAGGATCCGTCGACAACCCACCCAGGTCATGGGATGTGGTCGCCGGAAGAGGAAAAACCCCCATCTCAGTTGCTTTATAAAAACGCTGTTTCAACCACAAGCAACTAAGGCGTGCCAGTCAATCGACTGTTTACAGCGAGCTAGCACTATACGTGCGTCGGGACACACCCCCATCAATGAACAGGCTATTTAGACCTGTCATTGAATCCCCAAGGCGCCCAGGGGAACGACAAGAGGGGTGTGACACTCCCTAACTCCAACACTTCTGGAACAGAAAGAAGGAAGCATCAACAGTATGTATCCCAGTCTACACAGCCGGGGTAAAAAATGTTCACATTTTTACATCCCACCACCCTCCCATAGGAAAGAGACGGGGATCCCCAGAGAGACTTCCCACGCGAGCTGTACAGATTGAAAAGAATATATTGCACCTTGAGCCATGTAAAAAACTGGTTTTAGGGCCTCCGGGGAAGAGGCACCGAACCCATACACACTCAATAAACGAATTGAATCGAATATACATACAATAGAAAAGGACCCTTCTAGAGGGTCCACTCACTTTGACAATCTGAGGAGGAAGGCTCTGTACTCTGATGGAGGCTTCCTCACATGGAAGAAGGAGTCCGAACTCACAGAAGGCCTGAGTAGGCGCTTGGTGAGGAGGAGCCCTGACCACCCCCCCTGAAAACAGATCCATCACATGGACCTGAACAGCACACGGAAGTCCTACCAACAGAGACGCGCACGGTGACGTACTCTATGGCGGGGGAATTCCTGCGGTGCACACGCCCAATATACCAGGCCGTGGGACCAGGAACTCCCTCCCCCCCCCCCCCCCCCCCCCCCGTAACGTGCCGAACCGCCACGTGACGGGAACCTTGAAGGACAGGGGGTGTACCCCTGACCGACAGAACAATGGGGAGAGGAAAGGTTACCAGTTCACCCCTTTACGACCCCACACCCATGATACGACGTAACGACAAAAAGAGAATATGACACAGTCATAGTCAGCTCTATGAAGCGTTTCACAGCTCCACACAGCGCACGAGCTAACCTGTTATCTGATTTTTACTAAGGAAAAACACAGAATAGAGAGGGCTCTAAGAACCCCGGTCCAACATACACATGTGCTTCTGTGGCCAGTACAACCCAGTTGTAGGTCACATGACACACACAACCCATCATCACCTACAAAAAATGGCAAAAACACTCAACAGAGGAACGCCGTTTTTTTCACAATGAGAGAATACATCATTCTTGATTAGTATCGACCACAGGCCTTGCTAAGCACACATGACAGCAACCAAACCAATTTCCCTTTAGGAAATAAGTTTCTCCAGCAGATTTAGCACAACCTCAGCAATCAAGCTGAGAGTTACATCGTATCCCTACCACACAAAAGACACAATTAATGCACAACATGTCTGATAGGAGGTGATAAAGTCCCCAGGGAACCGGGGGGGGAAACACAATCCTCCTATTTTACCCTCAATACGGCCAGTTAAACAGGAAAACCTGTTAATGTGTGAACTCACTGTTCATTGTCATTACAGTCTGAGAAAGAACATTCTTTCACTCACTCGTCACCAAGCATAGCTTCATAGGTTAGTTGCCTTAGTAGTGAGTACACGGTACACATAAACACCATGATGTTTCTCACACAACAACCAGATCAATACATCACGACCTGCACGGAGAAGCTAACTGCCAGTGACAAAAACAGCTCACACACAACCCGCAACGTATCTCAAATGCATTGCAACAACACACGTTTTGGGAAAAAACACCGTTATTCACAATACATTTAGCAAGGTAAAACCAGAAGACGTGTTTATGAGGTCTGGCCAACCCCGTACCTGCCCGGAACGCAGATCAGCGAAGTGCAGTCACAAGCCACCGTAGAACACAGCCGTCCCGTGTTGTTCGATCCGGGCAGCGTCGCCGCTCCACCAGTCGCTACAGTCCTCTTTGTTGACGCAATCCCCGTCTAGGTTCAGGCAGGGTCGACGAACATCCCCTGTCAAGGATGACGTCGTGGTCAAGAGTGTAAAACATGTTAAAAATCAAAGCACGTTCAACAGAATAGCATCAAGCTAACGGCTGCTCCAACCGTTCGGGTGCTATTGCTTCCGCTCGCGAGACGCCGATCTACGACGCACGCGATCAGGAGCGAGCTCCCGGCGGCGCGCGAGAAGCCAAGCTACCCCGCGCCAGGCCACCGACCGGCTAACCGTAAGCTATGAACATGTAAACAATGACATAACACTCACCCAGACAGGCCGCCGTTCTGAACCCTCCTCACTTTTTAAGAGAAAAGAGAAAACAAGACGTCAACACCGCTTCACAACGGTGACATTAACACGTCCGGCGGAATCAGCACAGTACCAACTGGCCTGTATAGCTGACTTTGAACATGAATCTGCCGCTATCGCACATTACATGCACATATCCCCTCGTGAAGGAATACTCTCATTTGGATATGAAAGATGGGGTCTTAACACGGTGACAGAGAGAATCCACTCGTCCAGAACACACAGGGATCACCAGTGTCAATGGTCGCGGCCCACTAGTTAAAACTATAATGGTCGCCAGACCAAGGCCTTCTGTCGCCTAGACGGCTAAACAAAGGACCCTAGCCTGGGGCCGGTTTCCATAAACTTTGTCAAGTAGCCCCCATAGCACTAACAGACAAGTGGAGCCCGCCAGCAAACACTACTCACCCAACCTGGAACGCACCGCTCCTCACAACAGCGGCATGTCCGACAGTTCAGCTGTGGCCTGACAGGTTTCACCCCAACAAACACAGCAAGGAACTGCAGTTGAGAAGCATGCAGCGGCGTGCTCCCAATACGAAAACCGGTGGAGGGTTTGTAGAATGATCATCATCTTCTAGACACTCCAGTACGAAGACAATATCGCCGTATTTTCTCGAAAATAGTGAGAGAGAAAATAAAGATATGATGTCAACGTATCCTTGTTTCCCAAGCTGTTCCTAATCCAATTTCTTCCATCATGGTGTCAAGTGTGGGGATCTACCGAGGCACCTCTTCCTTGTGGTGAAAGCGAGAAGGAGGAGAGCAGGTGACCACACACCTGCTTATGAAGGTAAGCTGATGAGGGGTGTGGTCAGACTAATACTGGTATTAGAGGTACATTTGTGGTTTATTCAGTACGCGTGCACGTACGCGAGATAGTGCAGAAGGCGATGCCAAGCTAAGCCACTAACGATACAGAACTGAAAATTTGTTGAAAAAAGTTAAATAATACAATTTCATGACATCTGTAAATCCTTGTTTATTCACTGTGTCCATGGAAACGATGATGAACGCAGCCATTCATAAATATTCAGACACGCTTCACTTTTGGTTACTTGTGATACCCTGTATACACCCTATTCAAAGTTATAACCACATTTTCCTTCAAACTAATTTGGTTGCGGACGTCCGGATTTGGTATAGTTATAAGGCACTCGAGGCAGAGTTGTTTAGCAGGCTGTGGCGTACAGATGTAGAGACAGAGCTGTTTAGCAGGCTGTGACTCCACCTACCCCCTCCCGTGCTAGCGAACTTTTATCGCTGTACGATTGAGAGCATCCTCACCACCTGCATCTCAGTCTAGTACGGCAACTGCACCATTAAGGACCGGAAATCACTGCAGAGGGTAGTGAAAATAGCCCAATGCATCACCAAGACCCCACTCCCCCCCATCAATCTATGAGAAGCGGTGCTCACGGAGAGCACGGAACATCATCAAAGATGCTTCTCACCCCAACCATGGACTGTTCACCCGCCTGCGGGGTACTCGCTCTGGGGCACGCTACAGCAGCCTCCCAGGCAGAACCAACAGGACCACAAATAGTTTCTTCCCCTCAGCTGTCAGACTTCTGAATCAAAACTCTACTTAGCCCACTGCACCTCACTGTATACCTGTGTATATAGCCCATAACGTATGTAGACTTTATTTTAATTATTATTATTATTTTTTTTTTTTTCTCACCATCGCACATTGTGCTAACCATTGCACTTTACTGTACAGTTTTATTTATATGTGTCTTATATTGCAACTGACTGTTGATTGTCACATCCTGGTTGGACGTACACAATCTCGTTGCACTGTCTTGTACTGTGTAATGACAATAAAGTCAATCTAATCTAATCTAATAGGCGTAGAGACAGCTGTTTAGCAGGCTGTGACGTACAGGCGTAGAGACAGAGGTGTTTAGCAGGCTGTGACGTACAGATGTAGAGACAGAGGTGTTTAGCAGGCTGTGACGTACAGGCATAGAGACAGAGGTGTTTTGCAGGCTGTGACGTACAGGCGTAGAGACAGAGGTGTTTAGCAGGCTGTGACGTACAGATGTAGAGACAGAGGTGTTTAGCAGGCTGTGACGTACAGGCATAGAGACAGAGGTGTTTTGCAGGCTGTGATGTACAGGCGTAGAGACAGAGGTGTTTTGCAGGCTGTGACGTACAGGCGTAGAGACAGAGGTGTTTTGCAGGCTGTGACGTACAGATGTAGAGACAGATGTGTTTAGCAGGCTGTGACGTACAGGCATAGAGACAGAGGTGTTTAGTAGGCTGTGACGTACAGATGTAGAGACAGAGGTGTTTAGCAGGCTGTGACGTACAGGCATAGAGACAGAGGTGTTTAGTAGGCTGTGACGTACAGATGTAGAGACAGAGGTGTTTAGCAGGCTGTGATGTACAGGCGTAGAGACAGAGGTGTTTAGCAGGCTGTGATGTACAGATGTAGAGACAGAGGTGTTTAGCAGGCTGTGACGTACAGGCGTAGAGGCAGCTCTGCGTAGGAGTGTGCTGTCATTGGCCAGTAGCCATTGTGACATCATCATCATTAGAATATTCAGTTCTCACATTTGTAATCTCATACATGATTAAACACCTGAGAGGGTTCGTACGGGACTGATTAATACCAACGTTTGAGCTCAGATCTCCCTGTTTTCTCAGCTGCCTGGATATATAGACCTGTTCGCTGTATACAAACACGCCAAGTTCGAGCCAATCAGCAATACCAACTGAGTCACGTGACTAGGTGGCCCCCTTACCCGCGCGAGCTGCTGCGCTAAAAGAATACGACAGGGCTCTATGGAGAAACCATGGCACTCCCCTGACTAAGAGCTGTTTCAAACGAAAACGGCTGGATGTCATTTAGCCAAATCAGCACGGCTGTGAGCGCGAGTCTTTCACCTTTTACATATCTAGCTTTGGCATGGATTGATTGTTTAGATCGCTAGCATGGCTAACTGAATGCAAATATATTGTAGTCTGCCCCGTCGTTCTGACCAGGATTACGTTCCTTTTGCCCCCTTGATGCGCGCGGTCACTGAGTCTGACGTGGACAGCGAACAGGTCTATAGAAACATCTATAATCTGAGTGACTCACTAATTGCAATATTTCAGTAAACGTACCCTCTCTGTTTACCTCTGACATTCAACAAGGGGAACACTGAACTGGTGACACGAGGCGTTGGCTGAAGAAACAGTGGCTGTGGAGCTAACTGTTATTCTTATCCCTCGCTAATGAAATGGAAGTAAATAGTCATATTCTAATATAATATATGCGTCACTGGATATACAAGTAAAGTCCACGAAGGTTACAGATGACGATACACAAACATAAAATAAGTGAAGATAAGTGACTCATCCTTAGAACACAAGGAGTCTCATCCTTAGAACACAAGGAGCATCATCCTTAAAACACAAGGAGTCTCATCCTTAGAACACAAGGAACCTCATCATAAGTCACAAGTCCTTGTAGAACACAAGGAGCCTCAAGAAATCAATGTCAGATTTATATACATTCTGAGCTGCTGTCTGAGCTGCTGTCTGAACTGCTGTCTGTCTGAGCTGCTGTCTGAACTGCTGTCTGAGCTGCTGTCTGAACTGCTGTCTGAACTGCTGTCTGAGCTGCTGTCTGAGCTGCTGTCTGTCTGAACTGCTGTCTGAGCTGCTGTCTGAACTGCTGTCTGAGCTGCTGTCTGAACTGCTGTCTGTCTGAACTGTTGTCTGTCTGAGCTGCTGTCTGAACTGCTGTCTGAACTGCTGTCTGAACTGCTGTCTGAACTGCTGTCTGAGCTGCTGTCTGAGCTGCTGTCTGTCTGAACTGTTGTCTGTCTGAGCTGCTGTCTGAGCTGCTGTCTGAACTGCTGTCTGAGCTGCTGTCTGAACTGCTGTCTGTCTGAACTGTTGTCTGTCTGAGCTGCTGTCTGAGCTGCTGTCTGAACTGCTGTCTGAACTGCTGTCTGAGCTGCTGTCTGAGCTGCTGTCTGAGCTGCTGTCTGTCTGAACTGCTGTCTGGACTGCTGTCTGTCTGAGCTGCTGTCTGAACTGCTGTCTGAGCTGCTGTCTGAACTGCTGTCTGTCTGAACTGTTGTCTGTCTGAGCTGCTGTCTGAGCTGCTGTCTGAGCTGCTGTCTGAACTGCTGTCTGAACTGCTGTCTGAACTGCTGTCTGAACTGCTGTCTGAGCTGCTGTCTGAGCTGCTGTCTGAGCTGCTGTCTGTCTGAACTGCTGTCTGTCTGAACTGCTGTCTGAGCTGCTGTCTGAACTGCTGTCTGAACTGCTGTCTGAGCTGCTGTCTGAACTGCTGTCTGGACTGCTGTCTGAGCTGCTGTCTGAACTGCTGTCTGGACTGCTGTCTGAGCTGCTGTCTGAACTGCTGTCTGAACTGATGTCTGAGCTGCTGTCTGAGCTGCTGTCTGAGCTGCTGTCTGAGCTGCTGTCTGTCTGAACTGCTGTCTGGACTGCTGTCTGTCTGAGCTGCTGTCTGAACTGCTGTCTGAACTGCTGTCTGAACTGCTGTCTGAGCTGCTGTCTGAGGTGCTGTCTGAGCTGCTGTCTGTCTGAACTGCTGTCTGAGCTGCTGTCTGAACTGCTGTCTGAACTGCTGTCTGAGCTGCTGTCTGAACTGCTGTCTGGACTGCTGTCTGAGCTGCTGTCTGAACTGCTGTCTGGACTGCTGTCTGAGCTGCTGTCTGAACTGCTGTCTGAACTGCTGTCTGAGCTGCTGTCTGAGCTGCTGTCTGAACTGCTGTCTGGACTGCTGTCTGTCTGAACTGCTGTCTGAACTGCTGTCTGAACTGTCACTATATTTGAATTGAAATAAACTTTATTCGTATAGAACCTTTCCTCAAGGATTGCAGCCCAAAGTGCTTCACAGCAGTGATGTAGGTAAAATAGACATAGGCATAACATTTGCATAAGATAGACAGAATAAATGCAAGAAAAGAGTAAAAGTAATGCAGAGTAAGAAAAGAGTAAAAGTAATGCAGAGAGTAAGAAAAGAGTAAAAGTAACGCAGAGAGTAAGAAAATAGTAAAAGTAACACAGAGAGTAAGAAAAGAGTAAAAGTAACGCAGGTAATAACCATCTTGATGTGGAATAATGAAAGTCTATTTCAGTATAAAATAGATGTAAATCATTGTCAGAACCAATGTTGAGTGACTCATTAGGATAACGCCGGTCCTGGAGGTTAGCCCGCCCCCTTCTATCTCATTAGCCTTCTAATAGACTCTGCTGCCTGGACTCAGCCTCCAGACTGTGCTCGGACTGCAGATGACTCATTATACTCATTCTATGTCTGCACTTTATGCACTGCTTTTATTTAGTCAGAAACCTGTTAGTCTTTTATAGATTTTAATGTCCGAAATCTATCAACGAAAGTGTGCTCTTCACGTATTTCATGTATCACATATATTGCAATCTTTCTTACAGATTACAGATTTAATGACAGAAATCTATTACAATTCCTTCGGGATGTTTTAATGTCAATTATCGTACAAATCTCACTTTTATGCTAATGTAGTTTCAAGTTTCTTTATTAGTTGTCATACAGAAATACAGAATACTTTGCATGAAATGCTTCTTTCTGTTTTGCTCCTGAGAGTGTGCTAGATAATAAAAAGATAGTATAAAATAAGTATAATATAAGTATAAAATAGAAAGTCAAGTACGTAAACAAGTGTAAACAACAAAAAAATGCAATATACCTATATACAGTATATGTACAGTATATACAGTGCAGGTACAGTACAGTGTAGAAATGGTGAGGTATAGCTTAGCTTGTGGTGCCACCTTGTGGTGGTGAGGTGCAATGAGGTGCAATGAGGAATGAGATTGATGTGCAAATTTCCTTACCAATAAATATAAAGTGTGTTAGTGTCTAAAGTGGTAAAGTGGGTGCTACAGTGTGTTGTTTATTTAGAGTGAGTGTGTGCGTGTGGATGTGTGTGCTGTGGGTGTATTGATGGTTTGTTATTGTTCATTGTTCATTGAGCATCCTGATGGCCTCTAATGTCCGTTTTATGTCTACATTACTGCTGTGGAGCACCTTGGTCTGCAATTCTTGTATGAAAGGTGCTATACAAATAAAGTGTATTATTGTTGTTGTTATTATTATTATTATTATTAGGGTAGGATCACGCTGATCCTAAAGAAAACAAGAAGGCAACTCAGAGAGACACCAGCACTCCCCTAGTGGGCAAAGCCTGCAAGTGCTGTTGTCCAACCTACTAATGGGTCTAATTTGTAGACCCATTAAACATACATTTGACTAAATACTTGCATAAAGAACCAAACATACCTGTTCATACTTCACTGACTCATACTCTTTGCACATAACTGTCCAATGGACCTATCTCAAACCATGCCCTCTTTTCTTGATCCTCCAATCACAGCTGTCGCTTACCTCGGACTTCCTCGTACGAGGTAAGCGACAGCTGTGATTGGAGGATCAAGAAAAGGGGCAGAGTTTGAGATAGGTCTATTGCACAGCCCTGGCCTATTCCTATTTTTATTGTACTATATTCTATTGTGCTATATTTAATTTAGTTTATATCCCATTTAATATTATTCGACCTCTTTATTTACAGTTGTACAGCCCTGGCCTATATTTGATTTTATTCCATAATTATATTCTATTCTATTGTGCTTAACTTAGTTCATATTTCATTTTATCTTACTCCACCTCTTTATTGTATTATCTGTCTGTTAATATCTGTCCGCCAATGTCGCACCGAAAACTACCAAAGCAAATTCCTTGTATGTGAAAACTTCTTGGCAATAAGAACCTTTCTGATTCTGATTCTGATTCTGAATTCATTCCTGCCACGAATGGAGCAGGAAGCTCCTCTGCACTTCAGTCGTCCTTCAACTGTGTCCCTGTCTGACCGCAGTGCTGCACTCAAGCCGATAAGATGAGATATTCCTTTATTGATCCCCTTGAGGAAATACTGGCATCATAGCAGCATGGGGGAGGGGGGAGGGGAGGTACAGGTATGGGCAGGGAAATAGTAGAAAGACATAAATAATAGCATAACATAAATATAGGCAATAATATTAGATCTGAATATAAAAATATGAGAAGAATAAAGGGTCTATATTATGTCCTATAGGTTGTAATATACTGTACGTTTATACGTTTCTAAACCACAGCGCTGCTCCTAATAATTCATCACCTCCAATTCTGATTCTACAACAAAGTATTAATATTTCACTTTTAATGCCAGTAAAACATATAAAACAATATATCCTGGTTTGGATTCTCTCCCTCCCCAGAGATGGACAGTGTAGGCGTGTAGAATAGTGTAGAGAGAAAGTATTGTGATATCTGGCCAGACCAGCCATCTTGTCTAGTTGTAAATACACACGTAAACACAACACTGCTTAGCTACACAATGTTGTTGTAACTAAGAGGCAGTGTTTGGCAAGAATACTAATGTGGTTTGATGAAGGGTCCGACGTGAAGCAGTGTGAAACCTGACGCTGACAGGGAAGCCTCTACCAGAGCCAGTGACGCAGGGGCGGGGCTAGGGGGTGGCTACTTGGGCTCAAGCCCTGAATGTTTTCTGAAAAGCCCCGAATCTACTTAAATTTTTTTGGACAATGAATCATTGTTACATGAAAATATGTTTGCACCAGATTTAGCAGAAGCTCATTTCCATCTGTAGTCTATCCAGCTGCTAACTGTATTTGAGTGAGTTAAGTCTTGGTGTTATGGTAGACTCAGACCTAAGCTTCAAATCACAATCAACAAGTTGACAAAAACATAATTCTTCCACCTTAGAAACATAGCTAAAGTACGGCCATTTATAAATCAAAAGGACGCTGAAAACCAGATCCATGCCTTTATCTCAAGCTGACTCGACTACTGTAATGCACTCCTTACCGGCCTCCCGAAAAAATACGATGATAACTGTTACAAAGGGTCAGATTAAACCGAATATATATATTTATTACTTGAGATATATTGTATAGTATTTGTATATCGTCTGATATCCCTTGTATATTCTTTGTACATATACACGGAATATCCCTTTACCTAGTACAGGCCAGACCATAATATTCGTTCTCCTATTGGACAGCGATCCCCTAGGCGCCACGGCCATACCCCCCAATGTCTAGTTCAAAGTCACCGCTAAGACATGCCTGGTTCTGCGCAGGAATACGAGACAGAAATAAGGCTGGTACTAGATTGTTCACCTTACGTATAAATACGTTGCAGGTGGATACAGCAGTATGTTACCCCAATAAGTTGAAGCCTCACACCACGATACAACGTGCTGTGAAGTGGGCCCGTTTTGCCCCGAAAAAGAGCCTTGAGACCGCGTGCGAATTGATAGCTGAAGTGTCAGAGTTTAACGCTGTATCGTCGAGTTCGACCTATTCTATTATTAAGTAATAGTCTATTATGTATAGTGTATCGTGCGGCTACCGTTCTACAGTGACCAGCATTACCAACGTTTCATCGTACCGAGCTAGTGTGCTTATCCAGGCTGGGCGGCCTAACCTTGTGCCGTCATCCGAGGAGCCCTAGACGAGAACCGTGTGGATATGTACACTGGATAACCTACACCGACGACTACAGAGCCCTTTTCGGCTGGATTATATTTGCTTTGGTCCTGTGGCTGTTGGAGCGGAGAATCGTCTACACCCACTACCGTGTGGGATTTACCCTGTGAGGAGCACCGTCGAGCCCGCCTATAGGACTCTGAGGCTGGCTAGCTTTCCTCCATGCGGCACTGCATACCGGAGAATAGCTGTTGTTTGTCTACGGATCAAGGGATTATTGCACTGTCTCCTGTACCTGGAGTCTCCTTATTCCTCGTTGACCCAGACTTTTGCTACCGACAAATCCTCTCCCCTGCTGGCTTACAACCGGAGGGAACCCCCTTAGTATCTCCAGCTGACCTACTAGTGTACCATATATAATTCTTATGATACAGGTGGTATTAATTATCTCCAGCGTAATATGCTCATGGACTTACGCTCTTGACCTATTCATGCACATTCTTCGCCTTACAAGCGCAACTCTCAATCTTGATAAGTAATGTAAGATAATCTTGGTGCTCTTCTAATAAATATTATTCTAAACAGTATTTCTTGTGAAGCCGTGTTATTGTGGGGGTGTTCATCTCATATACATGTGTACTGTATGGCCAGTAGTAATGTACATAACTCAGTAGTGGTTTAATGATACCATACTTATTCAATACAGTCAGGGAATTGTACCCCTCAGTTACAATTGGTCCTTCGAACCGGATGGTAATTAGCGTAATATTAATATAATATTAATATTGACATGGCCAACGATGAACACTCCACAAACGGTTCTCCTAAGCTAGATCGCCCGCAGCGCAGACGGCAGCCACCTTCTTACCTAGAGGACTACGCTGCCAGTCTACTACCTAGCTTTATACAGACATTAAACGCGGGAAAAGCGGATAGTAAAAGTATGTCAAACCCTACCGACCAGGCGACCCTGCCAGTAGAGACCCTAGTGGGTTCTAACGTAACTGACCAAGCTCACGGGGGGGACCAGGAGGGACATGACATGACTTTACCCCCCGCCAACGTCAACGAGATAGTCCCCGGAGAGCTCCAGGATAAAGAAAGCCCTCCAGGGACGGAACCCGACCCACCAACAGAAGAGACGCGCACCCAGGAGATGGACCTCCTCGGAGCGCGACCGGAGAACGGATCTCCAACGAGCACTGCCAGAAGCCGATCACCTCCATCAGTGTCTTCCCCCAGCGAGGCGGAGAAGATGCTGGCGCAGGCATTTATCGCCACCCTGGCAGCCTCCACTGAACGCGATCGACTCCAAGCACAGACGCTTAGCGAGCGCGAACATTCTTCCATGGAACAAGAGCGCCTCCGCGCGCAACACCAAAGTGAGCGCGAACACTCTACCATGGAAAGAGACCGCCTGCAGGCTCAACAACTAAGTGAGCGCGAACAATCTGCAGACCAAAGAGAACGCTTCCACGCGCAACTCCAAGCGCAAGCCCTTAGTGAACGCGAACACTCTGCAATCGAGCGAGAGCGCTTCCAGGCGCAGCAAAGGAGTGACGACGACCGCATACGCCTGGAGACTAGACGCCTCCAGACGGAAGAGAATATGGAAAGAGACCGCGCCGAAGCCCAGCGCGCCGCCGCCGATGCACAGCGCGGAGCCGCCAATGCACAGCGCGACGCAGCCCAAGCCCAGCGCGAAGCAGAGCGTGACCTCGCTCACATCAAGCGCGAAGCCGAGCGCGACCGATTACAAGCGCAGATAATGGAGCAACTGATTGCCAGGGCGACTCCCCCTCCCTCCGCACGGAGCTCCAGGGCCTCGTCAAGACAAGGGTCTAGGGCACCCTCCCCTACCCGATCAAGCGACCCGGAGCCCGGCCAACAGAAAGAGCCTATACACGTCTCCGAACCCCCTCCCCGACCGGTCCATGCGAGACCCAGCAACAGGGAAGAACCGGCCTACGCCGCTGAGAGACTAAATAGACGATTACAGGATCTAGAAGACCTGGCAGAGGAAGAAGAAGAGGGAGATGAGGAAAGTCAAGCCCAACAGCAGCATCGTACTCCACAGGACCAGGAGGTCCAGTACAGCCCAGACTTTACCCCCGAGGCCCTGCGTTACAGACCCCCGACTCAACTCACGGGTGAGCTTGACGCACGACCAGCCCGAGGAACAGCACCTGGGTACACGGGCCTTGGTACCCACCAGGTACCAGCCCACCACGACACGTAAGAGGAGACTCGCCTAGGAGGCCTCTCCCCCAACGCTCACCGATGTGCCAGCCATCCATGGCATCGTACCTTGGCACACCGACGTTCCCGGACTTCACACACGAGAACAGAGCACAGTACACAGAGCTACGAATGTGCTTAGAGACAATGATGTCCGATGTCCCCGATGAGACGTACAAGTATGCTATCCTACTCAAGCACCTGAAGGTGCCCAGAGCGCATAATATAGCGCTGGCATATTCCAACTCAAGTACCCCATACACCGCGGCTCTAGTAGCCCTCGACCAACGTTATGGACGCATATGGGACTACGTAATACAAGAGATAAGGAATATTGACCGTCTACCCCCAGCCACAGACAATCGCTCATTAGATGACCTCTCAATCAAGGTACAATCCCTGGTAGGGATGCTGGGGGCACAAAAGGAAAAGGGTAGGCACGAACTGTACGCAAACTCTAATGTTGAGAGAATATTAGAGAAGCTTCCGCCCGCCCGACAAGAGCGCTTCAGGCGGCAAAAGGACCACCGTGATCCCAACGGTCCCGAGCCATCCCTCCTAGACCTGGCCGACTTCCTGGCGAGAGAAGTCAGCAGCCTACGACTGGATACGTTCGTGCGGAGCGTACCAAGCTCCAGAGAGGGACCTAGGAGATCAAACGATAACCGCAGGCTGGTGACCGTCATGCACCAAGCCGAATCAGTACCGCGCAACAAGAACCACAGTACCCCCTCGACGAAAGAGAAGTGGAAGATTGTATGCCAGTACTGCGAAAAGGAACACTGGCTGTCACACTGTGACACGTTCAAGAAGATGACCGCCGACTCGGTGAGTCAATGGATAAAGTCCAACCGCCGCTGTTACCGCTGTGCGCGCAGTCACATGGCAGCCGAGTGCCGCTTAAAGAAGAGGTGTAGTCGGTGTGACGGAGCCCACTTGGACGTTTTACATGACAGTAACAGAAGAAAGCCTGCACCCTCAAGCAGCACAAAGGCAAGTGTTATGTACATTGACCCCGCCAGCAGCGGGGGCGCCCGGGTGCTCTTGAAGGTGGTCCGCGTAACATTGAGCTACGAGGACAAGGTCATGGACACCTACGCCGTCCTTGACGACGGGTCGGAAAAGACCCTTCTCCTCGCGTCCGCTGCGGCCCAGCTGGGGCTGCGGGGGAGCGAAGAAACGATGACGATTCGGACTATAAGAAGAGACCTGAAGACGATCAAGGGTGAGAACGTCTCCTTCACTATCGCAGCAAGCGGGCAGCCAGAGAGACGGTATAGGATCACTAACGCTTTCACCAGCCAAGACATAGGCCTGTCGCGGTACACCTACCCCATCGCCAAGCTGATGGACAAATACGTGCACCTGCGTCAACTACCTATACCGCTCATAGACGGCACCACCCCGACCCTGCTCATAGGATCCGACCACGCACACCTCATCGTCCCGATGGACCGGGTCCACACTGGGCCCAGAGGCTGTCCAGCAGCAGTCGAGACCCGCCTAGGATGGACACTACAAGGCCCCCTCTCCAGGTCTCCCAACCGAACAGCAGCCACTCGCTGCCTCCACTCCAGAGTGACAGAAGAAGACACCGCCCTCTTACAGCACGTCGAGAGGCTATGGACACTAGAGACAATGCCCTTTAAGAACGAAAAGAAACACATTCGTTCCAAGGAAGACATTTATGCCATAGCCCTCCTCGAGCAGGGGACAAGGAGAATCAAAGTCAACGGAGTGATGAGATACGCAACTCCACTCCTGAGGCGAGAGGGTATGCCTACCTTCCACGCCCCAAAAGAAGCGACGGAGCGGTATCTATCGAACACAGAGCGGCGCCTAGCCAGAGACCCCGCTCAAGCTACTGTGTACCGCGCTGAGATTGACAAGCTAATCACAGCGGGACACATAAAGAGAATTGACATTAAAGAGGCCGATCAGACGACCGAATCATGGTATGTGCCGCACCACAAAGTCCACCACAACGGCAAGGATCGTATTGTGTTTAACTGCAGCTACCAGATCGGATCACAAAATCTGAATAAAGAGCTCTTGCCCGGCCCAACACTCGGCCCCTCTCTACTAGGCGTGTTGCTACGTTTCCGCCAGAACAAGGTGGCCATCAGCGGCGACATCAAAGGGATGTTCCTGCAGGTGCGACTAGTGGAAGAGGACAAGCCCTTGCTGCGGTTCTTATGGAGAGAGAGGATCGGGGATGAGCAACCATCCATCTATCAATGGGAAGTCCTCCCTTTCGGAACCACATGCAGCCCATGCTGTGCTACGTTCGCACTGCAAAAGCACGTCGCAGAGGACCCAGCAGCTGATGAAGAGGTCCGACAAAGTGTAGGAAATAGTTTCTACGTGGACAACTGTCTGCAAAGCGTCTCGACGCCAGAAGAAGCCGAGGCCCTCCTACTCAAGCTCCGCGCCTCTCTGATCAAAGGCGGCTTTGATCTCCGGCAGTGGGCCAGCAGCGACCCTCAAGTATTGCGCAGCCTCTCCCCAGAGGACAAGGCAGCAAGCAGCGAGACCTGGATGGCGACCATCCCAGGAGAAGCCCAAGAAATTACATTAGGACTAGTCTGGCGCTTCAAAACAGACTCGCTCCATTATAGACACACACCCCTGACCAAGGAGCAGGGAAGGTCGACTTCACTACCGACCACAAGACGGAGTGTATACAGAACACTCGCCAGACAATATGACCCGTTGGGATGTATTCTACCTTACACCACCAGGGCAAAGATGATTGTACGAGCGCTATGGGACAAGGACCAGGGCTGGGACGATCCCATACCCGAACACCTTGCCTCCACATGGAGAGAGTGGGAGACAGAACTCAGCTCGCTCCCAGGTGTCAACATACGCCGCAGCTACTTCCCACCCACAGTGAGGCCGGAGACGTGTCAGATGGACCTGCATGTCTTCAGCGATGCCTCCGAAGTAGCCTACGGTTCGGTGGCCTACTTGCGGGCCCGAGAGGAGGGAGGAGAAATACATACTGCCTTCATCCTGGCTCGCTCAAGAATAGCCCCCCGCAAGCAACAATCTATCCCGCGTCTAGAGCTCTGCGCAGCCCTAGTAGGAGCGCAACTCGCCACGTTAATCCAACGTGAACTCACCATCCCGGTGCAAAGAACAATCCTGTGGTCAGACTCCATGACCGTACTCACATGGATCCAATCCGATTCGTGTAGATACAAGGTCTTCGTGGGAGTCAGAATCACAGAGATCCTAGATTTAACAGAAGCAGCATGCTGGAGGTATGTGGACACAAAGCAGAACCCAGCCGACGTCATCACACGGGGAATGTCCCTGGATGACCTCACCCGTCACAATCTCTATAGTGACGGTCCCGAGTTCCTCAAGCTCCCGGAAGAAGAGTGGCCTACACCCACCCCACGGGAGGCGAGTGAAGAGGAGGCAGAGAAGAAGAAATCTATGTTCTGTGGGTTGACACACACACTAGTCCCCACAGATCCCAACATAGACGACTGCCCCACCTTTGAGAGTGCGCAGTTAAAGACATTCCTGTGGCACCACCCAGAGGTTCCGTCCACTACTGACATTAATGCAGCTAACTACGAAGAAGCAGAACTCCTTCTGCTACAGCGAGCCCAAAGAGACTCGTTCCCCGCCGAGCTAGACTGTCTGCAGGGATCAAAGCCAGTCCCGTCAGACAGCAGACTGCTCCACTTGGCCCCTGAGAGCGACGCCCATAATCTCATCAGAGTGGGTGGTCGTCTGAGGAGAGCCCCAGACTTAACAGATGACGTCAAGTTCCCGATAGTCTTAAACAGCCGACACAAGGTCACAGAGCTCATCATAAAGAAATACGACGAGGACGTGCACCACGCCGGGGCAGAGAGATTCTTCGCGGAGATCAGACGTCGCTATTGGATACTGCAAGGAAGAGAAGCAGTACGACGCTTCCAGCGGACCTGTCTAGACTGTCGCAAGTGGCGAGCACAGCCCAGTATACCCCGGATGGCTGACCTACCCCCCTGTCGCCTCCGACTCGGCGACAAGCCCTTTCACTCCACCGGTATGGACTGTTTCGGCCCGCTGTATGTAAAGAAAGGAAGAGGGACGGAGAAGCGGTGGGGTATTGTATTCAAATGCATGACCACCCGAGCGATACACATAGAACTCCTTCCAACCATGAGTACGGACTCATTCCTTATGGCCTTCTGGAGATTCACATCGCGGAAAGGAAAACCGTCTATATTATTGTCTGATCACGGGACAAACTTCAAAGGCGGAGAAAGAGAGCTGAGAGAGAGCTTCCAAGCTATGGGCCCAGAACTTAAGACCCACCTCGCTCCCTCTCAGATTGATTTCCAGTTTAACCCCCCGAATGCACCTCACTTCGGTGGAACTTGGGAACGAGAAGTACGTTCAATAAAGACAGCCCTGTACGCCGTGCTTGGGACCCAGACCGTGGCGGAAGAAGTCCTCACGACAGTCCTCACGGAGATCGAGGGAGTATTGAACTCAAAGCCCCTCGGTTACGTCTCAAGTGATGTAGCAGATGTCGACCCAGTCACCCCCAACACTCTCTTGATGGGGCGGCTGGACCCCGCGCTCCCACAGACAGTGTACAGACCTGAAGAAGCGAACGGCCGAAGAATGTGGAGGTACAGTCAAGTATTGGCTGACAAGTTTTGGAACAGTTTCCTCCTCCACTATCTACCGTCTCTACAGACCCGCCAGAAATGGGTAAAAGAAAGAGACAATTTGACGGAAGGCACAGTCGTCAGGATTATCGACCAGTCACTACCCCAAGCTATGTGGCCGGCCGGCCGCGTAAGCAAAGTGATCACTGGTGCCGACGGAAAGGTCAGAGCGGCAGAAGTGCTCGTCCAAGGGCGGACATACACCCGACCCGTGGCGAGGCTGATAGAGTTGCCAAGGCTCCCCGACTCTCTTGATGACGACCATGACCCCCTGACTTTGTGAATTGCCCTAACGCTCACAACGGACATTGAGTAGTGGACAGTGCGGTTAATCTGTCTCTGCTTATCTAATTAGGTGCGGACTAATTAGGAGGCGGCTGTTACAAAGGGTCAGATTAAACCGAATACATATATTTATTACTTGAGATATATTGTATAGTATTTGTATATCGTCTGATATCCCTTGTATATTGAGATATATTGTATAGTATTTGTATATCGTCTGATATCCCTTATATATTCTTTGTACATATACACGGAATATCCCTTTACCTAGTACAGGCCAGACCATAATATTCGTTCTCCTATTGGACAGCGATCCCCTAGGCGCCACGGCCATACCCCCCAATGTCTAGTTCAAAGTCACCGCTAAGACATGCCTGGACATGCCCGGTTCTGCGCAGGAATACGAGACAGAAATAAGGCTGGTACTAGATTGTTCACCTTACGTATAAATACGTTGCAGGTGGATACAGCAGTATGTTACCCCAATAAGTTGAAGCCTCACACCACGATACAACGTGCTGTGAAGTGGGCCCGTTTTGCCCCGAAATAGAGCCTTGAGACCGCGTGCGAATTGATAGCTGAAGTGTCAGAGTTTAACGCTGTATCGTCGAGTTCGACCTATTCTATTATTAAGTAATAGTCTATTATGTATAGTGTATCGTGCGGCTACAGTGACCAGCATTACCAACGTTTCATCGTACCGAGCTAGTGTGCTTATCCAGGCTGGGCGGCCTAACCTTGTGCCGTCATCCGAGGAGCCCTAGACGAGAACCGTGTGGATATGTACACTGGATAACCTACACCGACGACTACAGAGCCCTTTTCGGCTGGATTATATTTGCTTTGGTCCTGTGGCTGTTGGAGCGGAGAATCGTCTACACCCACTACCGTGTGGGATTTACCCTGTGAGGAGCACCGTCGAGTCCGCCTCTAGGACTCTGAGGCTGGCTAGCTTTCCTCCATGCGGCACTGCATACCGGAGAATAGCTGTTGTTTGTCTACGGATCAAGGGATTATTGCACTGTCTCCTGTACCTGGAGTCTCCTTATTCCTCGTTGACCCAGACTTTTGCTACCGACAAATCCTCTCCCCTGCTGGCTTACAACCGGAGGGAACCCCCTTAGTATCTCCAGCTGACCTACTAGTGTACCATATATAATTCTTATGATACAGGTGGTATTAATTATCTCCTGCGTAATATGCTCATGGACTTACGCTCTTGACCTATTCATCCACATTCTTCGCCTTACAAGCGCAACTCTCAATCTTGATAAGTAATGTAAGATAATCTTGGTGCTCTTCTAATAAATATTATTCTAAACAGTATTTCTTGTGAAGCCGTGTTATTGTGGGGGTGTTCATCTCATATACATGTGTACTGTATGGCCAGTAGTAATGTACATAACTCAGTAGTGGTTTAATGATACCATACTTATTCAATACAGTCAGGGAATTGTACCCCTCAGTTACAATAACTATTTTATTGCAATGCACTATTGCATTATTTTATTCTATTTTACTAACTATTTTATTGCACTGCACTATTTTACTTTGTATCAGTGATAATCAAACCGTAAACAAAGACGCCTATTAACACTTTCAGCGCCAGATGGCGCTGTTTACTGTTACTGTTGAAAGGCCGGCGCCTTTTAACATGGGGATACGTGGCTGTGTTTGCAGGCCTAAAGCTATATTATATATTATAGCTATGGATCTAATAATATAGTCGATTGTCATTGAGTTTCTTCCGGTCAAGATGCAAAAAACAGATCATTTTCCCATCCATACATTTCCGTTTTATACCGTCGTGAATATGAGTGTAGTTTCAGGGTGGTCTGGTGTCATTTCCAAAATGCTTCGTAATGGCCGTGTATTCTAGTAAACGCGTTATCGTTTCTTCCCTGGACTAGCTACTGTTCTCAAATCAAATTTAGATTATCGGTATTATGTTTAATCATGGATGCATGAAGGGGGGGGGGGGCGCCCCTCCGTGCTTTGATCGCAACCAACGGAACACGTCACACACACACACACCCCGATCAGCATGAAGGAATTTTTGGATCAATTGATTGAATTTAATTGAAAACCTTTATTTATCCCCGAGGGGAGATTCAGATGTCCTTTACAGCATAAACAGCATAACAGCAATTAAAAAACAGCAATTAAAAAACAGTTTATACATAACATACTGTAAGGGGCTGAGGGGAATGGTGATCAATGGATGCTATGTTCCTGCCTGTTGGCTCCCCCCAATGGAGAGAAGAAAACTGACAGCTGCACACAGGCAGACCCACACACAGCTGTCTTTCAATTAGCAATCAGCATGCCTCTCAAAGAGGACAGACCAAGAACATCAGAGTGTGTCTTGGAATGGAGAATGGGAGAGCTGTTGGGAGACAACCAAACTGTGAGTTAACAGCCGGTAAGCCGGACAGCGGCCCGGCTTAGTTAAAGACTGGACTATAGCCAAGACAGTTAGGTGCTTCACTGGGAGCCAGTATGATTTTTGTTTGTTTCTTAATTTTCTGTTTTGTTTAAATAAATGCCCCTGGCCATTGTCCAGCGGGGAGCTAAAGCTGTTTGACTGTGTGTTTGATTATTTGTACAACCATATTGCACCTTCCACCTACCCCTGTCTGCTACCTTTGTTACATTGATGGAGAATGCGGGCACTGTAATTTGTTTGTACAATAGTCAAACACTGTTAAAAGCAGCATGGAGAACCTGGTGATACAGCTGTTAAAGGCCAATGAGGAGCAGAAGGCTATGCACCAGGAGCTCCTGGCAGAACAAAGGCAGCAGAATACTCTCATATATGCAGAGATGAAGAAAGGTACGGCGCCAGGCCCTACCCATCACAGTGGAGCTGGGGGTCAAACCAACCCGAGCAGATTTATCCCCAAGATGACTGAAAATTATGATGTGGAAGCCTATTTTCTGGCATTTGAACGAACAGCCACCAGGGAGGGGTGGGCTGAGGACACCTGGGCAGATCTCATTGGACCTTTTCTCACCGGGCCTGCGCAGCATGCCTATCTTGACCTCTCCCCTGAACAAGCTAAGGTATATACCCATCTAAAAAAAGAGACTTTGGCTAGGTATGGTTACAGCCTGCATGCTCGAGCTCAAAGATTTCATGAGTGGAAATACACTCGAGAGATGTCTGCCAGAGCCCAGCTGTATGACCTAGCTCGTTTGGGCAAATCCTGGCTGACTAATGACCCAGAGGGGGTGAGTGTGTTGGAGAGAGTGGTTATGGACACATTTATCCGTACATTACCCTATGATGCCAAGAAAATGGTGAGCCATGGTAACCCAACCGGGATTGATGATCTGGTCAATCTTGTTGAAAGCCACCAGGTCACAATTGAACTGCTAAAGTCAGGAAGGACTGAGCGACCAGAGGCTGGGAAAAACAGGAAAGTCCCAGAGAAGGCCCGAGTGTGGGAAAAAGAACCAGAGCGAGAAGACCAGGTGCTGAGACGCAGACGGTTCCCAGTACTTGGGGATAGGAGGAGGTGCTTTGAGTGTGGAGAGGTGGGACACCTCGCCTGGGACTGCCCCACAAGGGATGAATCCATGCCTACTGCAGCCTCGGCTGGTGGAGGCTCAGGGAGGCCTTGCCACCTACTGGACTCCTGTTGGGCCACCGAATGCTCCCCTCCCCACATGGTGCCGGTAAAGATAAATGGAAAGGATGCAGGAGCACTGGTGGATTCAGGTAGTTCAGTCTCACTGGTCCAACCCCATCTCCTTGACCAGCTGGAACCTGGTGAGTCGATACCTGTGTCCTGTGTTCATGGGGATACCAGGGAATATCCTGTGGGTAAGGTTCAGCTCACCACACCTCAGGGTACCTGTGAACTGAAGGTGGGAGTGGTTCCCCGTCTACCCGTCCCGGTGCTGGTTGGCCGAGACTGCCCCCTCTATGAGAAACTATACCAGATGAAAAAGGTGAGCGAGAGAACTCAATATACTCGATGTAATGTAACCTCAAAAGGACGCAAACGTGTACTAACTTCCCCAAAGGTGTATTCCCCAGGAGGAGAGACCTCCAAGCTGGTGTGTGTTGCTCCGGAGAACGATGACCAGAGCTCCACAGGGCCCAGCTCAGAAGAGGAGTTGGAGAACCTATTTGCTTCCTTTCCAGATGAAGTGAGCTTGGGGGAAGCCGAGCAGGGAGCCCAGCCCTTACCCCGGTTGAGAGGACAGTTTGGTACGGCCCAGTTGGGGGATCCCAATCTGCTGCATGCTCGGAGCAATGTGCAAGAGATAGAATGGAAACTGGCTCCCGGGGTGAGTAAACTCTCATATCCCCATTTTCTGATAAAAAATCAACTTCTCTAGTATGCTCAGATGGTGGACAGTCAAAAAAGATGATTGCTAGTGGTGCCCAAACAGTATGTGTCCACAGTTTTACACCTGGCCCACAGCCATGTCCTCGGTGCCCATCTGGGGGTCGAGAAAACCAGAGACCGTATCAGGGGACGGTTCTATTGGCCAGGAGTGGTAAGAGCGGTCACAGACTACTGTTGCACATGCCCAGAATGTCAAAAGATGGCACCAAAACCCCACTTCAAAAATCCACTGATACCATTGCCGATTATTGAGGTGCCCTTTGATAGGATTGCCATGGACCTAGTGGGACCGCTAGTGAAATCTGGAAGGGGACACCAATATATCCTTGTTGTCCTTGACTATGCCACCAGGTATCCTGAGGCCATTCCCCTCCGGAACATGACAACGAAGGGCATTGCACGGGAGCTGCTCCAGATGTTCAGCAGAGTTGGGATACCCGGAGAGATACTTACGGACCAAGGGACCCCCTTTATGTCTAGGATCATGAAGGACATGTGTCGGCTCCTCAAGGTAAAATAAATTAGAACTTCAGTATACCACCCACAAACGGATGGTTTGGTCAAAAGATTTAACAAGACCCTGAAGTCCATGCTCCGGAAAGTGGTTGATAAGGATGGCAGGGACTGGGATCAGTTGCTGCCTTACCTCATGTTTTCCATTAGAGAAGTACCACAGGCATCTACAGGATTCTCACCATTTGAACTCCTGTATGGAAGGCAACCAAGGGGCCTGCTTGATGTGGCTAGAGAGGCCTGGGAGGAGCAGCCCAGCCCACATCGCAGCCTGGTGGAACATGTGGAGGTGATGCGGGACCGCATGAAGGTACTGTGGCCAATGGTAAGGGAACATATGTCACAAGCCCAGGAAGCCCAAAGACGAGTCTATAATAGGGGTGCACAGCCACGTGAGTTCCAACCTGGGGACAAAGTGTTGGTACTGGTACCCACCACTGACCACAAGTTTCTGGCCTCCTGGCACGGACCATATGAGGTGGCCGAAAGGGTAGGCCCAGTTAACTACAAAGTGCGCCAGCCAGGACGCCTATTCAAATCTATCATGTCAACCTGCTTAAGATGTGGTATGCCAGAGATGTGCTGGTGTCTTGTGTTTCTCCTTGTGTCTTCCCTTACTCCTCACCAAGGGATGAAGGTGTCGAGGTGACGTATGGGCCAGGGCTCTCAAAAATGCAGCTGCAGCAGATGAAGGAATTGGTGCAGAGAGCCTCAGGTGTGTTCTCCAGTGTACCAGGCCAGACCACCCTGGTGGAACACCACATCCAGACAGAGCCGGGTCGGAAGGTGAAAATGCGGCCTTACAGAACCCCAGAAGCCACGAGGGTCATCATTGAAGAAGAGGTCAAGAAGATGCTGACACTGGGCGTCATAGAGGAGTCCTATAGTGAATGGGCTAGCCCGATCGTCCTGGTCCCTAAGCCAGACAACACAAAAAGGTTCTGTAATGATTTTCGGAAGCTTAATGAAATATCTAAATTTGATGCCTATCCCATGCCTAGGGTTGACGAGCTGATTGACCGGCTGGGGGAGGCCCGGTACATCAGCACCCTGGATCTAACCAAGGGGTATTAGCAGGTGCCTCTAGCAGCTGACTCCAAGGAGAAGACTGCGTTTGCTACCCCCACAGGGCTGTACCAATACACAGTGTTGCCCTTTGGCCTGCATGGAGCCCCAGCCACCTTCCAAAGGCTAATGGACAAAGTGTTGAGACCTCACGTGAGTATGCAGCTGCATATCTGGATGATGTGGTAATCCACAGTGAGGACTGGGAGAGCCACTTGGACAGGCTTGCTGCGGTATTAGAGGCTCTCCGCAAAGCAGGTTTAACAGCCAATCCAAAGAAGTGCAAGCTTGGTTTGGAGGAGGCTGAATACCTGGGTTTCACCATCGGACGAGGAAATGTGAAACCACAGGAGAGTAAGGTTCAGTCTATTGAGGAGTGGCCCCGACCAGCAACTAGGAGACAGGTAAAGACCTTCCTGGGACTTACCTCCTATTACTCTCGTTTCATCCCTAACTACTCCTCTATAGCTGCTCCCCTCACAGACCTAACCAAAGCCACCAAGCCCCTCATGGTGGAATGGACGGAAGAGGCAGAGAAGGCGTTCCAGGGTCTCAGAGAGGCACTTTGTGCACGGCCCGTGCTGGTCACCCCGGATTTCACGCAGGAGATGATCGTGCAAACAGATGCGTCAGAGGTGGGAGTAGGAGCCGTACTCTCTCAAGAGATACGAGGTGAGGAACATCCAGTACTCTACATCAGTAGGAAGCTGAACCAAAGGGAGCAAGGATATGCCACGGTAGAGAAGGAAGGACTGGCTATCAAGTGGGCACTGGAGCATCTCAGATATTATCTGGTGGGCCGACATTTCTCTCTCGTAACTGACCATGCACCCCTAGTCTGGATGTCCAAAAAGAAGGAGACTAATGCTCGAGTCGGTAGATGGTTTCTTTCCTTACAAGAGTTTGATTTCTCTGTGATCCACAGGTCGGGAGCCAAACACGGGAACGCAGACGCCCTGTCCCGGAGAGATGCCCTCTGGACCTTATTTGCCTCTCCTAAGCAGGGACTGAAGGGGGGGGTATGTAAGGGGCTGAGGGGAATGGTGATCAATGGATGCTATGTTCCTGCCTGTTGGCTCCCCCCAATGGAGAGAAGAAGACTGACAGCTGCACACAGGCAGACCCACACACAGCTGTCTTTCAATTAGCAATCAGCATGCCTCTCAAAGAGGACAAACCAAGAACATCAGAGTGTGTCTTAGAATGGAGAGTGGGAGAGCTGTTGGGAGACAACCAAACTGTGAGTTAACAGCCGGTAAGCCGGACAGCGGCCCGGCTTAGTTAAAGACTGGACTATAGCCAAGACAGTTAGGTGCTTCACTGGGAGCCAGTATGATTTTTGTTTGTTTCTTAATATTCTGTTTTGTTTAAATAAATGCCCCTGGCCATTGTCCAGCGAGGAGCTAAAGCTGTTTGACTGTGTGTTTGATTATTGTACAACCATATTGCACCTTCCACCTACCCCTGTCTGCTACCTTTGTTACAATACATAACATACACTTATTAGTATGTGTTAAAAACAAGATGAACAAGTACACAGGGATAAAAAACAAAGAAAAAAACAAGTCCAATCATGAATGTGTTGTTAAATAATTAAATTAATTTGTTACAGTCCACAACCCAGCTCCTCCAGTCCACGGCAGTTGGCCCGTCCTGGCCCTGCTTGGTTGTGGAGCCAAAGGACTGCCCAAAGCGCTTTGTGGTATGTCGGGGGGGGATGAGTCTGTGGCTAAACGTGGACCGCATTGCGGTCAGCTCATCATAGAGGGGGTGGCAACGCAATATTGATACCATATAGTCCTTACTTTGACCAGGATCTGTCCCGAAAAGAATATTCCAATGATCTGATCGCCATTCCAAGTACTGATGTCGATCAAGGTGCCAACGTAATCCAGCATTGAACATGAACCCGACCCTCGTCGATGCATGCGTTATAAGCGTTTGGCTTGACCGAGTAGTTAGACCCCGCCCACAGGCCGCAGCTCGGCCCAGACACCAAGCCACATCGTTTCAAATGGAGTGCAATAGGCGGCTTTTGAGATCTCAGACCCATCCCCAGTGATAACACAGGCTGCCGGCATGTCTTTATGAATGGAAATATCGAATAAAAGAAACAACGATGAAAACCCGACTATACTCTGGTTTTCGGGGGTCCTGGCGCTCAACGTTCGGCGAGTTAACCCTAGATCTTAGATCCTAATATGAAAAACGATGTGATTTAATGTTCTATGTCTTACCTTGACTTTGTCTATTTTGCTGCTATCTATTTTATGCTTTATGTCTGCACTTTATGCATTGCTCTTGATCTGCCAATGTTGTGCTCATTTTATGCCTGTCTTTTTTTACTGCTGTGAAGTACTTTGAGCAATTCTTGTATGAAAGGTGCTATACAAATACAGTGTATTATTATTATTATTATTATTATTATTATTATTATTATTATTATTATTATTATTATTATTATTATTATTATTATTATTATTATTATTATTATTATTATTGTTTGCTTTGGCGTCCGTTCACGAGTATATACGTTCTGAGGACAACAGCAGAGAGGGTAGGCTCTTTTAACTGAATACTGTGTACATCATTTTGAAGTGTGTGACTAAATTGTGTTGTGGAAATTGTTTGTAATTAGTTTCACCCAGCTGACAGAAACTGGAGGTGTGGCCTTTGTGCATGTAGTTAAGTGGGCACTTGTGACAGTTTTTCTGCTTAAATACCAGCTTTTTCTCTGTTGGATTCATTCTGAGGACAACAGCAGAGAGGGTAGGCTCTTTTAACTGAATACTGTGTACATCATTTTGAAGTGTGTGACTAAATTGTGTTGTGGAAATTGTTTGTAATTAGTTTCACCCAGCTGACAGAAACTGGAGGTGTGGCCTTTGTGCATGTAGTTAAGTGGGCACTTGTGACAGTTTTTCTGCTTAAATACCAGCTTTTTCTCTGTTGGATTCATTCTGAGGACAACAGCAGAGAGGGTAGGCTCTTTTAACTGAATACTGTGTACATCATTTTGAAGTGTGTGACTAAATTGTGTTGTGGAAATTGTTTGTAATTAGTTTCACCCAGCTGACAGAAACTGGAGGTGTGGCCTTTTGCTGCAGGTGTCACTCATCAGTAATTAGTGATAGTGATTTAAAGACTTGCTGGCATAGCGTCAGCGAAGCGTCGAGAAACGAAGAGGGACAAAGAGGAGGAGTTTTCCTGGAGTTTACCGCAGAGGGATCCACCGATCCACCCAGTGCTAAGTACACCATAATCCCATATTCCCGTCCCACTCTGCTATTTCCCTACTATCTCGCTTCCTCCCTAGCCCCTTCAACCTCCTCCTACCACTCTTGACACCACAATGTGCCTCATACCTATATCCACAATCTGCTCCTCAAGAACAGAATCAACCCATCCACGCCAGTTTGCTAGCAACCCGGCTAATCTCTCCTACCCTCCTACAGCCACTAATACACCTGTCACAGTACAGGGAGGCTTATGGAATTGTCAATCAGCAGTCAAGAAAGCTGACTTCATTACTGCCTACGCCCATAGTCTAAATCTGCAGCTCCTGGCTCTAACTGAGACCTGGATAACCCCCAATAACTCGTCAACACCTGCAGCATTATCTACAAACTATAACTTCACTCACACACCTCGACCCTCCAGACGGGGTGGAGGCACTGGCCTCATGACATCTCCTTCATGGGCTACAAACCTAACGCAACTCCCAGAACTGTCACTCTCCTCCCTCGAATATCATGCAGTATCTGTCTCTAATCCTTTCAATCTCACCATTGTTACACTCTATCGCCCTCCAGGTCCCCTCGATCACTTCACAGATGAGCTGGACATGCTTCTAAGCTCCTTACCGGAAGATGGTACCCCGCTCCTTCTATTGGGCGACTTCAACCTGCCTGACTCATCTCAGTCGGTCCCAGTGGTCTCCCTCCTACAACAATTTGACCTGACTCCCACTGCCATGCCTCCCACCCACAAAGCAGGCAACTCCTTGGATCTCATATTTTCCCGTAACTCCAGCATCATTAACACCACGGTAACTCCCCTACATGTATCTGACCATTCCTTCATATCCTTCTCACTAACTCTCATGCTTAACCGAAAAGTCTTCACCCCAACTCAAACCGTCTCACTCAGACGCAACCTGCCCTCCCTATCCCCCTCCACCCTCTCCTCTGACATAATATCCGCTCTACCTTTGAGTGACACCTTCTCTGCTCTCCCCACAGAGATGGCAACCTCCACCCTCCTCTCAGCCCTTGCAACCTCCTTCGACAAGCTCTGTCCCCTCGTTGAGAAACCTGCCCGCCGTTCCCCACCCAGTCCATGGCTGACGGATGCAGTGAGAGAACAAAGACAGGTCCTGAGAGCGGCTGAGAGGAAGTATAGAAAGTCACGCCTCACTGCTGACATCGACACATATCACAACCTCTTGTTAACATTCTCCAAAACCATTACTAATGCCAAAGCTTCTTTCTTTCACCATAGGATCGAGGCCTCTGCCAAGAATCTTCGCAAACTGCATGCTACCATGTCCTCCCTCCTCACTCCCCCCCCACCTCCTCCTCCCTCATCTTTTTCTGCCGAAGACTTTGCGATCTTCTTTGAGGAAAAAGTGGAGAACATCCGCAGCTCCTTCTCCCAACCCCCACCCATTCCAAACGCTGAATCGAGAACCTCATCCTTCACTCTGTCATCTTTCTCTCCCATTACAGAAGCCGAGACCCTGACACTGGTAACGTCGAACCGTCCGACTACATGCCAGCTGGACCAGCTACCCTCCCCACTCCTCCAGACCATAGCACCGGACATCCTCCCATTCCTAACTGCAACCATCAACTCCTCACTCAACTCGGGGGTGGTCCCCACCTCCCTAAAACAAGCCAGAGTCACGCCCCTCATAAAAAAACCAACCCTGAACCCCACCGTCATAGCCAACTATCGCCCTGTCTCTCTTCTCTCCTTCCTTTCTAAAACACTTGAACGTGCTGTATCCAACCAACTTACTGCTTATCTCTTACAGAATGACCTCCTAGACCCCAATCAGTCTGGCTTCCGGACTGGCCACTCCACAGAAACGGCCCTCATTGCGGTCACAGAGGCACTTCACTTAGCAAAAGCGAAAGGCCTCTCCTCTGTCCTGATTCTCCTAGATCTATCTGCAGCCTTCGACACAGTCAACCATCAGATCCTCCTCGCGGCCCTCGCAGGAATGGGAGTGGCTGGATCTGCGCTGACATGGCTGACATCATACCTCAATGACCGCTCCTACCAAGTGTCATGGAGAGGGACTCTGTCGGCCACCCGCCCCCTCCGGACGGGTGTCCCCCAGGGCTCGGTCCTAGGACCCCTTCTCTTCTCCCTCTACACTAAATCACTGGGTAACATTATCACATCTCATGGCTTCTCATATCATTGTTATGCCGATGATACTCAACTCTTCCTCTCCTTCCCTCCCTCAGATATCCACGTCTCTGAGCGGATCTCGGCCTGTCTGTCCGACATCTCCGCCTGGATGACGACCAACCACCTCAAACTGAACCTAAGCAAAACAGAATTGCTCCACCTGCCGGCCAAATCCTCCCCCCTGACCGACCTCTCCATCACAGTCGAGAATGCAGCTGTGACCGCGTCGCCGACCGCCAAGAACCTTGGTGTTGTCCTCGACGACCAGTTGAACTTCTCTGCTCACATCGCAGCGACAACCAGAACCTGCAGATTCCTCCTGAGCAACGTCAGAAGGATACGCCCCTTCCTGACAAAAGAAGCCACCCAACTCCTCGTCCAATCAACAGTCATCTCCCGCCTCGACTACTGCAACGCACTGCTAGCTGGCCTCCCGGCCACTGCCACCAAGCCTCTTCAACTCATTCAAAATGCAGCGGCCCGCCTGATCTCAAACCTACCGAAGTCAGCCCATGTCACCCCACTTCTTAGGGACCTGCACTGGCTCCCCATTGCTGCACGTATCCGCTTCAAGGCCCTCGACCTAGCATACCGTGCGGCAAAGGGAACCGCTCCCGCCTACCTCCGGTCAATGGTCTCTAACTACACACCCTCAAGACCCCTACGCTCTGCGTCTTCTGGCCGCCTCAGATCTACTCCTATCCAAGCTCCCGGAGGGTCATCAAAGAGAAGCCGCCTATTCTCAGTCCTTGCCCCACAATGGTGGAATGAACTACCCATCCCAGTTAGGACAGCCGAATCCCGTCCAATCTTTCGCCGTCGACTAAAGACTCACTTCTTCAACCATTATCTGAAATGATAAAAAAAAAAAAAAAAAAAAAAAAAAAAAAAAAAAAAATCTAACCCCGACTAACCTTAATGTCATGCACTTGTCCTAATAAACTAACCTACACTGTAACACGCAACACTTTGATGAACATTGTTACTCAGCTGATAGAGTTATACCCTTCTTGCTGTCTTGTCGCACAGAACTTGTAAGTCGCTTTGGATAAAAGCGTCAGCTAAATGACTAAATGTAAATGTAAATGTAAATATACGTGTTTCGATTCCATGCGTTGTGGTCCAGAGCCACGAGTATACTCGTGACGAGTTGTTATTGTTTTATTCCATATTTATAACGCTTATTAGGTCCCCGATCCACTAGCAGGATCTTTCGACATATTTGATTTTCGAAACATGCAGTACCGGCCAGATCCGCTTAGGGGCGCCATCGCTCCACTGCAGTATCATTGAGGGGATTTAAAAAAAAATGCTTTTACAGTCCTGTGGGCGGATCATAGAGCCTTGATTCCAAACGAAGACCCTCCATCTTTGATCAGCTTGCCGAACGTTTTTTTCAGCGTGGAATAATGGGATTTATGATTAGCCAATGTGCATATCGATCTACCAGAATCCGATTACTGGTGAGGAAATGCTGCCGGCGATCACATGGCCTGACGGTAGGATAATATTACCCCAAATTACAGCTGGATTGGACATTGTTTTATAACCTAACGTGATAGACTACTGACATTGGCTACCGGAACGCACACTCTATTGCTAATCAATAATACTGATCGGCGTTCCCCGCCGCCCTCCTTTCATCCATAGATGCTCTGTAATAGTCCGGATGCTACGCAGTTTGTTTTATTTCATTCGTGTATATATACAGCAGAAATGGCATTTGATATAACGGCGCCAACGTTTAGCTTTTTTTGCAGCCTCCTGCAGAAAAGCCTAGACGAAAAGCGCGATATACCTTATATTCACAACGCTATAAAATGACAACCAACCGATGGATTTTTATTTTCTTTAAGCCATTATGAAGGCACGGTTTATGCACTCAAGTGACAATGAGAATGGACAGATAGCAATACTATAAATGATATATAAAGCTCTTAGAAAGTACATCGGAGGGGGAGCTCCCGTAGCTCACCGCGTATCTCTGCGCTATTTCGGCGTCGGGGACAACCGTGCTCGTCACGGATCTGGGGTACACAAGTTCGATTCCCGGACCCGCCGTATTTTCTCAGAGTGTCTTCCCCTACTCTACATCCCATTCAACCTGTTTCTGTCGGTCATGCTTGACCAGTTTCTGTCGGTCATGCTTGACCAGAAAAAGCGATAAACGCAAAAAAATGAAGTTTAAAAAAAAGAAAGTACATCGGTTTGTTTACAATCCTCTGTCATCTGAGGCCTAAATCGCCGCGGGGCTCCGGTCGCCATAGTGTGAATTTAAGTGTGAATTTAAGTGTTCTCTAGTGCCTTTTGTCCGCTTTAAGGTGGTGGTATAAGTTAAAGGTTGTGGCGTCGAAGTAAAAAAAATTCTATCTGGGCTAAGCCCCGGATCTCCTACAATCCGCCCCTGCAGTGATGTAAACAAAACAACAGAAACTGGATCTATGATCAGGGCAAACAAGCACCCCGTGGGTGGAGAAGGGCTGAAGGAGCTCATCGCTGGGTATCTCGTCGAGGAGATGTTACCTGTTCACAAAGAACAATGTCAAGCTGCCAGTGCCAACAGAGAAAGACGTTTTCTGGCTATGGGAGAGAGAGAGAGAATATACAGTGATGGAAGCTAATTTGAAGGCCAGACTCAGAGAGTAACATAATGAGTAATGTAACTAATTACTACAGCGACGGAGCAGGGACATGAAGAATAAATCTGTGAAATGCGTTAAATAATTGGCACTAGGCTCTAACAGAAGTGGCACTAAACAGTCTTTGGACGGTGACCAGCTCCACGCGTATCTCCGATTGCGGTATATTCTAAAAGCAAGTATCCTTTTGTACCTTATTCCCAAAGGTACCGGCTACCTGATATACAGTAGGTAGGACCATTTGATAGTTATTCAAAGTAACTAGGATAGCTCCACAATTAATTATTTTCCATCTACAAATCAAACTCTTCAAGAATGTATGTGAATGTACACCAGACATGCAGCATAGTAAAATTAAATAATAATAATAATAGGTGCTTTTAAGATTAACGTTTTCACTACCACACTATAGAAGGTTAACCGTCCGTAGTGTGGTAGTGAAAGGGTTAACCTTCTGTAGTGTCACTAGTGGTAGTGAAAGGGTTAACCTTCTGTAGTGTGGTAGTGAAAGTGTTAACCTTCTGTAGTGTGGTAGTGAAAGTGTTAACCCTTTGTAGTGTGGTAGTGAAAGGGTTAAAGTAACGTGCTGGACCATAACATGATGGTATAACATGGACACGGAAAACTTTAAGGCATCAGCAGCTGCTGAGAAGACCAGAGGCAGAGGGTCAGTTGGTTGAGAGAGAGAGAGAGAGAGAGAGAGAGAGAGAGAGAGAGAGAGAGAGAGAGAGAGAGAGAGAGAGAGAGAGACCGGAGCTTTTTTAATCTGGTTAAAAATAAATAAGGAACTTACATCAACCGAGAAAGATGTCTACCTGTGTGCCACCTACATCCCCCCAATCGAATCCCCATATTATAAGGAGGACATGTTCCCAATCCTACAAGACGAAATCAACCAGTTCCAGGCTTGTGGTCACATTATAGTCTGTGGGGACCTCAATGCCAGGACAGGACGAGAACCTGACACTCTCAGCACACAGGGTGACAAACACATACCAGGAGGTGGAAACATCCCCTCCCAAATATGCCCCCCCAGAAAGAACTATGACCAAACAACAAATAAACATGGGTCACAACTTATACAGCTCTGTTGCTCGCTGGGACTGTACATAGTTACCGGTAGGCTCAGAGGGGACTCTTATGGTAGGTACACATACAGCTCATCTCTGGGTAACAGCACAGTAGACTATTTTATCACTGACCTCAGCCTAGAGCAGGGGTCAGCAACCTTTTTGACATGGAGTGCCTGTTTGAAATATAGTTGTAACTAGTGTGCCTCAACAATATTCCATGCATCGTAAATTTTTTTTCTCATAATCAGGTCTTTTTAATGATCATTTTTACATTATTACATCATTATTGTTATTGTTATTATTAACAATATTATTATGATGGTTGTATCAACCCTAAATCTGAGTTGGGGGAGGGGGAATGCAATGCAGACAAACAGCTGCATACAGTGCGACCATTTTGCCCATTCATTTTTGGACACATCACACACCATCGGTGTACTGTACGTGTGCTGTCATAGCTCCACCTACAGGCCTAATGGAGAACAGGATGTGAATGGAGGGTGAATGTGAGGTATATCGTGTAAATAAGTTTTGATTGATCGCAAGACTACACTGTAAAAAAATAAATAATAATAAGTTACCAGAACTTAAAAATATTGAGTTCAGTTACTGTGCATTAAGGTTTCCAGTTTTCAATCCATAATAAGTTAACAGAAAAATAAGTACACAACCACATTATTTCAACCTAATAAAACTATGTTTATTGTCATTGTTTTAAGAACACAAGTTGACTTGGTAATACTCACATTTTGAGTAAAAAAATTGCTTTTAACATGTGCAATGTTCAATGAAATAGAAAAATAAATAATAAAATTTGTTGATTAATCCCACTGGTCACAATGGTGACCGTAATAATGTTTTTGTTATAAGGCTCTGCAAATGTTACTGAATGATGTAGCAATGTATTTCCAGCTAAATTGAAATAATAAACAAATAAAGGGTCTCAATTAAATATGTGGTATAGTAAAAAGAACCTGTGGGAGGATTTCAACAAGATAAATGCGACAACAGTGCAAGATATTTCACTATAATATTTAAAAGAAAATATATATATATATATATATATATATAATATTTTTTTTCTTTTTCTTTTTTCTTTTTTTTATGCTGCCCCCTGTGCCTATGAAAATGCCCCCTGTTGCCTACCCCTGGCCTAGAGTCTCTCAGAGCGTTCACAGTCAGCCCGCTAACACCCCTATCAAAACCACTGTCTACCTGAATAGATCAACACCCAAACAGGAAATACCAAAACCAAACAAACTACACACTATTAAAAAACACTACAAATGGAAAGAAAGTAGTATGGAAGCATTCCAATCCGCTATCAAGCTACAAAAAGTCCAATCAAAACTAGACCAATTCCTGAAAAAAAACGTCCAACACAACAGCAAAAGCGTAAACGGGGCGGTAGAAAACCTCAATAATATATTCGACATTACAGCTTCCTTATCCAACCTAAAGGCCTCAAATAGGAAAGCGAGGAAAAATATAAATATGCATGACAAATGGTATGATAATGATTGTAAAAATCTCAGGAAGAAATTAAGGAACCTATCAAACCAAAAACACAGAGACCCAGACAACCAGAACACACGTCTCCAATACAGTGAAACACTGAAACACTACAAAAACACAGTTAGAAAAAAAAGGGACCAACACGTTAGAAACCAGCTACAAGATATAGAGGAATCCAGGGCAGCTAGGTGGTGTAGTGGGCACGGCGCTCACCACCAATGCAGGAGACGCTGGGTTCGAGCCCAGCTCTCCGCATTGCTTTCAGCTTGGCTGGTCGTTCATACTAACACAATTGGCAGTGTTAGGGGTGGGAAAGCTGATGGGTGGGGATCGCACGTTGTGGACAGGGACTCCTACAGGTCGGTTGGTGCGCCTGCGCAGCAGAATCAGGAAGCGGCGGGGGCGGCGGGTCCCTCCCACGCAGACCCCCACCGCTGAGAGATCGCGCTGTGCAGGTGAAAAGATGCGACGGCTGCTTCCTCGAGTACCGGAGGGGACACCTGATGTAAGGCTTAGTCCACATTGCAGCCGGCTTGTGGGAGGCATGGCCTAACAGCGTTCGAGACAGGGGAGGGTAGAATTGGACGATACGAAATTGGGATGGGAGAAAAAAGTAGATAAAAAAAAAGAAGATATAGAGGAATCCATAAAAACAAACAACTTCTGGGAAAACTGGAACAAACTAAACAAAGAACACCACGAGGAGCTACCCATCCAAATTGGAGATGTATGGGTAAACCTCTTCTCCAATCTCTTTAGCCCAATACAAAATAATGAACAGCAAAAACATATACAAGATAAATTACAACGCCTAGAGTCAACCATAAAAGATTACCAGAACCCAGGGCGGCTACGTGGCGTAGTGGGCAAGGCACTCGCCACGAATGCGGAGACGCTGGGATCGCCTGTTCGATCCCAGCGCTCCACATTGCTTTCAGTTTAGCTGGTCGTCCGTACTAATACACATTGGCCGTATTAGGGGGTGGGAAACTGATGGGTGGGGATCGGGCGTTGTGGACAGCGACTCCTACAGGTCGTTTGGTGTGCGCCTGCGCAGTAGAATCAGGAAGTGTCGGGGGCAGCGTGAGCCTCCCACGCGTTACTCCTCGCCACTGAGAGATCGAGCTGCGCAGGTGAAAAGATGCGACTGCTGTTACCTCAAGTACCGGAGGGGACTTGTGCTATGTATGACTTAGTCCACATTGCAGCCGGCTTGTGGGAGGCAAGAAACAGCGTTCGTGACAGGGGAGGGTTGAATTGGATGATACGAAATTGGGATGGGAGAAAAATATAGAAAATGGGAGAAAAAGTGGATAAAAAAAAAAAAAGATTACCAGAACCCGCTAGACTCCCCAATTACACTACAAGAACTACAGGACAAAATAAAATCACTTAAAAACAAGAAGGCCTGCGGAGCGGATGGTATCCTAAATGAAATGATCATATTCACAGACTCCAAATTCCAATTGGCTATACTAAAACTCCTTAACATTGTCCTTCGCTCTGGGATCTTCCCCAATATTTGGAACCAAGGACTCATAACAACGCTCCACAAAAAGGGAGACAAATCTGACCCAAACAATTACCGTGGGATCTGTGTCAACAGCAACCTGGGAAAAATCCTCTGTATGATCATTAACCACAGACTCTAGTGTTGTCACGATACTGGAATTTCGACTTCGATACGATACCTTGAAAAGTATCGATACTTCGATACCATTTCGATACCAAAAAAAAATATATATATATATATATTTTTTTTTTTTTTTTTTTTTTTTTAAACAAATTTAGCTTTTGTTGCTGGTTGATTCTCCTCAGCTTCTCTGGTACTATAAGAGAAGATAAATATAACACTTTTAAAACCCTTTGTTTATCTTTAGATCAGAGAGAGAGAGAGAGAGAGAGAGAGAGAGAGAGAGAGAGAGAGAGAGAGAGAGAGAGAGAGAGAGAGAGAGAGAGAGAGAGAGAGAAAGAGAGAGTGGCTGCTGGAGATTTGAGGTCTACTGAGCGCACCTTTCTAGTTATGACCCGAAAACAAGGGTACTTGAGAGAGAGAGAGAGGGAGATTTCTCCGGAGCTATGCTCGGAGCATTTATTAACGTTACATTTTCAACAACATTGCTGCTAATTGGACACTTCATGGAGGCGAAGTAACGTTGTGTCGAGTTCATGCGTGTACTAGTGTAGGATGGGCTCCGCTCTACCTAATGTTGGGAACGGGGTAGTTGTGTCGAGTTCATGCGTGTACTGGTGTAGTGTGGGTGGGCTCGGCTTGACGTTACTCCGTTTCCATTAAGTAATTATAAATGTGGCCAGCTAGCTAGCATAAGCTAACGGAGGAACGACAGCTAACGTTAGCTAATAATAGCTTTGTTTACAAGCTGAACACTCCCGGCTGTGAGGGGGAGGAGGCTGCAGCAGCAGCTTGTGTCTGTTGCCGGTCTCTGAGGAGGAGGAGGAGGAGGAGGAGGAGGAGGAGGAGGAGGAGGAGGAGGAGGAGGAGGAGGAGGAGGAGGAGGAGGTGGAAGGGCAAGCGTGCTCTGGCAGCGCGTCTGTCTGTCAACAACTTGCGGGAGCAAGCCAGCTGGTATCGGTACTGCAGAAAGTATCGGTATTTCGGGAAATGAGTATCGAAACCTTTTTAAATATTCAGTATCGATATGTATCGATACTTCGATATTTTTGACAACACTAACTCATACATTTCCTCACAAACAACAATACCTTGAGCAAATCACAGATTGGCTTCCTACCAAATCACTGTACAACAGACCACATTCTCACCCTCAGCACCCTAATCGACAACCAAATAAATAAAAATAAAAGCAAAGTATACTCCTGTTTCGTTGACTTCCAAAAAGCATTTGACTCAATTTGGCACGAGGGTCTGCTGTACAAGCTGTTAGATAGTGGCATTGGAGGGGAAACCTAGGACCTCATAAAGTCAATGTACGTCACCAACAACACATGTGCTGTGAGGATTGAAGAAAAACACACAGACTTCTTTCCTCAACGCCGTGGGGTTAGACAGGGGTGCAGTTTGAGTCCAACCCTCTTCAACATATACATAAATGAACTGGCAAAAACATTGGAACAAACTGCAGCACCTGGCATCCCCCTAGCAAACACAGAAGTCAAATGCCTACTGTTTGCAGATGACCTGGTGCTGCTGTCCCCAACAAAAGAAGGGCTACAGCACCTTGACCTTCTGCACAAATTCTCCCAGACATGGGCACTGACAGTAAACCTAAACAAAACTAAAATTATGATATTCCAAAAAAAGCAACAACAAAAACACAAATTCCTCCTAGATACAATTTCCCTAGAACACACAAAAAACATCAGTGCTACAGGGAACTTCAACCAAGCTGTGAACGACCTGAGAGACAAAGCAAGAAGGGCTTTTTATGCCATAAAAAGGAACATCAAGTTAGACATTCAAATCAAAATCTGGCTCAAAATATTAGACTCCGTCATAGAACCGATTTCCCCTATATGGTTGTGAAGTCTGGGGCCCACTTGCAAACCAAGACTTCACCAAATGGGACAAACACCCAATTGAGACTCTGCATGCAGAATTGAGCAAATCCATTATCCGCACCCAACGGAAAACACAAAATAATACATGCAGAGCAGAACTAGGAAGATACCCACTAATCATCAAAATTCAAAAAAGAGCATTTAAATTCCACAATCACCTAAAAGAAAGTGACCCAGACACACTCCACAACATAGCCCTCACCTACAGAGAGACCCTAGAGAGATGCCCACTCAGCCAGATGGTTCTGGGACTCTGCTCACAAACACAAGCAGAGCCACCAGACAGAAACCACACTGGACTAAATCAAATTATAAGAAAACAAAAAGAAAACTATCTGACACATTGGAAAGAATCAACCCAAAACCAGAGCTAATTGAAATGCTATTTGGCCGTAAACAGAGAGTACACAGTGGCAGAATACCTGAGCACTGTGACTGACCCAAAACTAAGAATATCCTTGACTAGGTACAGACTCAGCGAGCACAGCCTAGCCATTGAGAAAGGCCGCCATAGGCAGACCTGGCTCCCAAGAGAAGACTGACTATGCACCCACTGCACACAAGATGAGGTGGAAACCGAGCTCCACTTCATATACTTCCCACAAATTGCAAACACCCAAAGAGACTTTGAAAACATGGACAATAACTCAAAACTCCCATACCTACTGGGAGAAATACAAGAATGTGCAAACACAGCAGCAAGATTTGTGAGCTGAACAAGAAAAGGACATCCAACGGAATACAACCACCATAAAGACTGTACAAGAAATTCCTTCCGTAATGTACTGATTTCTTTTGATTTCTCTGTTTGATTGTTTTGTTTTGTTTGGCTTTGGCAATGTAAACGTATGTTTCCCATGTCAATAAAGCCCATTTGAATTGAATTGAATTGAAATTGAGAGAGAGAGAGAGAGAGAGAGAGAGAGAGAGAGAGAGAGAGAGAGAGAGAGAGAGAGAGAGAGAGACTCAGAAACAGAGAGAGAGAGACTCAGAAACAGAGAGAGAGACAGAGAGAGAGAGAGAGAGAGAGAGAGAGAGAGAGAGAGAGAGAGAGAGAGAGAGAGAGAGAGAGAGAGAGAGAGAGAGAGACAGACAGACTCAGAAACAGAGAGAGACGTGACAGGAGGTCGTGGCCGAGAGGAGGATGAGGAAAAAGCTGGACGCTATACTGGAAAACCCCTCCCACCCCCTCTTTGAGGAGCTAGCCAAGATGAGGAGCACATTCAGCCATAGACTTATCCCCCCCCCCCGACACACCACAAACTGCCTCGGCCAGTCCTTCATGCCAGTAGCCATCAGGCTCCACTGCTGCCAATTGCTGGAGAACTAACGGATGGAGAACTTGAGAACTGTTAGGACTATCTGACTCTTAATAATAAACACTGTTAGGACTCTCTGACTCTTAATAAAAAACACTGTTAGGACTCTCTGACTCTTAATAATAAACACTGTTAGGACTCTCTGACTCTTAACACTTTCAGTGCCAATGAACTAAATTTCTCGTTAGTTCATGCCAACCGTTGAGTGCCAGCCGACGAGAGATCTCGTTTTTAATCGTTATTTTTTTTATTATCGATTTCCATTCATTTTTCATCAATCTAGCCTCACGTTACCAGTGGGAATCGGTCTGAGCTCGAAGAGGGAAAATACCGCCCCTATCGTCTCTCCGGATGGTACTGCACCCCATTGGATTGGATTGAATGAAACGCATGGAGAAAGAAATTTCCTGCTTCCACATTTTACTTGTCAGACAAGTAACCGTAGACTATCCAAGTCATTGCCCACCACCAGAACAGCGGAGAATATGTGTTTCCAGTACCCAGCGTTGGATCAATAAACGCGATCGATATTTGGAATGGCGATCAGGAATTGGAATAATCTTTTTGGAGAACATCTGATCTGAGGTAAGGAATCTATTTTACCAGTCTTGGAGTAATCAGAGCTATTTTCACCTATATATCAGTGTGTGCCATATGTGTGTATGTGTGTGTGTGTGTTTCAAGTTCAAGTTTCTTTAATAGTTGTCATACAGAAGTACAGAATACTTTTATACAAAATGCTTCTTACTGTTACGCTCCAGAGACTGTGCTAGACAAGATAAGTATGAAATAAAATAGTATAGCAGGTAGAATAGAAGTAAAAATAGAGGTCACAGTGTACAGTATAGACATATGTACAATGTTCGATGCAGAATAGAAGTAACTGAGTTACCATACAATATACAATATACTATGCAATGTACTAATATATATACACAATATATATACAATACTATATAGTGCAGAGCAGAAATGGGATGAGGTACAATTTAGGTACAATTTACAGTAAGGTGTACGAGTTGTAGTGCAAATCCTTTACAAATAAATATAAAGTTTAAAGTGTGTTTTGGTGATCTAAAGTGTGGAGAGTGGGTGCTGCAGTGTGTTGTTTGTTTAAGTGAGTGTGTGCGTGTGGGTGTGTGTGCTGTGTGCATTTGATGGTTGTTGCATAGTGTTTATTGTTCGTTGAGCAGCCTGATGGCCTGGGGATAGAAGCTTCTTCTGAGTCTTTCTGTGCTCGCCTTAAGACTCCGGTATCGCTTGCCTGACCGCAGCAGTTCAAAGAGGCAGTTGTTCGGGTGGCTGGAGTCCTTGATGATTCTCTTAGCCTTACCCCTGCACCACTTGTTGTAAATGTTCTGGAGGGTGGGAAGCCCCCCTCCAATTGTGCGTTCGGCTGAACGTGTCACTCTTTGTAGTCTGCTACGGTCTTGTGCAGTGCTATTCCCAAACCAGGAGATGATGTTGCCAGTCAGGATGCTCTCTATTGTACATGAGTAGAAGTTCTTAAGGATCTTCTGACTGACTTGGAACTTCCTTAGGCGCCTGAGGAAGTAGAGGCGTTGTCGTGCCTTCTTCACAACACTGTCAATGTGTGTGGTCCATGTCAAGTCCTCGGATATGTGGGCTCCGAGGTACTTGAAACTGTTTACTCTCTCAACCGGTGCCCTGTCGATGCTGAGGGGGCTGTAGTCCTTGACCCCCGACCTCCTGAAGTCCACAATCATCTCTTTTGTTTTGCTGACGTTCAGGAAGAGGCAGTTCTCCTGACACCACTGTGACAGATTCTCTACCTCTTCCAGGTAGGCCCTCTCGTCGTTGGCAGAGATCAGGCCCACCACTACTGTGTCATCAGCAAATTTGATGATTGTGTTGTTGTTCCGCTGTGCCACGCAGTCATGTGTGTACAGGGAGTAGAGGAGGGGGCTCAGAACACAGCCCTGGGGGGCCCCTATGTTGAGCATGATGGATGAGGAGGTGCAGTTGCCTGCTCTTACCACCTGGGGTCTGCCCGTCAGGAAGTCCAAGACCCACTGGCAGAGGTCATAGTTCAAGCCCAGGTCCCTGAGCTTGGCTATGAGTTTGGAGGGGACTATGGTATTGAATGCTGAGCTGTAGTCGATGAACAGCATTCTCACATAGTTCCCCTGCCTCTTGTCCAGGTGTGATGCTGCTGTGTGCAGCACCTCCGTGGACCTGTTAGGGCGGTATGAAAATTGCAGGGGGTCCAGGTTGATGGGGAGGGAGGAACAGATGTAGCCTAGAGCCATATGAAATCTGTTTTATTATTTTCCAAATTCCATTTGATTTTTTCCCAAATTCCATTTTTTCCGTTTTAATATTTCAGAATTCTGTATTTTGCCTTTTATGCTCATTTTACCATCAGAAATAGTGTCCAATAAGTGGGAATGAATAAATGTCCACAATTGAATAAGATATAACAGTCCATTTAATGTTTTTAAGTGCTGCAACTCAGAAATACAGTTCAATTTTACACAATATTTTTCAATTAATATTGTGACAAAATAAAAATACATATTTCAAGTGTAAACAATAGATACAGCTAGCTACTACTGACATTATCACAATGACAATGTCAGTAACCTAGCTATATCTATTATATTGTGATGAAATATAGTAATGCATAATTTAGGCACCTTTAGTTTAGTTTATTTCGTTTATAAAGGACAGTGTATAATGGCAATCGTTTGGATTAAACAAATGGATGGGTGCACTAGATTTAGCAAGAAGCTATCATTTCCAACTATAGTCCTATGTACTGTAACGTTTCATAGCTATTTAAGTTTATTTAGATTATAAAGGGCAGTGTATAATGACAATAGTTTGCATTAAACAAATGGATGGGTGCACCAGATTTAGCTAGAACTTCTAGAAGCTATCATTTCCATAGATAGTCCTATAACGTTACATAGCTATTTAAGTGTATTTAGTTTATAAAGGGCAGTGTATAATGACAATCGTTTGCATTAAACAAATGGATGGGTGCACTAGATTGAGCTAGAAGCTAAACGTCCTAACGTTATAGCTATTTAATCACAATAGTGTCGCAAGTGTTTTTGCGGGTCCAGTCCACGGAACGTTGACAGAATTAGCAAAACACCTTATCACCGGAGGCATAAAAGTCATTAGGATACTGTTCTGCTCTGAATTTAGGGCTTATTGTGGAATTGTTTAGCTTCTTGACGATGTTAACACTGAAGCAGCCAGACGGCAGACGCTTAAGCACCGCGGCTGTGTTGTGTGTAACACGCTGTAGAGTCCCCGCCTCCCCGGTCGCGTGTGCACCAAACGTTCCACCCAAAAACGAAATTTCAGTCCAGATTAGGCCAAATTCTGCAATATTCCACATTTTGCAGTTGATTCCATTTTTATTGGTTAATTCCGCGATTCCGTCCGCGATTCCGTGAACGCGGATTTCATATGGCTCTAATGTAGCCCTTCATTAGCTTCTCAAAGCACTTCATGGCTATGGAGGTGAGAGCTACAGGGCGGTAGTCGTTGAGGCAAGCGGGCGTAGATTTTTTGGGTACAGGGATGATGGTGGACTTCTTCAGACAGGTGGGGATGACAGCCTGTTCTAAGGACAGGTTAAAGATGTCAGTGAATACCGGGGCCAGTTGGTCGGCACAGACTTTTAGGACGCGGCCGGGGATGCCGTCCGGTCCTGCTGCCTTCCTGATATTCACTTTTTTAAAGGTCCGCCTCACCTCATGCTCTGTTACCCTGAACACTGAGTCTCCATCAACAGACCCCCCCCCCCCCCCATTGCCGTGGCTTGTAGGCTGGTGTTGTTATTCACAGCCTCAAACCTCGCATAGAAGGTATTGAGATCATTTGCTAAGGAGATGTCACTGTTCAGTTTGAGGGAGGTGCCTTTGTAATCTGTCATTGTTCTGAGGCCCTGCCACATACCTCTAGAGTCAGCCTGTTCAAACTGAAGTTCAACTTTATCCATGTAACGCCGTTTTGCCTCTATTACTGCTCTCCTGATGTTGTATCTTGCCATCTTGTGTTCATCCATGTTGCCTGTCACAAGCCCGGTGTTGTAGGCTGAGGTGCGCACTTTCAGAGCCTCACGGACGGATTTATCTACCCAGGGCTTTTGATTTGGGTAGATTCTAATTGTGGTAGAGGGGATTGTTTCTTCTACCAGAGTACAGACAAAGTCAAGCACCGTTTCAGTGTATTCGTTAATATTGGCTGTGTTATCACGGAATATATTCCAGTCTGTGCATTCTAGTGCAGCCTGGAGTGTCTCCTCTGACACTCTGTCACAGTCCAACGCTTAACCTCTCGCGATACTACCGGCGTTCGCTTGAGACTCTGTTTATACTTTGGCAAAAGAAAGATGGTGGCGTGGTCCGACTTGCCGAAAGGACTAAGAGCCTGTGACTTGTACCCATTCTTAAATTGCGAGTATACATGGTCTAATATGTTCTCGCCTCTGGTGGGACAGGTCACATGCTGATAGAAATTCGGCAACACCTTTTTAAGACGCGCGCTGTTGAAATCGCCCAGAACCAAAATGGCAGCGTCAACATTAGCTATCTGTAGTTTATTTACCTCGTCGTGTAGCTTTGAAAGTGCGGCCCCAGTGTTCGCTTGTGGTGGGATATATACTCCGATCATGATGATGGACGTTAACTCCCTCGGGAGAAAGAAGGGTCGGCATTTGATCGTGATAAACTCCAGGTCTGGGGAGCAGTGGTTAGACAATTCCTTTGTGTTGCCTATATCGCACCACTCCTTGTTTACCATGAAAGCAATGCCGCCTCCTTTCGTCTTTAGTGATTCTTCTGCCGTTCGGTCCTTACGGAGAATGAAGAAGTGATCTGCCGGTTCTATTGCATGGTTTGGGATGTCTGGAGACAGCCAAGTTTCTGTGAAACAGAGGACGTTGCAGTCCCGAATGTCCCTCTGGAATTGGATCCGTGCTCTGATGTCGTCCAGTTTGTTTCCTATCGATTGCACATTGGCCAACAATATGCTGGGCAATGTGGTTCTGTGTCGCTTGGACCTCAATCTATTTCGGACGCCGGCTCTTCTCCCTCGTCGTCGTGCCTTTTCCTTGCCTCATCCACAACAAAGGATCTCCGCTGGCCACTGATGTTGTTCAGCAATCCGATCCAGAGAGCAATCTAGTCGGTAAGTTTTCCTTAATCCAATGTCAATGAGTGACTGACGGTCATACACGTATAATGCACCAACAGTTGGTGCAAATAAAACTCTTAAAACTATAAAAATTAACAAAAGCAAGCACAGTCTCGACGGAGCGAACAGAAAGGCAGCCGGTCGGAGCAGCGCCATTCTCAATGCGTGTGTGTGTGTGTGCGATCAGCAGGCATGCGTTCTTCATGGGACGGGGGTTGCACTCTGTGCAACCCCAGATAAGTACTTGCTATTTGCATATCAATAGCGCCGGTCGTCAGGTGTGTTAAATACGTTCTCAGATACATTCACACCTAACTTGTTGTGAAGACATGTGTTACATTCCATTCGTAGAGGCAATTAGGCACTGTCTTTAGTCTGTGCTCAAGCGAGGGGACATTAAATGTGCATTCGCGGGAGCGGGCGCACGCGCCGGGAGCGCACGTGCACGTGGTGCGTGCAAGCCCAGATGATTTCAATAACGCACCACTGGCGATCAGGAAATAAGATAATCGATTTTTCAGCCCGCTTCTATAGCGTGCATAAGTACACATATGTGACCCGCCGTGACCAAACCCGATTTGATCCGCAAAGGGGGAGGTGCTCTGAAATGAAGAAAATGTCTTGCTGTTCAGAAAATCCTAAAAATCGAAATCTTGATTTTTTTTACATATTTGAATTGTCATTAATGTGTTCCCTTATTTGCCCTTAGTTGCAAACTTAAATACAACTTGTAAATGAGGTAATTATTGTTATAATAGTTCCACAAATTTTCTTCCAAGTGAGGAGAAAAACTACACGCGCGGGCTTGGGCCTGTCCACAGGGGGCTTAATAGGTGTACTTAATAGGTGTTAACACACAGACGTCATTATTTAGCTCTCCTTTCTCAGAGAGAGAATAACACACTATTAATACACTATCTTAATGTTATAAGTTATAAGCAACGTAACGCAGTGTCTAAAAAAACATTAAAAAAAAATAGGCCTTGACGGCCGTTATAAAACGCGTGTTTTAACTTAATTAAAAACCATTAAAACACAGTTCGAATTTTATGAGCGAACGAATTTCGGTAGGGTGCATTTTTTCCAACCTAATGGCTAAAAGTAAATTAATTTAATACGGAAACGGAGTGATAAAAAATGGCTTTTTCATCGGAGCGAGAGATTATTATTATTGTGGGGGCCCTGATGTAAACTATTTTCTGCGCTGGCACCGTGTATAGGCAGGGGAGATGAGATGAGGCGCGCGTTAACCCTTTCACTGCCACACTACAGAAGCGCTTAGTAATGCTTCGCCTCAACTCCGTTTCTGGTCGAACTAGTGAGCGAATCTTTAATATTTTTTTTTATTCATATTCAGAGGTAATTCGTCGAGATATTTCTAATTGGTATTTATCAAAAATAAATATTAGAAATATGGTCAAACAACATTTCGAACCGCTGAGCGCTTCGTAACGTTCGCCTCAACTCCGTTTCTGGTCGAACTAGTGAGCGAATCTTTAATATTTTTTTTGATTCATATTCAGAGGTAATTCGTCGAGATATTTCTAATTGGTATTTATCAAAAATAAATATTAGAAATATGGTCAAACAACATTTCGAACCGCTGAGCGCTTCGTAACGTTCGCCTCAACGCCGTTTCTGGTCGAACTAATGAGCGAATCTTTAATATTTTTTTTGATTCATATTCAGAGGTAATTCGTCGAGATATTTCTAATTGGTATTTATCAAAAATAAATATTAGAAATATGGTCAAACAACATTTCGAACCGCTGAGCGCTTCGTAACGTTCGCCTCAACGCCGTTTCTGGTCGAACTAATGAGCGAATCTTTAATATTTTTTGTTATTCGTATTCAGGGGTAATTCGTCGAGATATTTCTAATTGGTATTTATCAAAAATAAATATTAGAAATATGGTCAAAAACAACATGTATCCGTTTCTTTTGAAACGCACTCGCAGTGTACCACTTGGTAAAGTTTCGCCTCAACTCCGTTTCTGGTCGAACTAGTGAGCGAATCTTTAATATTTTTTTTTATTCATATTCAGAGGTAATTCGTCGAGATATTTCTAATTGGTATTTATCAAAAATAAATATTAGAAATATGGTCAAAACAAACATTCATCCGTCTTTTTCGATGAAAAACTCCGTGGGGGTGGGGGGGGGTGACTCGGGGAGCGAGTGAATTTTCAAGACAGAACCTTCGCCTCAACTCCGTTTCTGGTCGAACTAGTGAGCGAATCTTTAATATTTTTTTTTATTCATATTCAGAGGTAATTCGTCGAGATATTTCTAATTGGTATTTATCAAAAATAAATATTAGAAATATGGTCAAAACAAACATGTATCCGTCTTTTTCGATGAAATTTTTTTTTTTTTCAATAAAAACTGACGTGGTATCAAACAAACACTAATTTAAGTGGTTAAAATTCGAAAATATGTGTAATTTTTTACAGATATCTTGAGAATAGGCTATGAATGTTAAACATGGGTAAAAAAATGTTTTAAAAATAGTTAACAGTTAAAATTATATGGCTTTAAACATGATGTATCTTTTCCTCTCCCTTAAGCCCAGTGAGCTCCCTCATCGTTAGGACAGCACAAGGGTTAACCTTTCACTACCACACTACAGAAGGTTAACCTTTCACTACCACACTACAGAAGGTTAACCTTTCACTACCACACTACAGAAGGTTAACCTTTCACTACCACACTACAGAAGGTTAACCTTTCACTACCACACTACAGAAGGTTAACCTTTCACTACCACACTACAGAAGGTTAACCTTTCACTACCACACTACAGAAGGTTAACCTAGTTGTTGTGTCTTTCACTACCACACTACATGTATTTACATCTAAATGCTTCTGGAGAGGCCATCAGAACATTGAACATTGACTTTAGCATGTCTATTTTTATCTCGTGTTATTTTAAATGCTAATAAAATCTTGAAACTTGATTAAGTTTCTTGTTTATTATCAGGGTCCCTTTCACTACCACTACCAGTCACCAGACTCATTGTAATAACAAAGAGCCTCAGACTGGAAAGCTGCCAGGTGTTAATTGCCCTAGAGAGAGGGGGGCCATGGATTACAATGACTTCTGGGTAGTGTTGTAGTTGTTTCACTATTGTCACTGAATAGCCTGCTCGTCTCTTGAAGGCTATTATCTCTGAATACGTTTTGTGATAATCACCATGAATCATAGGAAGTAGCTTGCAAAGTATCCCACCAAAATGTTCAAGTGATGGCTTATTTTGAAGGTATGAATCTGTACTTTCATAATATGTAAAAAAAAAAAAAAAAAATGAAGATCCCTCAACATGACCCTGAAGTCCATACCTGGTCACATATACTATCAATAATCTAGCGTTTATTTGAAAACGATTCATAAATAGGCAGAAAAATTACAACGTGTTTTGTGTATTCCAGTAAAGGGCATTTATCACAGAATCTAAATTTTTTTCTGAAACTTTCAAAAAACTAGCGTTTTTCAAAATGGTATAAAACGGAAATTAACCGATTAAAAAACAATCCGTTTGACAATGTTGACTGCAAACAAGTCATTGATAAGCGACAGCCATATTAGACACATAGCCATTATTTAAGATATAGTTTATGCGTTCGCAAATATGAGAGCTCTGTCATTGAATAGAGCGGTGGCACGCAACAGGGTTCCTAGGCACCGCATGGCTGGCACGGAAAGTGTTAATAATAAACACTGTTAGGACTATCTGACTCTTAATAATAAACACTGTTAGGACTATCTGATTCATAACACATTGAGTGCCACGACCCTTCCGGGAAGTGCATCTGGCCTTGCCGTCCATTAACCCCATGTAATCGCTCACCTTGTTTGTAGAGCTAAACCTATATTTTATATTATAGCTATGGGTCTAATAACGCCGTCCATTGTCAGTGAGTTGCTTCCAGTCAACGTGCAAAAAACAGATAATTTTTGTATCCGTACATTTCTGTTTTATACTGTTTTGAATATGAATATAGTTTGGGTGCTTCTGAGTAATTCCAGGAAAAAGACGCGATAATAGCGTTTTTGTGTAATTCACTTCTCACTTAGGTACTTTTAAAGATACCTACCGAATCACGTCGGTACTACCGAGTACCGATTCACGTGAGATCCGTCGGTGCCAGATTTCGGTACTGTTAATTACCCTAACCCTAACTTTAAAAAAAAATGATTACGTCAACGTTCACACACAATATACGCTCACCTAGGATTCAACAACAAAGCAGCCGGGGCAATGGCAAGCTGAAAACGGTCGAAAGTGTGGTTATTTGAAGTTTGGATTTTCTTTTTCACAACTGAGGTAGGTAGATTACATTTTTAGAGACTAAAGTACAGAAAAAAGGTACAGTTGGGTACCGGTATCGATTCACAGGTACCGGTACCGTATCGGTTCAAATGTGAACGGTACCCATCCCTACTTATCACGTTGTAATTTTTCGCCTGATTATCGAATCTTCCTGAAATCAATGCTAGATTATCATTATTATGTCTCCTCGTGCATACATGAAATGGGCCCTGGAGCGCAGCGCTCCCCCCTCCCCTCCTGCACCCAACGGTAAACAGCCACACACAGCACACACAGATAGCTTCAATCGCGGGAGAAAGAAATATCAGATCAACACAAGATTGGATATATAGAGTCCTTACCATGTCTCTGATGTAATGCAAAAAAAATAATCCAATTATCTGATCGCCATTCCAGTTATCCACAGCGATCCTGTCTCCGACGTTATTGGGCATTGCACATGAACGGGCAGGCGGGGTCAGTTGTCCAAGCCATCCCTAGAAGCGAGTGTTTTGCCAGAGTGTTTAGGACCCGCCCCCACGCCGCAGCTCGGTAGAGAAAATAAACTACACCGTTTCTAATGGAGTGCAATAACGGCCGAAGGCGTTAGAGGGCGGTATAAGACCGTCTGCCAGCTCAGACACATTCAGAACAGTATGTACAAGGTGCCCCGCTGAATTATGAATGGCAATAGCTAATAAAAGAAATACTGTGAGAAAAACGTAGATCTACGTTTCCGGCACTCAACCGTCGGGTGACAGAAACGTAGTTCTACTGTACATGAACGGCACCCAAAGGGTTAATAATAAACACTGTTAGGACTCTCTGACTCTTAATAATAAACACTGTTAGGACTATCTGACTCTTAATAATAAACACTGTTAGGACTATCTGACTCTTAATAATAAACACTGTTAGGACTATCTGACTCTTAATAATAAACACTGTTAGGACTATCTGACTCTTAATAATAAACACTGTTAGGACCAGGCATGCGTTGTTCATGGGACGGGGTCCCACGGTGTGGGACCTCACTCGCTATTTGCATATCAATAGCTCCGGTCGTCAGGTGTGTTAAATACGTTCTCAGACACATTCACACCTAACCTTGTTGTGAAGACGTGTTACATTCCATTCGTAGAGGCAATTAGGCACTGTCTTTAGTCTGTGCCCAAGCGAGGGGACATTAAATGCGCATTCGCGGGAGCGCGCGCACGCGCAGGGAGCGCGCGTGCACGTGGTGCGTGTCACCCCAGATGATTTCAATAACGCACCACTGGTTAGGACTCTCCCTATGCTATGACACAGAGGGCTAGAATGAAATCAAGATAAGGAGGCAGTATGAGGGTGGAGGGGGCGATGCACTCAGGGGGGGGGGGGGGGGGGGGAAAGCAAACCTGAGTGAGTCATACAAGACAAAGGACTAACTAAAGGGCAGAGGGTTTTTTGTTCTCCCAGTATGTTTGACTTTCAAAGACATCCCTCCCTTCACTTCCAGAGCAAGAGAGAATAAGGGCCCTTTCTCACTCACTGCTCTGTGTCGAATCAGACCCGGCTCGCATCAGAAAAGGGTGTGTCTGTCTGAGTGAGAACGCTGTCCCCCGTCCCCGCCCCCTGCTGATTCGTCCCCGGGGGCGCTGAACCTGGACCGCTGAAATAGGTGGTCTCAGGTGCGCACTAGTGGGGGCGGTTAGGCCTGGCAATTTTGTTTGCCATTGCTATGTCTATACATTGTTTGAATGCATTTATTTCTATTAGACCAGTGGTGCCCAACCAGTCGGCCGTGGTCGACCAGTAGATCAATAACATGCAATATAATTGCCACAAGCGATGGGATAATGTTAGCTTCTGAACAGGCTAGCTAACTAGCTGTAATATCCTAGGGATATCTGTGTAGCCCATAGCCTACCACAGCACAGCAATGATGCGTGCGTGATGACGTGTTACGTATTCCGAGTCATCCGATATGCAGACGCTGGTTCATTGTGTTGTCATTGCTGCCCGGGACGTGATAATAAACGGTAACCCAAATAAGCAGTCGCCCGATTCCATCATTCCCTATAGACACTAAGAGTGACGTTTAGCGGAATATTACATGGTGCCAGAAGCCGGGTCTTTTTCGAACCCATGCCAAGAAAGAAAAAGAGAAAGAAAGACAATATGGAGGCTGCAGCAGTACCAATGCCGACGATGCATTGGGAATCCTCAAACCTACCTGACGCATGGAAAAAATTCCGCCAGCACGTCGAGCTAATGTTTAGCGGACCGTTCAACGGCAAGACAGAGGAAATCAAATGCAGTTACCTCCTATTATGGATTGGGGAAAAGGGAAGAGACATTTTCAACACCTGGCAGTTGTCCGACGACGACAGGAAGGAGCTTAAAAGCTACTACGACAAGTATGAAGAGTACGTTATGCCAAAGGCGAATCCCATATTTGCAAGGTACAAATTTCAGGAGAAGGTCCAGGGGCCTAGCGAAAGTGTTGACCAGTTTGTTACAGAACTAAGACTGCTCGTGAATGACTGTAACTACCCCAATAGTGAGGAGATGGTTAGAGATAGAATTGTTTTCGCTACAAACTCTGTAAGGGTCCGGGAGAAGCTATTGAGCCACGGGGCAGCGCTAACGTTCGAGAAGGCCATGGACATAGCACGCTCCCACGAGCTAGCCCAGGTACAGATGAAGCGAATGATTAGCCCAGGGGCTAACGCTAGCCAGGACGTGCACGCGGTCGGCAAGAAGCCGTACGGGGCACGTGCACAGCGCCCAGCCATGGACAAATACAGAAGCAACAGAGAAGACTCGACAGATAACACATGTAGGAACTGTGGAAGAGAGCGCCACACGGAGTCAGAAGACTGCCCAGCTAAAGGTCGCAAATGCAATAAATGCCAGAAATTCAACCATTTTGCAAACGTGTGCAGAAGCCGCACGGACGTGCACGGCAAGAGGAAGGACGTGCACGAGGTAGCAGAGGAATGTGCATGTGCGCAACAGGATGACGAATGGTTTGTGGACTCCATCGTAACTGAGCACGCAGATACGAAGCGGGAACAGGCGTTCGCTGAGTTGGAGGTTGGTAAAGTCAACAAGCACAAAATAAAGTTTAAAATTGACACTGGTGCACAAGCGAACGTAATGCCAACAGCAACCTTCCACCAGATGTACGGTAAAGTGACACTAGGCCCACCATCCAGCCGACTCTCAGGTTATGGTGGCCATGCTCTCAAGGTAGAGGGGTCATGCAAACTCACATGCAAGCATAAAGAAAATGTGCAAATGTTGGATTTTGATGTTGTGACCACTAATTCCCCCCCTGTATTGAGTTTAAGAGCATGTCTAGATCTGAACTTAGTGAAAATGATACACGTTGTGGATGCACAGGTAGAGGACCCTGTTAACGTCAGGCAGGAGTTTCCAGATGTGTTTCAGGGCATCGGGTTATTCCCAGGGGAATGCAGTATCAGCATAGACCCAGCGGCTACGCCAGTCATATACCCCTCCAGGCGCATCCCATACGCTCTCCGTGGGCGTCTCAAAGAGGAACTGGACAACATGGAGAAGTCAAACGTCATAAAGAAGGTGACAGAACCCACAGAATGGGTCAGCGCCCTCGTCGTTGTGGAAAGACGCGACGGTAGGCTACGAGTGTGTTTGGACCCCCGAGACCTCAACAGGGCGATCCAGAGACCACACTACCCGCTCCCAACATTGGACGACATAACCCCAAGGCTCGCCGGAGCAAAGTACTTCAGTGTACTCGACGCAAGATCGGGCTACTGGGCGATCAAACTGACTGAACAATCATCAAAGTTAACTACTTTCAACACGGTGCACGGAAGGTACAGGTTCCTACGGCTCCCATTTGGGATCATCTCAGCACAGGATGAGTTCCAGAGGCGGATCGATGACACATATGAGGGACTGTCGGGTGTGTCCGCCATCGTGGACGACGTGTTGGTCTACGGCCACACCAGGGCCGAGCATGATGCCAACCTGCGCGCCATGCTACAAAGGACAAGGGAAAGAGGGGTGAAACTCAACCCAGACAAGAGTGTCATCTGTGTGACCGAGGTAAGCTACTTCGGTCACAGACTGACACAGGAAGGCATCCGACCAGACCCAGACAAGGTCAAAGCAATCAGGGAGATGGAGCCGCCAAAGAACAAGGCTGAGCTGGAAACGATCTTAGGAATGGTCACATACCTCTCAAAGTTTGCTCCAGGACTGTCCGACGTGAACGCGCCACTGCGCCAACTCGTGAAGGAGAGCAGCGAATTCCAGTGGGACCCTGTGCACGACCAAGCGTTCCAACAGATGAAAGAGCTCATAACCCGTGAGCCGGGCCCCGTCCTCACATACTTCGACCACACCAAACCTGTGAGACTCCAGGTCGACGCCTCAAAAAGCGGACTAGGCGCAGTCTTACTGCAGGACGGTAAGCCAGTCGCGTACGCATCTAAAGCTCTGAACAAGACCGAAGAGAACTATGCGCAAATAGAAAAGGAGCTGTACGCTGTCCTTTCCGGATGTAAGAGGTTCCACCAGTACCTGTATGGTCGACAGGTAGTGGTGGAGTCAGACCACAAGCCACTCGAGGCGATCCTCAGAAAATCCCTCGCCGCTGCGCCACCGCGCTTGCAACGCATGATACTGCAGCTCCAAAGGTATGACATCGTCATTATGCACCGCCCAGGGAAAGACATTCCAGTGGCGGACACCCTGTCGAGAAAGTCTATCACCTACCACGACCGCACACTAAGTGAGGGTATGGACACACAAGTACACACAGTCCTGAGCACCCTGCCTGTGAGTGACAACAAAATGACTGAGATCAAAGCAGCCACCGCCCAAGACCAACAGCTCATCACCCTAAGACAGATCTGCGAGTCAGGATGGCCTGAGACACGAAAGACATGTCCACCCAGTGTTGCAGACTACTGGAACCACAGGGACGAGATCACAGTGATGGACGACGTCCTCTTTAAGGGTGAGAAGATTATCGTGCCACACACACTGAGACAGGACATGTTAACACGCATACACATAGGCCACAAGGGTATAGAAAAGTCTAAAGAGAGGGCGAGGGATGTACTATTTTGGCCTGGAATGGGTAGACAAATACTGTAGAGGAAATGGTAGGCTCATGCAGCACATGTCAACAGTATCGTAGCTCCAACCCCAAAGAGCCAATGATATCTCATCAGATACCTGACCGACCATGGCAGACCGTCGCCACAGACCTCTTTACATTACATGGAGAGGACTACATAGTCACAGTAGACTATTATAGCAGGTACATTGAGGTAGACAAACTACGCAGCACCACTACATCAGCCGTAGTGCGAATGCTCAAAGCCCAGTTCGCAAGGTTAGGCATACCAGAAACCGTAGTCAGTGATAACGGCCCATGCTATAGCTCCAGTGAATTTAAGACATTCGCACAGGACTGGGACTTTAGACATGTAACTAGCAGCCCTACTTACGCCCAGAGCAATGGCCTCGCAGAGAAGGGAGTCCAGATTGCAAAGGCACTGTTAGAGAAGGCTAGAGTAGACAACAAGGACCCATACTTGAGTCTGTTAGAATATAGAAATACACCAGTTGACAACCTCAAGTCACCCGCACAACTGCTCATGAGCAGACGCCTACGCTCTATCCTCCCCACCACCAGTCAGCAGCTACGACCACAGGTTGTAAACCAGAGCACAGTGCGCGCCAAGAGAGAACTATGCCAACAAAGACAGAAATATTACTATGATCGGACAGCGAGACCGTTGCCGACTCTGCAGGATGGAGGCCGTCCGTTTCCAACAGAATAATGGACAATGGAAGCCCGCCACTGTCATTCAACCAGCAGGCGCTGAAAGGTCTTACCACGTTCGTACTGATGAAGGCCAGGAATACAGGCGCAACAGACGCCACCTGCTACAGACAAAAGAGACTGACCAAGATACCCACCGAACATTGGCACAGGAGGCCAACACCCAGCCCCAACAGCCGGAGATGGCATCACCGGAATGTCCACCACCTGAAGGCCCAGATGAACATTCTAAGTGCATCACTACCAGATCTGGTCGCATCGTTAAGCCAAGAGTAAAGCTTGACATTTAAGATCCTAAGACCCTACTCAGTGGACCCTGAATCATTGCGGCCACGTGAAAGTGAAATGCATGTAAAAAAAAAAAAAAAAAAAAAGGAGGGAGTAGAAAATATTGTAATTACTGTAATTATCATAATAATTGACATGTCTTGAGACCGTTTTCTACTTATATCGTTTAAGTATACCGTTTCTGCCTATATTGTTTGAATATGAATAATGGTCCACAGGTGTGTGAATATAGAACAAACGGTACCCTATATTCTAAACTAATGTTTTCAGGATTCTAGGTTGCCACCGTGAGTTTCATCTTAGGAAGGGAGATGTAATATCCTAGGGATATCTGTGTAGCCCATAGCCTACCACAGCACAGCAATGATGCGTGCGTGATGACGTGTTACGTATTCCGAGTCATCCGATATGCAGACGCTGGTTCATTGTGTTGTCATTGCTGCCCGGGACGTGATAATAAACGGTAACCCAAATAAGCAGTCGCCCGATTCCATCATTCCCTATAGACACTAAGAGTGACGTTTAGCGGAATATTACACTAGCGTTAGCCGTTAGCCATTGCTGTATACTATACTTTCTTGTTCGAATGCATTTATTTCTATTAGACCAGTGGTGCCCAACCAGTCGGCCGTGGTCGACCAGTAGATCAACGACATTCAATATAATCGATGCGAGCAATGTTACTAGTAAAAGGCTAAGCTAACTAGCGTTAGCCGTTAGCTTAGCGTTATTGTTAACCCTGCAAAACGATCAAAAGCGGACTCTACAACAGAGTTCCATTCGTGAGAAAAGGGGGGTGGGTTATATTGACAAGGCTTGACAACAGAGGTTCAAATATAACTTCATATTTATTAGTTATTTGTTTCTTTATATCAGAATCCAGTCTCCAGTCTCCGTGTTAACACTTCCTGTGTTTACATTTCGAGCGTGACATCATCGACTACGGCAAGCTTACAAGCTCAAAACGCAAACCGTAAACAAAACCCAGAGCGCACCAAGACTGAAGTGTGTACACAAACTAGAGGGGGGAGAGGGGGGGGGGGGAGTTCGGCACGGAACTCGGAATGAGGACGGCACGGAGCTGATTCGACCCCGATGTTGAGTGAGAAAGCCCCATAAAAAGAAAGGCATTCGGGGGTCAAAGGTCGTATTAACTGAAGAGAGGTGACTGGAAGACATCTAACGACTGATTCATGAAGAGTAGTGACTGAGTGGCTAGCCATGGTCTACCATGGTATGGTATGGTATGGTATGGATTGTGTCTCCATTAGCTATGTTCAGCCTGGCTGGGGCTAGTCATGGTCTAGTATGGTATGGTATGGTTGGGTTTGTGTCTCCATTAGTTATGTTCAGCCTGGCTGGGGCTAGTCATGGTCTAGTATGGTATGGTATGGTATGGTTGGGTTTGTGTCTCCATTAGGTATGTTCAGCCTGGCTGGGGCTAGCCATGGTCTAGTATGGTATGGTTTGGTTTGTGTCTCCATTAGCTATGTTCAGCCTGGCTGGGGCTAGTCATGGTCTAGTATGGTGTGGTATGGTTGGGTTTGTGTCTCCATTGCGTTTATTGTAAACTCTCCGGTTGCTAGGCAACCTTTCAAAATTCACACCACAAATGTGGTACACAAGCTAGACCATGATGATGCAACAGTCTCATCCGCCTTTGTCCAGGCTGTGAAAGGACGTTGTCTCACCCAGTTCTAAAGACAGGTTTGACCAGGTTCTAAAGACATGGAAGATAAATACTGGAAGATTTTGTAACAACAGATTGATGAAGAACAGTGACTTAGACACTGGACGATTTCTAACAGATTCATGAAGAGTGAATACAGCCACTCTGGGGAAGCAGGAGGGTGATTTATTCAGTTGCCAGATGGGAAATGTTAAATTATCATCCCAGAGGCTTGAAGTGGTTGTTTTTTGAGGAAGATTATTGTTTACAAAAACAGACGTAAATGTGTAATTTCAGAAGACACATATTTATGGCTGTTCCAACAACAACTCTCCCCTCCTCCTCTCCCCTCCTCCTCTGCCCTCCTCTTCTCCTCTCCCCTCCTCTGCCCTCCTCTCCTCCTCTCCCCTCCTCTTCCTCTCCTCCTCTCCCCTCCCCCTTAATTAATTCTTAATCCTTAATTTTTCAAAATGTTCAGTTGCTATTGCATGCACTCATCTGTGTTTCACTACACACATGAGTGCATGCTTACCAACTGTTAGTCTGCAACACTATCACCGACATCTAAGAAGGGAGATCCCCCCTTGAAAGGCCCTTCTAAGGTTTCTCTCCTCCACACTGCCTGTGGTGCATTTTTCCCTATTGTTAGGTTTTAGTGAGTTTTTCCTTACTTTCGCATGGGGCATGTCTGGGAGTGCTTGCATTCATTCATTTATTTGCATTTATTTTAAATGTGTTGGACCTTATGGTGTTCTTGTTTTATTCTTGACTTATTGTTATGTTTCTTCTTAACTTGTTTAAAGAAGACGTGTCCGGCCCGCGTGAATATTAAAGGCAACCAACTTGTGTTCGGCTTTTCTCTGATTGGCCGCGCCCCCCCCGCCCCCACGCGCAGGCAAGCGCAGTCGTCCCACGTCCCAAATGAAATCCAAGGAGCGCGCGCGAGCGGCAGCGCGGGCAACCAACTTGTGGCTGCTGTTCCAACGCACTTGTGTTGGGCTGCGGTAGCAGTGGAGCGCTATGAAATGCGCTGAACTTGTCTAGAAAGCGTAACGTTATTATGTTTAGCGTTTTTAACAACCAACTACCAGATTCACTCGTGTATAAACAAAGCCCATACAGTTATGAAATGCGCTGAACTAGAAAGCGTAACGTTATTATGTTTCGCGTTCCATTGATTAACGCCATTACCTGCTGTGCTGTAGGAAGCAGAGGTACAGTAAGTTACAGTAGGTGTAGGTTACATGTTTAATCAAAGCCCATACAATTTTTTTAGATGAATGATTGTGGATATAATATAGAAAACACATCATTATGATATTGTCAGAGGGAGAGGCATGACTTCGCGACAGCCATATTAGACACTCACTGTACATCAGTGTGGAACTGTAACGTTATATGTTATTTCGCCCGTGGAGGCTGCTGAGCCTGAAGCGCCAGCGGGGCGACACGGTGGTTTATCCCCGGCTTTTGTGCGCCGCCGCCGGCTTGATACAGCTTCAGCAGCAGCAGCGGCGGTGCTCTGTTGTAGGAAGCCCTTCAATGACAGCGGCGCGCTCTCATATTTTGCGAATGCATAAACTATATCTTAAATTATGGCTATGTGTATAATATGGCTGTCGCTTATCAATGACTTCGCGACAGCCATATTAGACACTCACTGTACATCAGTGTGGAACTGTAACGTTATATGTTATTTCGCCCGTGGAGGCTGCTGAGCCTGAAGCGCCAGCGGGGCGACGCGGTGGTTTATCCCCGGCTTTCATGCGCCGCCGCCGGCTTGATACAGCTTCAGCAGCAGCAGCGGCGGTGCTCTGTTGTAGGAAGCCCTTCAATGACAGCGGCGCGCTCTCATATTTTGCGAATGCATAAACTATATCTTAAATTATGGCTATGTGTCTAATATGGCTGTCGCTTATCAATGACTTTGCGACAGCCATATTAGACACATCGCCATAATTTAAGATATAGTTTATGCATTCGCAAATATGAGAGCTCTGTCATTGAAGTGGGTGGTGGCAGCATTACTAACAGTAGCGATTTTTATTGTTTTGTCATGACCAAACATAATCCCAACATAGATAGGAGGTGTACTGTATGTCAAATGTCGGTCATGTGGTGGAAGAGTTTAGTACAGTCACACAACAGAACACCGCTGTAGTACAGTCACACAACAGAACACTGCTGGTTCGACCAGCTCTCCTGCCGCGTCTCTCTTGCCGCAAGGGCGTGTGCTAGTGGATTGATTGATTGGCCGTGTGGCCAATCAGAGAAACGCTGAACGAAAAGCTGAACACAAGTTGGTTGCCTTTAATATTCACGCGTCCGGCTCATGGGGACATTAACGTGTGTTGTCGAGCCTTACAAATAAATTTGATTTGATTTGAGAATGTGAATGTGAGTGAAACAGAGCCCGCCTCACACGCAGTGTGACTCACAGTGGGAGGAGTGTATTTAGAAGACGGAGCATCTGATTGGCTTAAAACGGAGCATCTGTGATAATGACAGTCAAGTTTGTTTGGCCGGATGGCTTACGACCAAATTATCGTACATTATGGGACTTTTGGGCAAAAGTGTTGATCGTACAGAAGGCAAAAATACGATAATTATTGTACAAATACGATAATCAATCATTGTACGTCTGGCAACCCTGATTCCAACTCTCAGCTGGATGTACAGTCGGCTTCATCATGTTGCTGGCTATAGACTAGAGCAGGGGTGGGCAATTATTTTTCCCAGGGGGCCAAATGAGCAACTGAAAATATTTTGGAGGGCCGGGCCAAAATTTCGAACTCAATTATGCATAATATACATTTTATTTCTATATAAAAAGCAGTAAATAGCATTGTTTTGACCGCTGGTAAGAGTGTATGTTATTATTTGGCAATTAAAAGGTGAGGTTAGCTTTCAAAAATATCATTTATTCAAATAGAATTTATTTCCAAAATGATAAACAAAATGTGAAACATTTGACTCATTTTCAGTCACATTAATAACAAAGGGCATTTTGAGTTTCAAGGATTTTCTTAGCTTTCTAAAGACATCACATCATCTTTGTAGCCTAAATAAACAAGACATGTCACTGAACTGTGTAAAGAAAAGTGTCCCAGTATTGTAGCCTTTTTGACTTTACATGCCTATATTAAACATTTAATGTTTTCAGAACTGTGCAAAAAAAAAAAAATCAAGTGTCCAATTTCATTTGTTATATTCACATTTTAGTGTTCTTCAGTTCTTTTTTTTCATTGAGTGTGAGAAATCCAGTCTCTGTTGAGCTTTAACAAGTCCATCAAAGTCAGGTTGTATTTCTGAGGTAGAGATGCGAAGCACAGCTGCCAGATGTTCATCAGTGAGAGAGGATATGTACCTGGATTTGGTAAACGTCATGACTGAGAATGTCTGTTCACATATGTATGTGGATCCAAAGAGAACCAACATCTTCTGAGCATGTCTCCTCATGTTTGGAAAGTTCTCCTCCTTGAGAGCAGAGTAAATTACTTAAAGTGCTCTTTCAGTAGTGAATCAGACTGCAGGTCAATAAGTTCAAGCTGAACATCAGTGGGTGCACTATCAACACTGCAGGTAAAGGGAGAGGAAACCAGCTGCATTTCATCCTCAACTTTTTTGAAATCTTGAAAACGCCTTGAAAATTCATCATGCAGTGCTCCTAACATGGATGTGCCGGTGATCAGCTGATGGTTTGACTTCTTTCAGGGTTTTCATGTGTTCGAGATTGTTGCTGCCTAGTTGCCTTGAAATTAATTGCAACTTTGTCATGAAGGCTTTCACATGGCTATGCATTTCATGAGCAAAAAGGCCCTTGCCCTGCAGTTGTGTGTTCAGTTCATTCATCATTGCAGTCACATCAACAGCAAATGTTAAATCTGCCATCCAGCTCTGGGATGGTTTTGCCTTTCATCTCACAAAACTCTTTTATCTCTGATTTCAGAACCCAAAACCTTTGAGCACTTTGCCCAGGCTGAGCCATCTGACAGTTGTGTGGTACCTGACATCACCATGTTCGCTCTCTTGCTCCAGGCTGAGCCATCTGACAGCTGTGTGGTACCTGACATCACCATGTTCGCTCTCTTGCTCCTCCAATAGTGAAACAAACTGCCTGTGATTTAATGCTAGCGCTCTGATGAAATTAACTGTTGTAGTAACAACATCAACCACATGGCTAAGTTTTAGCACTGACTTGCACAACGCTTGCTGATGAATAATACAATGTATAAACACCAATTTCTGCTCTGCGTTGAGTTCACTCACTTTATCTTGCATTCTTTTCAAGAGCCCAACATTTTTCCCTGTCAAATTCGGACATCCATCCGTAGTGACACCTGCCAGTCTGTCCCATTCGAGTACCAGTTTGTCCATGCATGACTTTACCTCGGTGAACAGATCACTCCCCGTTGTGGTTCCTTTCATTGGCCGCATCGCTGCCAGCTCCTCCGTAAGCTTGAAGTTGCGCGTTATCCCCCAGATAAATATGAGCAGCTGGGCTGTGTCACGGACGTCACAGCTCTCATCCAAAGCCAAAGAAAAGAAGTCGAAGCTTCCCACTTCACTTTGCAGCTGAAACTCCAGATTCTCTGCGATGTCCTCCACCCTTCTCGTCACGATGCGGCGGGACAGCGGGACGCTTTCAAGCGCTTCTTTTTTCTCTGGGCATAGCAGTGCTGCAGACTCGACCATGAACTCTTTCACAAACTCCCCCTCCGAGAATGGCTTACTGTTCTGGGCGATTTTGTGGGCTATCACAAAGCTGGTTCTGGTCGCTGCATCTCTGGCTGCATGCAGCTTTGTAAAACAGCCTTGTTGTTTTTCTAGCTTTGCTAGTAAATCTGTTGATGTCCGCGCTCGTTCGGCATCAGTCAAGTTTTTGTATTTTGTTTCATCTCGTAATGCTGTTTCAAATTGTACTCTTTAAACACGGCGACATGCTCCCCACAAACCAAACACACAGGTTTACCCTCGACTTCAGTAAAGAAAGAATTTGTTGTCCATATTTGATTGAAAGTTCTGCTTTCGCATTTTTCAGGGGTGACACGGAAGGAAGACAGGTTGTCAATCACACGCATTTCACGTGCACAGTTGACGCACTGTGAGAATAAATCGGCTTCAAAATAAATAAAGCATATCTTTTCTTCAATTATCATGTAATCTTTCGCGGGCCGGTCAGAATCATCCCGCGGGCCATATTTGGCCCGTGGGCCGTACAATGCCCAGGTCTGGACTAGAGAGTGGGCGCAGTAAAGACTTCATAGACATACATGACCGTCATGTCGTGTCCTCCTCTCCCCTCCTCCCCTCCTCTCCTCTTCTCCTCCTCTCCCCTCCTCCTCTCCCCTCCCCTCCTCTCCTCCTCTGCCCTCCTCCCCTCCCCTCCTCTCCTCCCCTCTTCTCCCCTCCTCCTCTCCTCTCCCCTCCTCCTCTCCCTCCTCTCCTCCTCTCCCCTCCTCTTCTCCTCACCTCCTCTCTCCTCCTCTCCTCCTCTGCCCTCCTCTCCTCCTCTCCCCTCTCCTCCTCTCCTCTTCTCCCTCCCATCCTCTTCACCCCCTCTCCTCTCCTCTCCTCTCCTCCTCTCCCCTCTCCCCTCTCTCCTCCTCTCTTCCCCTCCCCAGGCCTGGTCTGCTGCTACAGGTTACCTGCTGGAAGAGCTGCCCCCAGGATGCTGACGGAGGGCTCTGCTGCTGATCTGCTGCTTCACTCATCAGCAGAAAACACAGGTCCTCCTTCAGCTGCAGGACGGGCTCCACTGTGGAGGTCCTGAAGACCCTCCTCTGCTGCTGCAGGACCAGCGCTGAGCACGCACACACACACGCACACACACACGCACGCACACAGATACACACAGATACACACGCAGATACACACACACAGATACACACACACACACAGACACAGACAGACACACACACCAACGCATGCACATAATCAGCATGGCACTGACTGTCACTATCCAAGTCTTGCGTTTAGTTTACCATAATCTTACGATAATCTTTATTTAGTTTATGTTTAGTTTACCATAATACAGCATTCATTCAGCTCTAGTTTAACATAATCTTGCATTGAGTTTGCTTTCTCACCATCGTCTTGCAGGGAGAAGATGCCAGAGTGGGCTCTGCTGCTTGGTGTCATCTGCCTCAGGAAGTCACCCAGGTCCTCCTCAGCCCTCTCCCTGTCAAGAGGAGGAGACCGCAGTCTGTCAGGAAGTACCTGTGGATGCGGGTATCATGGACAGTGAGAGCTAGCATGGAGGGGGTGGTTCTGAGACGCTGGAACTAACTGTTGGCCCTGGTGACGTGCTGCTCTCACTGTCTATCTATCTACACTTGATAACCCTGGTGACGTGCTGCTCTCACTGTCTATCTATCTACACTTGATAACCCTGGTGACGTGCTGCTCTCACTGTCTATCTATCTACACTTGATAACCCTGGTGATATGCTGCTCTCACTGTCTATCTATCTACACTTGATAACCCTGGTGATGTGCTGCTCTCACGGTCTATCTATCTACACTTGGTAGGATATGTAGCATCTATCTATCTACATGTTGAATTGTGGTCATTAGGGGTCATGTGGTAGGGTATGGTGGTCATTAGGGGTCATATGGTGACGGGCGGCATGTGGTGTAGTGGTTAACACTGTCGCCCCACAGCTAGAAGGTCCAGGGTTCAATTCTCGCTTGGGGACCAGGTTGCCGCGTTGCCAGTAACCCAGGTGGGGTATCTCCCGGGCCTTTCTGTGTGGAGTTTGCATGGTCTCCCCGTGCTGGCAAAGGGTTTCCCCACCCGATAAGATAAACCCAATAGAAAAACATGCAGGACATATGGCTATCGCTGTCGAGTCCCTGACGACACGGTAGTCACTGTGTAGTGTGATGTGTGCCTGGTGCCAGTGTATAGTCATTGTGTAGTGTGATGTGTGCCTGGTGCCAGTGTATGGTAGTCACTGTGTAGTGTGATGTGTGCCTGGTGCCAGTGTATAGTCATTGTGTAGTGTGATGTGTGCCTGGTGCCAGTGTATGGTAGTCACTGTGTAGTGTGATGTGTGCCTGGTGCCAGTGTATGGTAGTCACTGTGTAGTGTGATGTGTGCCTGGTGCTACACAGTGGTGGTGAAGGAGGTAATTTCCACCCTACATTGTAAAGCCCTTTGAGAGAGAAGCGCTATATAAATGCAATATTCATTCATTTATTAAGTACATGGGATTCGGAATCGGCAGTGAAAAAGCACCATTGTGTCCCTAATTATGTGTGGAGTCTTGGCAGCAGCAGTACTGTCTACGTCCTTGTGACTGGGCTCATTAATGAGGTACAACATTAACCTTGGGGTGCCTCAGTCACAGTCATTACCCAGCCAACAGACTGCAGCCTTAACCCTAACCCTACGCCTGTAGTACGTCACAGACCTGCCAACAGACTGCTGAGCTGCCTCTATGTACGTACATCACATGTTACTCCTGTTACACCGGTTACTCCTGCTATACCTGTTATTCCTGTTATACCTGTTACTCCTGTTGTACATGTTACCTATACATGTTGTGCATGTTATGCCTGTTATACATGTTGTACCTGGTATACCTGTTATACCTGCTATACCCGTTACTCTCTCTCTTCCTCTATCTATCTCTCTCTCTCTTCATACATCTCTTTTTCCATTCCTCTACCTCTCTCTTTCTCTTCTTCTCTCTCTCTTCATCTACCTCTCTTTTTCTCTCTTCCTCTACGTCTCTTTTTCTCTCTTCCTCTACCTCTCTCTTCATCTACCTCTCTTTTGTTATCTTCCCCTATCTCTCGCTCTCTCCCTCTACCTCTCTTTTTCTCTCTTCCTCTACCTCTCTCTATCTTCCTACACCTTTCTCTCTCTCTCTTCCTCTACCTCTCTTTTTCTCTCTTCCTCTCTCTCTCTCTTCCTCTACCTCTCTATCTCTCTTCCTCTACCCGTCTCTCTTTTCTCTCTATCTGACAAGGACATTTACCAACACACACACACACGATACATAGCCTTCACTCATTCAACTCATCTCTCTATCACTCACACACACACACACACACACACACACACACACACACACACACACACACACACACACACACACACACACACACACACACACACACACACACACACACACACACACACACACACACACACACACACACACACACACACACTTACATCCCTGTAGCCTTCTGTCCACATAGCATTCTATTCCACATACTGTAGCATTCTCATAGTCTGCATATCATATCTATAACTCATAGTCTGTATGTCAAGGTACCACTTTGTTTTGTCTACACTCCTGTATGAATATGAGACCTAGGCTATAGGTCCCATTGCTGTAACCTATAGGTCTCTCTATGTTGCAACATGTCATTCTACAGAGATATGGGCTATAGGACCATTGCTGTAACCTATAGGTCTCTCTATGTTGCAAACATGTGATTTTGTCAGTAAACTAACTCTGTCCTTAATCAAATACTCTGGTCAATTGATTCCACATCACGATCTCTAGTCGTTAAGAGAGAGTCATCTTAGGCTACGTTTAGACGGAGATAGTCTGAACAGAAACCGCAAAAGTCGTCTTACGGTTTCACTTTTAATTTTGCGTTTAGACAAGCGTTTTGGGATGGAATTCTCCGTGCAGACGAGGCTGTAACAACTCGAGACAACGGAGCCCCGCTGTCACACGATTGGCGCATATGTCACATGACGTGCTGTGAAGACCCGCCCTACTCTGCCTCTGATTCGCAGACTGTGGGTGGGGAATGTGATTGGACAAAAGCAGAGTCACTCACAGACAGTGGGTCCAGTCACGCCGCGGGACAGATTCTTGTGTATTTGTACTGCCAATGTAGCCTTCAGGTGATCGCCATGGATAGAATCGGACATGCTTTATTTACGCTTCTAGGCTACTGGCGCATGCCTGTGATGTAAGCAGTACACGCGACGAGAGCCTTGACAACCCTTTCATCATCGTTTTATGCGGTTTGACAGTTTAGATGAGAGCGCAAAGGTTTAGCGTTTCTAGGAATTCCACGCTGGAAGGTGGTCTCACTTTTTTACGGTTTCACCCCGTAAAAACGCCGTTTCCGTATAAACGAAAGGCACATCCGAAAAAAAAAATTGCGGATTCACCTGCTAGCGTTTCCGTCTAAACGGGGCCTTAAATCACCCCATCTCCATGTTTAGAGGGGCTTATCTTCTCCTTGATTCATCTTTACCCTTGGCTTAACTCTCTCCTTCCTCTGCCCTCTCACTCTCTCTGTCTCTTTACCTGAGATATCTCCTGTGCCTCTCCACAACTGGGATATGAGAGTCTTTCAAATCCACTGTGGTAAAACGTTCTGCTCGTCTGATTGCCTTGAAAAGCCTGTGATATGTCAGCATGTGCAAAGGCCTTTTTCTCAAGGATTTGTTCAGTATTTAAAAATCTAAGATAGGGGCCTTTTGAATCTGCCCTTCTTAGGCACAAGGACATATCTCTAAATATCTCTGGTGGAAACCCATATTGCACTTTACTTCCTTCACCAGACCAATGGTGTCTTTTTTGAGAAGGGAAGAAATGTCCTTTTCTAGAATCCATAGATATGGATTGCGAACAAACTGTGATGCATAGTTAGTTAGTGTTACTGTGTCTGGTATTGAGAATCCCTGGAGAACATGCGTCCATACATTCCTTGGATACATGCCTTCGAGCAACATTGTACTTATTGTACTTATTTTATGCCTATTCTTATGTCTACACGTTTACGTTGCACTACTTTTATTGTCTTTTATACCTATTCTTATGTCTGCAATTTATACATTGTTTTGTATGTTTTTTATGCCTATGTTCATTTTATACTAATTGCTGTGGGGCACTCTGGAATGCGGTCCATGTGTAAAAAGTGCTATATAGATAGAGTTATTCATATTTATTATTATTATATTGTAAAAAATGTATGCATTGAAATGTCTGTAAAGTCTCGACAACATTGAAAATGAAGGTGACCTCAATTATCCTATCGTGAATAAATAAAGGTTTGAATTGAACTGGACAGGTCTGCCTTAGAGACGACAGTCCCCCCCACCTCCGTCGGTGTGTGAATGTGTGAGTGAATGAGTGAATGTGATAATTGTAAAGTGCTTTGGATAAAAGCTGTTATAAATATATAAATGCACCATTATGAATATTTACGACTCATAACTATAACCATACAGCGTTATAAGCAGATTATAGCGCATTATAAGCATGTTTATCATGCATTATAGACATGGGTGCCATAGAAAGTGTTACCAAAATGTACGGCATCCCCTCCCGGTATATAGTTCCAAGGTGCCTGGGAGCAAGGCTCGGCACGTCTGGAGGACGGCCAGGACAGAGGGTTCACCATGACGGCTACCTGGCCAGGACAGAGGATTCACCATGACAGCTACCTGGCCAGGACAGAGGGTTCACCATGACAGCTACCTGGCCAGGACAGAGGATTCACCATGACAGCTACCTGGCCAGGACAGAGGGTTCACCATGACGGCTACCTGGCCAGGACAGAGGGTTCACCATGACGGCTACCTGGCCAGGACAGAGGATTCACCATGACAGCTACCTGGCCAGGACAGAGGGTTCACCATGACAGCTACCTGGCCAGGACAGAGGATTCACCATGACAGCTACCTGGCCAGGACAGAGGGTTCACCATGACGGCTACCTGGCCAGGACAGAGGGTTCACCATGACAGCTACCTGGCCAGGACAGAGGGTTCACCATGACAGCTACCTGGCCAGGACAGAGGGTTCACCATGACAGCTACCTGGCCAGGACAGAGGGTTCACCATGACAGCTACCTGGCCAGGACAGAGGGTTCACCATGACAGCTACCTGGCCAGGACAGAGGGTTCACCATGACAGCTACCTGGCCAGGACGCATCTATTCGAATCCTAACGCATTTATGCTTCCACGTTCACATTTTGCGCTCTGATTGGCCACTGATGTTTTTGGTCGCACCAATCGTGTGACGCAAGTTCTTTCGCCGGTTAAGCTTAGGCACTCTTTCGAAGTTGGTTAAGGTTAGAGTTTGTCTTAGAGCAGGGCGATAGAACACCAGCCCTGATTCCAAACTCTAACCTTAACCAACTTCGAAGGAGTCGCCTAAGCTTAACCAGTGATAAACTAGGCGTTAGGTAGTTTGCTGTTGTGGTGGACTGACTTTATACAATATTATAAAGATCAAAGATGAAGAAAGACACGGCAGGCGGTGTTTCAGGTCGGATCTCCGCGGTGTGAGGAACTGTTTTATTCAATGCGTTAACATGAAATTCAACAAGACCTAACAGTGTTCATCTCGGAGGCCACCTTTATACTCTCTCATATAAAGGTCATCCCAGGGTGTGTTTATAAACATGGGTGGATCCTTTTCCCATTGGTAGATCTGATGTCTCTTATGTCATTGGTTGTCCTGAATTAGGGAGGTGTGTGTGATTTATCTACTGTCACTTACTAACAGGTTCATTGACCGGCTCCCTTACTGTGGATCAAACCGGTTTCATCTGGATCTTAAATGTCATCCTAAGGAGTGCTTCTGAGTTTGCCTCACCTCAACTAACCTTTCCTTAGGTTATAAATAACCTCCCCCTAGCTGGTTCACTCAACTCTAAAAATAGAGCCTTCATGGACACTGAGTTGTCTTGTTGTCTCATATGTGGATGTAATATATTTTATATATGATGTTGGCATACTTAAATGGCATTCTGCCACCACATGGGCACGTCACGCGATTGGGCGCACATGTCACATGACCAGAAACGTCAGTGGCCAATCAGATCGCACCAGAAACGGCAGTGGCCAATCAGATTCGCACCAGAGCGCTACGACGGAGACATCTCAAAGTGTCGCGCTTTTATTTTTCAATGTACGCTATGTCATACACCTACCAAAGTGATACATCTAAAATCGATTACCTGTCGGGTCTGCTCAAGGGTCCTGCGTTAGCATGGGCAACAGCTCCCCTCTGCAATTCGTTTTCCACATACGTCGCCGACATGCAAAAGCCTCCCTGTGGCTCGGATAGCTCTGCTGGCTTGTTCAACATCCGCCAGGCCCACCGCAGCGTTAGCGAATACTCCATTGAATTCCGTATCCTAGCAGCGGGCTCCGGGTGGAATGACATTCCGTTAAAAGAGGCATTCCGTCAAGGCCTCAGCGACGTCCTTAAAGACGAAATGGCATCCAAAGAGAAACCGAACTCCCTGGACGAGCTAATTGAGTTAGCCAGAGACCTAGACATGCGTCTTCGTGAACGCCGCCGTGAACAACGGTCATCTCGCTCTTCTTCCCCCAGGCGCCCTGCTCGCGCCAAGCACTACTCCCCTGAGCCAATGGAACTTGACCGGTTCCGCCTTCACCCCGACGAACGCCTCCACAGGCTCAGGACTGGGGCATGTATTTATTGCGGCCAGCTCGGTCACTTCCGCGATTCGTGTCCGCATCGCCCAAACGGCGGAGCTCGACAGTAATGCTGGGTGCATGTTCGAGCCTCAATTATGTTCCCAGCTCCGGTCCCAATATGCAATTCAGTGCCACTCTGTGTTGGAACGGCCAGTCACTTCCCCTGTCTGCACTGGTCGATTCAGGCGCTGACGAAAACCTCATTGACGCCGGCGTCGTATCCCGCTTCCACATTGCTACAGACGCGCTGCCTATTCCCCGCGATGCCCACGGTCTAAATGGGAGGTTGTTCATTTGCATAGGCACAGGGGGCAGCATAAAAAAAAAAAAAAAAAATGATTTTTTTTTTTTTTTTTTTGCTTTGAAATATTATAGTGAAATATTTTGCACTGTTGTCGCATTTATCTTGTTGAAATCCTCCCACAGGTTCTTTTTACTACCACATATTTAATTGAGACCCTTTATTTGTTTATTATTTCAATTTAGCTGGAAATACAATGCTACATCATTCAGTAACATTTGCAGAGCCTTATAACAAAAACATTATTACGGTCACCATTGTGACCAGTGGGATTAATCAACAAATTGTATTATTTATTTTTCTATTTCATTGAACATTGCACATGTTAAAAGCAATTTTTTTTACTCAAAATGTGAGTATTACCAAGTCAACTTGTGTTCTTAAAACAATGACAATAAACATAGTTTTATTAGGTTGAAATAATGTGGTTGTGTACTTATTTTTCTGTTAACTTATTATGGATTGAAAACTGAAAACCTTAATGCACAGTAACTGAACAAAATATTTTTAAGTTCTGGTAACTTATTATTATATATTTTTTTTTACAGTGTAGTCTTGCGATCAATCAAAACTTATTTACACGATATACCTCACATTCACCCTCCATTCACATCCTGGTGTTCTCCATTAGGCCTGTAGGTGGAGCTATGACAGCACACGTACAGTACACACACCAATGGTGTGTGATGTGTCCAAAAATGAATGGGCAAATGTGAGTGAAATGGTCGCACTGTATGCAGCTGTTTGTCTGCATTGCATTCCCCCCCCCCCCCCCCAACTCAGATTTAGGGTTGATACAACCATCATAATAATATTGTTAATAATAACAATAACAATAATGATGTAATAATGTAAAAATTATCATTAAAAAGACCTGATTATGAGAAAAAAAAATTACGATGCATGGAATATTGTTGAGGCACACTAGTTACAACTATATTTCAAACGGGCACTCCATGTCAAAAAGGTTGCTGACCCCTGATCTAGAGGCTGTTTTTAGCAAACAGCATGCTCTCTCCCTGCCACCCCATCGTCTGTAGGACTGTGCCATTGACCTACTCCCGGGGGCCCCCGCTCCCCGCTAGTCGCCTGTTCAACCTCTCGCGCCCAGAGAGGGAGTCCATGGAGAAATATGTCCACGAGTCCCTGGCCTCAGGCATTATCACCCCCTCCTCCTCTCCTGTTGGCGCTGGTTTCTTTTTCGTCTCTAAGAAGGATGGTTCCCTTCGCCCCTGTATTGACTATCGTGGCCTCAACAACATCACGGTCAAGAACAAGTACCCTCTTCCGTTGATTAACTCTGCTTTTGAACCCCTGCAAGGTGCCACCATTTTTACAAAGCTGGACCTCAGGAATGCCTATCACCTCGTCTGTATCCGGGAGGGGGACGAATGGAAGACAGCCTTTAAGATGCCGCTCGGTCACTTCGAGTACAAGGCCCTTTGGGTTGACCAACGCCCCTGCTGTCTTCCAGGCCCTTGTCAATGATGTTCTCCGTGATGTCCTGAACCGATCTGTTTTTGTGTATTTGGATGACATTCTGATTTTTTCCCGCTCTATGGAAGAGCACGTCCAGCATGTCCGCCGGGTCCTCCAACGCCTGCTGGAGAACAAGTTGTTCGTTAATGCGGAGAAGTGCGAGTTCCACGTCTCCTCCATCGGGTTCCTCGGCTACATTATCGAGGGCGGCCAGATCCGGGCGGACCCCGAGAAGATCAAGGCGGTGCTAGCCTGGCCCAGGCCCACCAACGTCAAGCAGCTCCAACGCTTCCTGGGGTTTTCGAACTTCTATCGACGTTTCATTAGGGACTACAGCCGGGTCGCCGCACCCCTCACCCAACTCACTCCACTCTCTGTGCCTTTCGTCTGGTCCGATAAGGTGGACTCCGCCTTCTCCGAGCTGCGTAGGTGCTTCACCTCCGCGCCCATCCTCGTCCAGCCGGACACGTCCCGCCAGTTTGTGGTGGAGGTGGACGCCTCCAGTACCGGGGTAGGGGCGGTCCTCTCTCAGCGCTCCTCTCTCGACCAGAAACTACACCCCTGCGCTTTCTTCTCTCGCCGCCTGACCCCGGCCGAGGTCAACTACGATATCAGGAACCTGGAGCTCCTGGCGGTCAAACTGGCCTTAGAAGAATGGAGACACTGGCCGAGATCCGAGATCCCCTTCCTTGTCTGGACGGACCATAAGAACCTCGCCTACATCCAGACGGCCAAGCGCCTGAACTCCCGCCAGGCCCGTTGGGCGCTGTTTTTCGGTCCGTTCAACTTCACCTTGACCTACAGGCCCGGTTCCAAGAACGCTAAACCAGACGCCCTCTCCCAGCAGTTAGTCCCTGAAGGGGTTCTCTCTCACCCAGACAACATCCTTCCCTCCTCCTGTTTGGTGGCTTCCGCCACCTGGGAGATCCAGTCCGTCGTCAGGGAGGCCCAGCTCACCCAGCCTGATCCAGGTAACGGCCCACCTAACCGGCTTTTTGTCCCTGACCTTGTCCGCTCCCAGGTGCTCGAGTGGATCCACACCTCCCGGTTCGCCTGTCATCCTGGGGTCGACCGTACCTTGTCCCTGCTGAAGCGGCACTTCTGGTGGCCCTCCATGAGGGAAGACACCCACGCCTTCGTCCTTGCCTGCTCCGTCTGTGCTCGTGGGAAGGCCTCCCACCGACCGCCTGCTGGGCTCCTCCGTCCACTGCCTGTTCCTGGCCGGCCCTGGTCACATGTAACTCCTCCTTCACACGGTAACACTGTCCTTCTAACCATTGTCGATCGGTTCACTTTGTCGCTCTCCCCAAGCTCCCCTCTGCTTCAGAGACTGCGGACCTGATGGTGCTTCACGTCTTCCGACTCCACGGGATCCCGGAGGGCCTCAGTTTATCTCCCAGGTCTGGAAGGCCTTCTGCCGAGCCCTGGGGGCCACGGTCAGCCTCTCCTCCGGGTAACCATCCACAGACCAACGGACAGTCGGAGCGGGCCAACCAAGACCTAGGGTCCGCCCTCCGCTGCGTCACGACCCGGGACCGCTCTGGCTGGAGCACCTTCCTACCGTGGATCGAATACGCTCACAACTCCCTGTCCTCTGCTGCCACAGGTCAGTCCCCTTTTGAGTCCTCTCTGGGCTACCAGCCTCCACTCTTTCCTACTCAGGAAGAAGAGATCTCAGTCCCCTCAGTGCAGGCGCACCTTCGTCGCTGCAGGAGGCTATGGAAGCACACCAGGGCCGCGCTGCTCCGCTCCGCTGACCGGAATTGCCGCTTCGCTGACAGGACAAACACCCCACCGGCTTCCCACCCGCTAACACTGCCAACTGTGTTAGTAGGGATGACTGACCAAGACGGAGGTACCGGTGAAAGCTGGATTCGATCCCAGAGTCTCTGCGGTGGTAGGCGAGTGCTTAGTCCACTGCGCTACCCAGCCGCTCGAGAGACCAATTTAACCTAGAAATTATTGATGGGGAATAATAATTTAAATATTAATAGGTATCGGGCAGCTGAGTGGTGCAGTGGGCAAGGCGCTCGCCACTAACGCAGGAGATGCTGGTATCGAGCCCAGCTCTCTGCGTTGCTACCGGCTTGGCCGGCCGTCATACTAACACAATTGGCAGTGTTAGAGGGTGGGAAAGCCGGTGGGTGGGGATTGGACGTTGTGGACAGCGACTCCTACAGGTCGGTTGGGTGACGCCGGTACGGCGGAAACAGGAAGTATCGGGGGCAGTGTGAGCCTCCCACGCGTTACTCCTCGCCACTGAGAGTTCGAGCTGTTGCGGTGAAAAGATGCAACAGACTGCCTCCTCGTGTACCGGAGGGGACACGTGATGCAAGGCTTCTATCCTCACTACAGCTGACCAGTGGGAGGCATAGTCTAGCAACGTTCAAGACAGGGGAGGGAAGAATTGGAAACACGAAATTGGGATGGGAGAAAAATAGAAAATGGGGAGAAAAAGTGGATCAAAAAAATATATATTAATAGGTATCATTAGCTTGCAAATTCATCATTAATTTAAATTAATTTCACATACCTACTCTCTGTGGAAATAAATGTTTTGCGCTAGACTGTGAGGTGAGAGATGTTTAGTATGTATTCTACTTGGTTCAATAGTTCAGGATGGGTTCAGCCTACAATTGCTAATCTGAAAAACTCTTGTGGCTGAATAATTAATTTAATTTTAATAAATGTAATTTAAATCTGTAGAAAAATGAATATAATAAAGCCAATTATCCATAAATGACGCCTCCTGGCCCTCCTTTTAAACAGACCTCCTTGTGTCCATTGAGGCACCTAATGAACAGGAGGTCACAACAACGCATTGAGCTGGTCTGCATCTGCACACATTGAATAGATAAACAAAATGACCAATTGGGGAAATGCACCTTTTCTCTTAGGTATCATCATGTGTCCGTGAAATCCTCCATACTTTTAATTGTGGCCCTTTTGGTGACTGAGTTTGATGCAGCCTGGCTGGTTTTAAGGTTTAATTTTTTTTTAATAAAGATATTATTCAGTGAAGCAAAAGGGGGAGACAGTGGCTCAGGAGGTAGTCTGGTAATCGGAAGGTTCCCGGTTCGGTTCCGGCTCCTCTTTGAGCAAGACGCTTAACCCCTAACTGCTCCCGATGCACAGGTTGGCAACTTGCATGGTCACCTCCACCGTCGGTGTGTGAGTGTGTGAGTGAATTGAGGAACATAATTGTAAAGTGCTTTGGATAAAAGCTGTTATATAAATGCACGATTTACCAAAGGTGGGTGGGGGGGGTGGGAGATTGGGGGGTGGGCGGTAGGGGGGAATGGTTGCTCTTACTCAGCCTGGGTCAGCCTGCTGGTCTCTCTGCTCCACAGCTGTTTGTGCTGCAGGAGCGCTGAGCTCTCCTTACTCCTCCTGGCTGCGAGCAGAGTCCTCTGGACCTACAGGACAAGGATCAGAGCAGGTCAGAGCCTGGATGAACAGACAAACCACAGCTAGATGAACAGACAAACCACAGCTAGATGGACAGACAAACCACAGCTAGACGGACATACAAACCACAGCTAGACGGACAGACAAACCACAGCCTGGATGAACAGACAAACCACAGCTAGATGAACAGACAAATTACTGTAGCTTATTTTCCTTTGAACTATCAGCCTCTACACCTAATTATGGAACAAAATCCAGGTAAGTGTGAACTCAAAGAAAGTAATAAAACTGTTCCTGTTTTAGCTGAACACAAAGCCATCTTTCTAATTGTTGTTGCTGTGTTTTGATTGTGTTTGTTTTCTCTTGTTGAAAATGTATTTTAATATAGTGTTAGGGGCGACAGTGGCTCAGGAGGTAGAGCGGTCGTCTGGTAATCCCGGTTCAATTCCCACTCCTCCCGGGCAGCATGTCGAAGTGTCCTTGACTCCTTGAGCAAACACTTAACCCCTAATTGCTCCCGATGAGCAGGTCGGCACCTTGCACACGCCATCGGTGTGTGAATGTGTGAGTGAATGGGTGAATGTGAGGAACAAGATTGTAAAGCGCTTTGGATAAAAGCGGTTATATAAATGCACCATTTACCATTATTTTACCATTTTAGTGTAGTATATTTTCTCGTTCAACATTCTATGCGCAGGACTTTCCTGAGAAAGTTAAACACTGTTCTAGTTGGGACTCTGCTACATAAATAAAGATATCAATTGACCTGATCTCAAGCCCCGCCCTTTTTTCCTGATCCTCCAATCACAACTGTAGCTTATCAAGGAAAAGAGGGCGGGTTTGAGATGGGTCAATTATGGGTGATGAATCAATATGAATGTAGAAATCCAGCTGCATTGATCTGTAAGATTTACAATTGATATTAATCTAAATTAATCAAAATAGACACGTTGACCTGTTTGATTTCTTCATAAACATAATACTGTGAACTAATAACTTGGTGTGAGGTCTTAATTGCATATATTTGATTATTGCAGACTAGTCTATACATCGAGATGTATAGAATAGGACCGAAATAAACTGTAATCCATTTGGAATTGAATGGAAGTCAGAGTTAATCGTTATAATTACAACTATAATGTAGTGCAGTAGTGGTCTCATAGCCTGAACAATTGCAAAACCATATAAAAGACGTGAATTAAAGGTATCATCGGCCTGTATATCCTGACGTATTACAGTTCATGTTCCCAGCTCCTCCGTCAAGGGCAAATAGTTATTTCCCTCTCTGCACGTCAAAGAAAAACGTTTTTCATTCAGGCACTTACCTCAGAATGTGTGTCTGTGTGTGTGTGTCTCTCTGTCTTTGAAATATTGAGTTTGAGAGGCTCACAATCTAAGGGAACTCAAGTGAGACATTATCACCACCAAGGAACATGAAGGTTCAGAAACGGTGGCGAATTGAAATAATCGCGTGGAACACATATACAACATGCACGAGGCACACGTGAGGGGGGGGGGGGGGTGAGGGGGTGTGAGGTTGTGAGGGGGGGGGTAGGTTGAGGGTGTTTTCTCCCATCCTTTAATGCAGTGGTTCTCAACTGGTCTAGCCTCGGGACCCAACATTTTCCTTTGTCATTAAGTCGCGACCCAAATTTCTTAGCCACTATGATTTTAATTTTTTTTTTTGCAGTAATACACAATCTTTCATGCATTGTTAAAAACATGAAATAAACTCAAAGTGCAACTAGGGCTAAAAACCCAATGAAATAAAATAATAATAAATAATATATGCTTCTTAGCAGATTTCTTAGCTTAACATAACAGACCTAAGTTTGGGGGAACTAATGGGATAACTGGGGTTGCAACAAAAGTGCAACTAGGGCTAAAAACACAATGAAATAAAATAATAATAATAATAATAATAATAATAATAATAATAATAATAATAATAATAATAATAATAATAATAATAATAATAATAATAATAATAATAATAATAATAATAATAATAATAATAATAATAATAATAATAAATAATAATATATCCTTCTTAGCAGACTTCTTAGCTTAACATCCCAGGGAACTAATGGGATAACTGGGGATGTTGTTTGCTCCTGACAAGAGTCTCAAAGTCTGGGGTGATGGTAGACAAAGCAACTCTGAGGTCATGCTCAATGTCCAATCTGTTCCTCTGCTTTGTCTTAAGCCACTTCCACAAAGATAGGTAGCAAAATCTGCAATTTGCATACCGCCCCAACAGGTCCACGGAGGACGCCATAGCCCATGTGTTGCACACAGCAGCATCACACCTGGACAAGAGGAAGGGGAACTATGTGAGAATGCTATTCATCGACTACAGCTCGGCATTCAATACCATAGTCCCCTCCAAACTCATAGCCAAGCTCAGGGACCTGGGCTTGAACTATGACCTCTGCCAGTGGGTCTTGGACTTCCTGACGGGCAGACCCCAGGTGGTGAGAGCAGGCAACTGCACCTCCTCATCCATCACCCTCAACATAGGGGCCCCCCAGGGCTGTGTTCTGAGTCCCCTCCTCTACTCCCTGTACACACACGACTGTGTGGCTCAGCGGAGTAGCAACACAATCATCAAATTTGCTGACGACACAGTGGTGGTGGGCCTGATCTCTGCCAACGACGAGAGGGCCTACCTGGAAGAGGTCAAGGTCCTGGCGGGATGGTGCCAGGAAAACAGCCTCTCCCTGAACGTCAGCAAAACAAAGGAGATGATTGTGGACTTCAGGAGGTCGGGGGTCAAGGACTACAGCCCCCTCAGCATCGACGGGGCACCGGTTGAGAGAGTCAACAGCTTTAAGTACCTCGGAGCCTACATATCCAAGGACTTGACATGGACCACACACATTGACAGTGTTGTGAAGAAGGCACGACAACGCCTCTACTTCCTCAGGCGCCTAAGGAAGTTCCAAGTCAGTCAGAAGATCCTTAAGAACTTCTACTCATGTACAATAGAAAGCATCCTGACTGGCAACACCACCTCCTGGTTTGGGAATAGCACTGCACAAGACCGAAGCAGACTACAAAGAGTGACACGTTCAGCCGAACGCACAATTGGAGGGGGGCTCCCCACCCTCCAGAACATTTACAACAAGCGATGCAGGGGCAAGGCTAAGAGAATCATTAAAGACTCCAGTCACCCGAACAACTGCCTCTTTGAACTGCTGCGGTCAGGCAAGCGATACCGGAGTCTCAAGGCGAGCACAGAAAGACTCAGAAGAAGCTTCTATCCCCAGGCCATCAGGCTGCTCAACGAACAATGAACACTACACAACAACAACCATCAAACGCACATAGCACACACATCCACACGCACACACTCACTTTAAACAAACACACTGTAGCACCCACTCCCCACACTTTATAGCACACACTCACTTTAAACAAACACACTGTAGCACCCACTCCCCACACTTTATATTTATTGATGAAGGATTGCACTACAACTCGTACACCTTACTGTAAATTGTACCTAAATTGTACCTCATCCCATTTCTGCTTTGCACTGCATAGTATTGTATATTATATGGTAACTCAGTTACGTCTATTCTGCATCGAACATTGTACATATGTCTATACTGAACACTGGGACCTCATTTTCTACTTCTAATTTACATGCTATACTATGTTATTTGATACTATCTTGTCTAGCACAGTCTCTGGAGCGTAACAGTAAGAAGCATTTTGTATGAAAGTATTCTGTACTTCTGTATGACAACTATTAAAGAAACTTGAAACTTGAAAAAAATAATATTATATATAATTTTTTTTTTAAACATTTTATTTTAATTTTTTTTACACACACATCAATCAAACCCAATCAAAATGACCCCGCGACCCACTTTTGGGTCGCGACCCACCAGTTGAGAAACACTGCTTTAATGCAGCGTTTTGTTGTCCTCTTATCGGTTGTTGTTGTCGTGCTCACACACACACACACACACACACACACACACACACACACACACACACACTGGCTCAGATAATTGTACAATAGAAATTTCACCTAAATAGCAATAATACAACAAAGAGCCTCTTGCAGGAGGATTGAGTGTTTCGGTTTTCAGGTTTCAATGCCTTCAGATTCGTTGGCTGCGGAACGAGGAACAAAAGGTTCGGCTGTAGCTTGATCTCCAACCTGCGTCCATCAAGTTCTACGTGTTTTAATTGATTTGTTATCCTCGCTCTCTGCCTCGTCTCGTTGTCTCTTTGTTATGATTTTATCTGCTTTTTTCTTTTGCTTATCTCTCTGTATGTGCACTCGACGTGACTGTGAATGAGGGAATGAGGGACTGTGAATGGTTATCTCTTGAGTTTAGATAAAGGTTTGAAATTAAATGAAGTGGTGTTAATGGGAGAGGTAGTCACCATAACCTCTCGCGTCTCAGTGATCAGAATGATCAAAACCTTACATACGCGAAACTGTCAATAAACCTTCGATTTTGGAACGAGAAGTGACCTGTTCATGAAGGGGTAGAGACTGGCTGGAATGAGTTCACCTCTAACCTCTAACCTCCACCACCTTGCCGCAATCCGTGCTCCTGCTTTGTTTGTAAATGGACTGCATTTATATAATCTCTTTTATCCAAAACGCTTTACAACTTATGCCTCACATTCACCCATTCACTCACAAATTCACACACCGACGGCAGAGGTGACCATGCAAGGTGCCAACCTGCTGGTTACAGTACACTGGTATGACACGCTGGTACGACACGCTGGTACGACACGCTGGTATAGTACACTGGTACGACACGCTGGTACGACACGCTGGTACGACACGCTGGTACGACACGCTGGTACGACACGCTGGTATAGTACACTGGTACGACACGCTGGTACGACACGCTGGTACGACACGCTGATACGACACGCTGGTATAGTACACTGGTACGACACGCTGGTACTACACGCTGGTACTACACGCTGGTACGACACACTGGTACGACACGCTGGTACGACACACTGGTACGACACACTGGTACGACACACTGGTACGACACGCTGGTATGACACGCTGGTACAACACGCTGGTACGACACACTGGTACGACACACTGGTACGACACACTGGTACGACATGCTGGTATGACACACTGGTATAGTACACTGGTACGACATGCTGGTACGACACACTGGTACGACACACTGGTACGACACGCTGGTACGACACACTGGTATAGTACACTGGTACGACATGCTGGTACGACACACTGGTATAGTACACTGGTACGACACACTGGTACGACACACTGGTATAGTACACTGGTACGACACACTGGTATAGTACACTGGTACGACACACTGGTACGACACACTGGTATAGTACACTGGTACGACACACTGGTACGACACACTGGTATAGTACACTGGTACGACACGCTGGTATGACACGCTGGTACGACACGCTGGTATGACACACTGGTACAACATTCTGGTACGACACACTGGTATAGTACACTGGTACGACACGCTGGTATAGTACACTGGTACGACACGCTGGTATCACACGCTGGTATAGTACACTGGTACGACATGCTGGTACGACACACTGGTATAGTACACTGGTACGACATGCTGGTATAGTACACTGGTACGACACGCTGGTATCACACGCTGGTATAGTACACTGGTACGACATGCTGGTACGACACACTGGTAAGACACACTGGTACGACACGCTGGTACGACACACTGGTACAACATGCTGGTACGACACACTGGTATAGTACACTGGTACGACACGCTGGTATGACACGCTGGTACGACACGCTGGTACGACACACTGGTATAGTACACTGGTATGACACGCTGGTACGACACGCTGGTACAACACGCTGGTCAGTAGAAAGGCTCACACACACACACACATGTCCAAGGTTTGATACAACAAACGTCCGAAACAGGCATGTGGATTCTGTGCACTAGACTCCTCTTTCTGCTGACTTGGGAATCGTATCAGGAAGTGTCCTGCAGGAGGATTTAAGGCTCCAGCATCGACATTAGAAAACAATCCCACCCCTTTCTTGCCGGAGAACAAATCTGATCCCGGACCTGTGGGGGCGACTCACGGCCATTAATTTACCCTCCGTCGCCGTCGGGAGATGCACAGAAAGCCTGCCTTTCAGCGGCGCAGCCGCACGCAAACCCCCCTGTCTTATCTGCTCGGTGCAGGGGGCCGGGATCGGAGCGAGCCAAGGGGAACCGTAATGAGACGCTGAAGAGGCTCCCGCCACAGTTAACCAATTAAAACACTGTAGGTCTAACGGCCTAATCTCCAGCGCCTCTGTGGCTAGCGTCTCGCCGTGCTCCTCCTCGGATGCGGAGGACGAAGAACTTCAAACAGGCGGCCTGATGAATATTCAGACCGCTATTCTTTATGGCGATGATATTATTTTCTGATATTTTTCTGATATTTTTCTAAAATTTGCTGTGTAACCTGATTGTGCAGGTTGGTTCATATTGTGCGCATTGGTTTTGCTTACCACGTAGATGTGGTTGTGTTATACATCCTGCCTAGGATAAATTTTATTAGCTCAATGCTCCCCCTGCCCCCTCCAATAGACCACTGGCGCAAGGTACAATCGATGGTATCTAAGTTTGTCTGGAATAACAAACGCCCGAGAATCAAAAGGGCTACTACTCAACGTAGGAAACAAGATGGGGGCCTCGCAATCCCTGATTTTAAACTGTATTTCTGGTCCTTTTCACTGAGACCTTTGATGTGCTGGCTAGACCCTGTAGAGGCTGTATCGTGGCGCTCCTTAGAAGCGGCGGCGGTGTCTCCGCTAAGATTACAGGATGTAGTGTACTCCACTGTCTCTATTGCGAAATGCCGGCTGAGGTATGGACCGATCATAACTCACGTGATCCAAACGTGGCGTAATGTACAGAGGTCGTGTGGGGTTAAATGCCCTTGGCACCTGGACTCTCCAATTTTTAATAACCAGCAATTACTTGTTGGACACAAGCCGGTTAATATTCCTCAATGGCAAAGGAGGGGAGTGCATACTCTGGAGGATATTTATGATAAGAACGGCCTCCGTGCGTTTCAGGACTTAAGAGAATTTTATGATCTACCCGGCGAGTCCTTCTTTCTTTACCTTCAACTAAGGTCAGCACTGAGGGCGCATGGCGTACCGTGGGCTCAAGCCTTGCACCCACACCCCTTCCTCAGGCTCATAGTGGACAGGACGACATCCAGAGGGTTTGTCTCCGACTTTTATACGCTCTTAATTCAATCCACGTATAAAAATGTATCATTGGATACAATCTGGCGTGTGGATATACCGGAGTTGGACCCCGAGTTTGACTGGGATGATGTTTGGGCAAATGTGGCATTATCTTCCCGCAACCCCAATCACCAGCAAATTAATTTTAATTATATTCATAGGACCTATCTTACACCTAGGAAGCTATTTGCTATGGGACTGATAACCGACTCTCGGTGCACTTTGTGCTCTCAAAAGGCCACTGGCACTTATATGCATATGTATTGGGATTGCCCACCAGTGGCCCGCTTCTGGAGGTCAATAACGGACAAACTTTCAGATCTGTGTGGCTTAACTATCCCATTCACAGCTGTTACGCTACTCCTGAACGATATAACGACACTACCCGCGTCCGTACAACTGAAAAGGGTTGTCCTAGCGGGCGTCACAGCAGCGAAGAAGCTAATAGCAATGAGATGGAAGGAGCCTGAGAAGCTTACAATGATTAACTGGTCCCTAACTCTATTGGATGTGATTTATCTTGAGATATCCACGGCCCGGGTGATCGGGGTAGGGCAGGCTGGAATTGACCTGTGGTTCGCAGCAGCTGAGAAGGTAAAGACCGCAGTGTGCGGCTGAGCGGGGTTGGGGCGCTTGATCGGGGGGGTCCGGCGGTCTCTGGGGAGGGGGAGGAGGAAATGTCTTGTCTGTCTTGGTTTTTGTCTTGTCCTTCTTAACTTTGACTGGGGGGATTTTAGGGGGGGTTGGTATTTAGCTATTCTGCGCTATATGTCAACTCACATGCCATCTCCCCAAGAGACTAATATTGACAGACTGATTGACCTGTCAACCAACTTGGAGGAAGAATTTCTTTCTTCTTACACTTTACCTTCTGCAAGTTTGGCAGTCTTGAACATGTGTAAGGGACCTAGGCTATCTACAGTAAATCTGCGGCAACACTCTCATAAACAATCTTTTAAGTCACTCCACTTTGTAAAGGTGGGGAAAGGTTGCCATGTTTTGAAGACCCTTTTTGTTATTGAAGTAGCCATCTATATTTGATAGGTTGGACGCTGTTTCTTTTTCTTTTTGTCTTTATAATTTATTATTCTGTATTATTATTGTTGTTATTCTCCTGTGAAAGTTATGTTTTTTGTTACTGTGGTTATTGTGTTGTCCTGTTTCATGTAATTAATAATAAAAAAAATTTGATCAAAAAAAAAGATGTGGTTGTGTTATGTGACACACTTATTTGGTTCTTGTGCCAGGTTAGTTTCCCCTGCTTGTGTCTATGTGTGTTATGATGAGTTATTGTCTTAGTGTTTATCTCTTCCCTTATTGTTATTGTTTGTTTATGGGTTCCATTCCCCTGTTATTTAATAAATATTATTTTATTATTTCCTCCTGTCTGGGTATATGTGCAGGAAATGCACAGGCTGAGTGGGTTGGGGTTCACAACAACCCTCTCAGAATTGGATTTAAACATGTACATATGTGTGTGTGTGTGTGTGTGTGTGTGTGTGTGTGTGTGTGTGTGTGTGTGTGTGTGTGTGTGTGTGTGTGTGTGTGTGTGTGTGTGCGTGCGTGCGTGCGTGCGTGCGTGCGTGCGTGCGTGCGTGCGTGCGTGCGTGCGTGCGAATGAATGACATTTTATTGCCGTGTCCGACGACCCATCCCTTACGGGATTATAAAACACCAAAAGCAATCATTTAATATAACGTTCACGTCCCAAGGTTTGTAAGCTACACCATCAGAGGCCAAAATAAGTACATCACATATGGTATGTTCCTTTCGTACGTTTATCCCAAGCTTTCTCTAAATATTCTGCAAGTGCAAATACCCTGTGATCAAAAATCCATTTTAGTGTGCGCGTGTGCGTGTGTGTGTGTGTGTGTGTGCGTGTGCGTGTGTCCACAACAGTGATGTCTGCTCCATTAGAAGCACAACACGGCTCCACGTCCTTGATATCAGTGTCGTTATCAGGGCACTTGCCACAGATAAGGGTGGAATGTGTTTAACCCTTTCACTGCCACACTACCAAACGGTTAACCGTTCCACTGCGACAATACACAGAAGGTTAACCCTTTCACTGCCACGCAACAGCAGGTTACCCTTTCACTGCCACACTACAGAAGGTTAACCCTTTACTATCACACTACCGACGGTTACCGTCGGTAGTGTGATAGTAAAGGGTTAACCTTCTGTAGTGTGGCAGTGAAAGGGTTTAACGCACCTTTCTGCAGAAACGCCTACAGTGCAAACACCGGTGTTGTCGTCCAGTGAGGCGGCGTTTACAACACACTCGCAAGTCTCCGTGTTACTGTGTGTAAATGCAATTATTGATATGATACAACTACATCACAATCACAGCGCGCTCGCTTCAACAGACCGGCGCTGTAAGTGGCGACCCGGCACGTCCTCGGAGGACTAGTGATCTATTATCTAACATCCACAAGGCTAGTAAAGAATACATATAGTTATATATTTAAAACATTTTAAAAACAATGAAGTTACCCTTCCGGACATTTTATTATTATTCCTCAGAATTCTCATGGCTCTCATTGGCCAGTGGTGGTTGTGACATCACCATCGGGCCGGTGTGTTGTGTAGATTCTGGTCACCAGTGTGGTTGTAAATCTGAACCAGATGTTGAATTGATTGTGTCAAGTCTTCAAATGTTAAAAAAATAATTATGCTTTTATGCTTTATTTTTCTCCCTTATTTAATGTTATTTACTAATCACATTGTGTATTTGTATTCCTTCGTTGGGTGGTGCAACATGAACCACCTCCACTTCAACATTTTTGTTGTATTTTGTTCATTATTTGTAGTTTATTTTCACTAAACATGAAACCGTATGGCATAAGTGCTTCAGTGTTTATCTGTAGACCTGCTTGTATGTATTATGGGTGAATGTTCCTTGTGTGTGTGTGTGTGTGTGTGTGTGTGTGTGTGTGTGTGTGTGTGTGTGTGTGTGTGTGTGTGTGTGTGTGTGTGTGTGTGTGTGTGTGTGTGTGTGTGTGTGTGTGTGTGTGTGTGTGTGTGTGTGCGCGCGTGGGGGGGGGTTATATTGATGTATTCTGTCTATAATTTTGCTTCTTGGAGAATGCCACATGCGAGCCCCTAGGGTTTTTAGGCAATTCGCCTTCACGTTTCTTTATGGATTCTATTGTATTATATAATGTAATTGTTTTTATATGTGTAAATAAACAAAAGAAAGAAAGAAAGAAAGAAAAGAACATCAGCAAGACCAAGGAGCTGGTGGTGGACTTCCAGAGAGGCAAGAAGAGGCCCCCAACTCTCATCTCTATCTAGAGTGTAGCTAAGGGGCTACACGACCCTGACTGTATTTAAAGGATAGGTTAGACCACTACTAAAATATTAATTAGCCAGACATTAAATGTACACAAAATGGCGGACACTCTATTAACTGCGAGGGGACAGTGATACAAAGTTGAATAATCACTTTAATGTTAAAGGCAAACATACATATTATATAGCACAGATCTCCTGTTACTAAGATAATGTCAATGCAACAAAGTCCGAGGTAAGTATAGTCCTAAACTACTAGTACCCGACCGCTGGAGCTCTGAATGGAGTGAGACGGAGTGAACAGCACGGGGGAAGCAAGATGGCGGATGGAGACGATATGCGCGCGCGCCTACGGCGTTAAGAATGGAACATATGCAAAGAAGCAAATGATAAAACACTGTTAGGTAAATAGACGACGTGAAATATATATCTTATATACATAAACAATATATAAGGTATACAAAATAATAAACGTGGACTTTATGTGTTAATCTGGACCTTCAGAACATAGAGAGACCTACAGGTTCCTGGGAGTTCACTTGAACAGTAGACTGGACTGGTCAGACAACACAGAGGCCCTCTACAGGAAGTGACAGAACAGGACAACACAGATGCCTCTACAGGAAGGGACAGAGCAGGACAACACAGATGCCTCTACAGGAAGGGACAGAATAGGACAACACAGAGGCTCTACAGGAAGGGACAGAGCAGGATAACACAGAGGCTCTACAGGAAGGGACAGAGCAGGACAACACAGAGGCCCTCTACAGGAAGGGACAGAGCAGGACAACACAGAGGTCTCTACAGGAAGGGACAGAGCAGGACAACACAGAGGCTCTACAGGAAGGGACAGAGCAGGACAACACAGAGGCTCTACAGGAAGGGACAGAGCAGGACAACACAGAGGCTCTACAGGAAGGGACAGAGCAGGACAACACAGATGCCTCTACAGAAGGGGACAGAGCAGGACAACACAGAGGCCTCTACAGGAAGGGAAAGAGCATGACAACACAGAGGCTCTACAGGAAGGGACAGAGCAGGACAACACAGAGGCCCTCTACAGGAAGGGACAGAGCAGGACAGCACAGAGGCTCTACAGGAAGGGACAGAGCAGGACAACACAGAGGCTCTACAGGAAGGGACAGAGCAGGACAACACAGAGGCCCTCTACAGGAAGGGACAGAGCAGGACAACACAGAGGCCCTCTACAGGAAGGGACAGAGCAGGACAACAGAGGCCCTCTACAGAAAGGGACAGTGCAGGACAACACAGAGGTCCTCTACAGGAAGGGACAGAGCAGGACAACACAGAGGTCTCTACAGAAAGGGACAGACCAGGACAACACAGAGGCTCTACAGGAAGGGACAGAGCAGGACAACACAGAGGCTCTACAGGAAGGAACAGAGCAGGACAAGACAGAGGTCTCTACAGGAAGGGACAGACCAGGACAACACAGAGGCTCTACAGGAAGGGACAGAGCAGGACAACACAGAGGCTCTACAGGAAGGGACAGAGCAGGCTGTTCTTCCTGAAGATCCTTCAATGTGTGTAATATGCTGCTGCAGTCATTTTACCACTCTGTAGTAGCCAGCATCCTTTTCAAGTTCAAGTTTTGTTTTATTCGTCACAGATAAAAAAGGTACATAATGTACATTACAGTGAAATGCTTGGTTCTGTATGAGCCCCCTAAGATTGTGCTTCATAAAGTAAAAAAATAAGTAAAAATAATAAAGGCCAAACACTATACAAAATATACAAAACTTAAGTACAAAATGCAAACAAAATGCAAAAATTAGGTAGAGATGTAGTGCAAATCCTTTAGTAATAAATAGATAAAATATGGTGTAGTGTTAAAAGTATCTAAAGTGAACTTTCAGTGCCGGCCGTGTTTTCCTTTTTACCCAGTTGAATGCCACCATCCACGGCCAATGTTAACGTTAATATCGCCTAATCTATGTTTTAAATTATGGCTATGTGTCTAATCTGCCCGTCGCTTATCAAAGACTCATTTTCCAGTCAACATTGGCAAGGCAGATTGTATTTTTATCGCTTCATTTCCGTTTGAGAGCATTTTGAAAATCACCCGTTTTCCGGGGAAAAACAACCCATGCCTATGATAATCGCCTTTTACTGGAATATTCCAGAACGTTGTCATTTGTCTGCCTATTTATGAATCGTTTTCAAATAAACGCTAGATGATCGATAGTATATGTGTGCGCACGCACGCTCGTGCCGTGCGCTGATAATCGCTGCTCTTATTTCCTCATGGCTTTTACAGTCAAAACAGCCATATCACATATCACATAAATGCTTATATATCCGTGAAAACGAGTCTGATTATCCTAACACTGATAACATAGATTCCTTACCTGAGGTCAGATGGTATCCAAATGGTTTATTCCAATTTCCGATCGCCATTCGAAAAAATCGATAAATGTATTGATCCATCGTGTGTACAGTATAACCCATATTCGCCGTGGCTCAGAGGCTCCAGAATGAACTCTGGTAGACCCCGGCTGCATCAGTGAGAAGTCAAATGTGGAGTCAGAAATCCGTTCTCCCATTCACTTTCATTGAGTCCATTCCAAAAGGGTGATTTACCATGTAGGAGACGATAGGGGGCGCTTTTTTCACATCTGAGCGCCGGCGGTCCCTGGATCTCCAACGGTAGGCTCGCGTGATGCAATATGATTTCAGATCGCTAATAAAAAAAAATTTTTAAATACCCGAGAATACTCGTGACCGTGGCATTCAACGGTCGGGGCGTAAACCCGAGAAAAGCCGTGAGTGGCACTCAAAGTGTTAAGGTGAGTGTTTAAAGTGAGATTGTGCATGTGGATGTGTGTGCAATGCATGTAGATGGATGGGTTAGTGTTGCATAGAGTCATTGAGCATCCTGATGGCCTGGGGATAGACGCTCCTTTTGAGTCCCTCTGTACTGGCCATGAGACTCTGGTAGCGCTTGCCTGACCGCAGCAGTGCAAAGAGGCAGTTGTTTGTGTCTTTGACTATTCTCTTAGCCATGGCCCTGCAACGCTTGGTGTACAATTGTGCGTTCGGCTGATCGAGCCACTCTCTGCAGTCTGCTGCGGTCGTGTGCGGTGCTATTCCCAAACCAGTCAGGATGCTCTCTATTGTGCATGAGTAGAAGTTCTTTAAGATCTTCTGACTCACTTTGAACATCCTTAGGCGCCTAAGGAAGTAGAGGCGCTGCCGTGCCTTCTCCACCGCTGTATGCTGGGGGGGCTACATCAACTCAAGGGACACCAACAAACTGCACAAGCTGGTGAGGAAGGCTAGCTCCGTGGTAGGAGTCTAGCTGGTCAAACTAGAGGTGGTGGCAGAGAGGAGGATGAGAAAGACGCTAGATGCTATCCTGGAGAACCCCTCCAACCCCCTTTATGAGGAGCTAGCTAAGACGACACTCCACTAACCGCCTCGGCCAGTCCTTCGTGCCGGCGGCCATCAGGCTCCACAACTGTGGGCATGGACTGCTGGAGAACTAATGGCTGCAGAACTTGAGAACTGTTAGAAATGTCTGACTCTTAACTACGGAACCCTGCAGGGACACTACACAGTGTGCATTAAGACAAAAAAAATATTTTTTATTACCTATGTTTATTGTATTTCTATTACCCTGGTCCCTGCCTATACCTGTACCTCCCCTCCCCGTGCTGCTATGACACCTGGATTTCCCCAAGGGGATCAATAAAGGAATATCTCATCTTATTATTTCCCTGTGAGGACCCCAGGAAGACTAGCAGCCATTACATTGGCAGCTAATGGAGATGTAATAAAAACAAACACAGAGAGAGATCTGTTTCGGGACCAGTTCTACCTTCTGTCCAATGAGGTGGGATCCCTGACGCTTGACCTCCACCGCCGCTCGCAGCTTCTCGTAGTCGGCCTGTTTGTACTTTGAGCTCACGAGTCCAGCTTCCATCCTCACAGTCAGTCTTTCTGCACAGACGAGAGCCACGCGACACGGCTGGATTATCATCATCCAGAGTCTCAGAGGGAGTGAGCTGACCCCCTGTCAGAGACAATCTTTATGCTGCTGACAACAACAACAACAACAACAACAACAACAACAACAACAACAACAACAACAACAACAACAACAACAACAACAGCAAAGGGAGACACATGGAAATAGCACATGATAATAATAATTTATTATTATTCTTTATATAGAGCCTTTCAAGGAACCCAAGGCACTTAACAGAAGAGGGACATATACCTCTATCATATAAAGAGGGACACACACTAAGGGGAAGGAAATCAGAGGGACATATACCTCTATCATATAAAGAGGGAGACAAACTAAGGAAGGACATCAGAGGGACATATACCTCTATCATATAAAGAGGGAGACAAACTAAGGGGAAGGAAATCAGAGGGACATATACCTCTATCATATAAAGAGGGAGACAAACTAAGGAAGGACATCAGAGGGACATATACCTCTATCATATAAAGAGGGAGACAAACTAAGGGGAAGGAAATCAGAGGGACATATACCTCTATCATATAAAGAGGGAGACAAACTAAGGAAGGACATCAGAGGGACATATACCTCTATCATATAAAGAGGGAGACAAACTACAGGGAAGGAAATCAGAGAGACATCATATAAAGAGGGAGACAAACTAAGAGGAAGGAAATCAGAGGGACAGTTGGGTAGAGGAGGGAAGTCAGGCAGAGTCATTCATATATTTGGTGAAGAGGTGAGATTTGAGTAATGATTTGAAGGAGTCCAGGGATGTAGCATTGCGGATGATCAATTCTAATGTGTCAAGATGGTCGTTCATGAGGGAGATATCAGCATGGGGGGGGGGGGTGAGAAGAGAGAGAACACGAGACAATACAAGACAGTTCAGCTGTGGTTCAGCAGTTGAGCTGTGACTCAGAAAGACAGCTGCATTTGTTTGTTTATTTTTTTACCCAGGGACAGTGCACATTAATGAACATTTTCCGTTTCCACATCAATGTAAATGTGCCAGATTTTAGCTAATTAGCTAGTTTACATCTGTAGTCCCTAACTACCATGCGTGTCTTTATGGTGTGGGAGGAAACTGGAGTAGTACCCAGAGGAAACCCACGCAAACATAGGGAGAACATGCAAACTCCAAAACAGAAAGGCCCCCTGCTGGGGTTCGAACCTGTGAGGCAGCAGTGCTAACCACTGTGCCACCGTGCCTCCCAGGAATAGAACAGGAAGGCTTCTGCCTCTAACAGCGAGAAGCTCAAACAAGCCGCGGTTACGATACTTTCAGGGTGCTCCGCTCCGTCCTCGCTCCGTCCCCGAGTGCGAACTCCCCCCTCCCTCTCCCCCCTCTGGTTTGTGTACACACTGCAGTCTTGGTTCGCTTCGGGTTTTGTTTACGGTTTGCGTTTTGAGCGTGTAAGCTGCCGTAGGCGATGATGTCACACTCGAACGTCACCACATGAAGAGTTGAACACACGGTGATGGAAACTCGATGCCCGATATAAAGAAACTATTCAAACGAATAACCAATAAATATGAAATTATCTTTGAAACTCTGTTGTCAAGCCTTGTCAATATAACCCACCCCCTTTTCTCACGAATGGAACTGGTGTTGTGGAGTCCGCTTTGAGTGTTTTCCAGGGTTAGCGGCTAACGCTAGTTAGCTTAGCCTAGTCATGGGATAACTTAGTTAGCAGCTAACGTTAGCCCATTGCTCGCGTCAATTATTATATTGCATGTCATTGAAGGTCCGCGCTGGTCTGTGTCTAATGAAATTACAATTGCATGTCATTGAAGGTCAGCGCTGGTCTGTGTCTATAATGAAATGAGAGGAAAGCTCTACGCTAAAGCAAGCCTCATCACAGCCGCGACGTGACAACATACTCGATGTTATATAAAAAATTATCTCGCGGTCTACTTGAAAATCAGCCTGCAATCTACCGGTCGATCACGGCCGACTGGTTGGGCACCACTGGTCTATAGAAATAAATGCATTCGAACAAGAAACCAATGTATAGACATGGCAATGGCAAAAGAATTGCCAGGCCTAATGCGAGCCAGGGAAGTCTTGGGCTTGTAATGTGGCTTCATCTCAAAGTTTTCATCCACTGAGCCGTGAGGCTCAACATGCTTGTTTGGTTGAGGTCTGAACTCGCCAAATTGCCCATAAATATCGTTTTTGTAAGTATTGTCCAGTTGTTGCTGTATGTTTTTATCTGCCCAAAATTCAAGCAAGCATGAAAGCATTTTACAGTAAGCTTGCACACCACGCCCCGCTCCTCGTCGGGGACGCTGGTTCGCACCCGAGACCACCTATTCCAGCGGTCCAGGTTTGGAGCGAATCAGCGTCCCCGGGGACGGGGGGAGCGTTCTCATCACGCGATATTTTGGTGCGACCGCGCTCTGATTCGACCCAGATGGCTAGTGTGAAAGCCCCCTCAGAGTTCATCGTCTCACGAAAACATGGCGACTTCAGGTCTGATCTGCTCAAAGAACTACAGCGGTGGCCAGTGGTGGAAGAAGTACACAGTTCCTTTACTTAAGTACAAGTAGAAATACCCAGATAAATGAGTACTCTGGTCAAAGTAAAAGTCCTCCATTAAAATTCTACTTAAGAAAAGTGTTCAGTATTTGCTATTGAATGTACTTAAGTATCTCAAGTAAAAGTATGCATTCTACATGACAATTGTGTATTCCCGTGCTTGGGAGCATTCAATCCTCGATCCATTGACCTCTAAAAGTGTTAAAGTGGTATGTGGTCCAGTTCTGCTGCTCTGATTAAAGGTGATGTTAAAGTGGTATGTGGTCCAGTTCTGCTGCTCTGATTAAAGGTGATGTTAAAGTGGTATGTGGTCCAGTTCTGCTGCTCTGATTAAGTTCTCTTGACGTTGACAGGCTTCAAATGTGAAAGTATATAATCTTCATGCATTGTAACTGATGGGTTCAGATAAATGTAGTAGAGTAAAAAGTACAATATTTCCTTTGAAATGTAGTGGAGTAAAAGTATAAAGTTCCCTAAGATGAAAATATTCACGTAAAGTACAAGTAGCTCGAAATTGTACTTAAGTATAGTACTTGAGTAAAAGTACTTAGTTACTTTCCACCGCTGGTGGCGGCCAAGAGGTCAGTGAGGTCACAGCAGTCGGACATGCTTCACAAACGGACTCACCCGCGTCCTCCGCTCTGTGGGACGTGATGAAGGAGCGGAGGTCCCTTCCGCTCATCCTGCACTGGCTGCGGACACAGTAGAGCTCTTTAATCTGTGGATTTTATATCGTTTATAGTGCAAGTGAAGAAGAAAACCAATGAATATGCAAAAATGGAGAGGCTTTACAAAGTTTGACGGAAAGGTCAACATTTCACCTGTCCCTTGCTTTAGTCAGCTTATTCAGAGGATTAATAATGCTGCATTAACGAATGTATGAAAAGATAACCACTATTGCAAAAAAAAAAGGCCCCATAACAGCACATTTTGCAGTCACGGTCTGGGTGAGAGTGAGAGATGATAGTATAAATAAGAGATAGTATAAATAGCCTCTCCATAAAGTTTGTGTGTCTGGAAGCGATGGTGAAACTCACAGATGGTGCACAGTGTGATCAGACACAGGACGTTTCTCTGGGGTCTCCGTCTTGCTTGGCTGTGGATCGAAAAAATTACCGGGTTAAAAATGAACGCTTCAGACTGAAATCGCCATCACCAACATTCTGGCCTGGTTTTTCCACTCATTAAGAAGGAACCAGGCGTCGTTCTTTATTTACCCAATTCTCATCGCCATTCTGCTTAAAAGTGACACAGCATGCAGAGCGCATTACCCCCAGACTGCCATCACAGTGTGCTTTAATGCCATAATCAATTTAATACGCTGGGATCCGTTAGGGCTAACTGCCACTGGGGAATCATAATTAATTTCCTTGAGTGAATGCACCCCGGTTATGGCTCTGGATGCCCCAAACACCCTCCTAGCCACATCGAATGTGTCTCTTACCACGTCGGAGATGAGAGAGCTATAGCACTGTGCGCTCAGAACCCACTTGGAGATAATTGCTCTCAGTCTGCCGGCGGACGTAAACGTTTTCTTTGCACTGCAGCACAGGTTGATGCGACGTTAATAGCACTAAACGACGACCTAAGGTTAGGATAAAAAAAATAACTAAACATAATAGCAGTGTTATTACTCCAACTAGAACAGCTTGTGACTGCAACTTGTTCCTGTTCGCGAACGACTCATCCCTGCTGGTCTCTGACAGGGACAAGTTGTAGGTTGAAAAAGCCCTCAGCTCTGAACTCGGCAGAATCTGCACCTGGCTCGCTGATAACAAACTATCATTACACCTGGGTAAAACAGAGTCTATTCTCTTTGGATAAAATAACAAACTCAGCAAGGCCAACGGCTTCTCTGTTACAGTGGGTGACAATATTGTCACAGGGAAAGATGAAATTACCTACCTGGGTTCCATCCTAGAGGCAAATCTTTCTTTTGTGACAAAATGGCAACCAATGTAATAAAAAAAAGTCAACCAACGAACAAGATTCTTGTACCGGATCTCCTCTCTGGTAAACAAGAATACCCTGAAGACTCTAACAGGAGCACTCATTCAAGGGTACTACGACTATGCTTGCACCTTGGTACCAAAGCACCTAAAAAGGCCCTAAAAACAAGACTACAAACATCACAAAACAAACTGGTCAGACTACTGCTTGACCTTACTCCTAGAACCCACCTTACCCCTGCCCATTTTGACAACCTAGGATGGCTTAGAGTAGAGGACAGAGTACAGCAACTTGCAATGGGCCTGGTCTACAAGATACACTACACCACTAAGATACCCATGTACATGTCGAAATACTTCCCAAAGGTCAGTGAATTCCACGACCACAACACCAGAGGGAGTTCCACAAATCATGTTCAACCCAGATTCGGCTCAAACAAGGGACTAAACACGTTTCGCAATTATGCCACATCAATGTGGAATGCCCTACCCACAGCCATAAAATAATGTGAATCCCTACCCTCCTTCAAAACCGCTCTCAAAGAGCACCTATGGGAGGCTGCAATTCTAAACTGGCCCCGGTAAATATTCTGCACTGCACACATCATATGTATATTATACTTCCTGTGTTTCAGCCTCTACTGCACACATATATTATACTTCCTGTGTTTCAGCCTCTACTGCACTGCAAATAATAATAATAATAATACTGCACTGCACACATCTATTGTGCTTAACTTAGCTCATATTTCATTTGACTTTACTCCACCACTTTATTGTATTATCTGTCCGCTAATGTCGGACCAGTAACGTCCAAAGCAAATTCCTTGTATGTGAAAAGTATACTTGGCAATAAAGACCTTTCTGATTCTGATCATGTGTATATTATACTTCCTGTGTTTCAACCTCTACTCACTGCACACATCATAAAATATTATACTGCGGAGGGCGTGTAGAACAGTAGAGGACAACTGTAATGAGTCGTTCTGGTGACAGTCTAGTGTGTTAGCCTAACTCCTAACAGATTGTGGTCTATATATGCCAAATACTAAAATGGAACAATTTGGAATTAGAATCTGAATACATACTAAGAGTAAGAGTAAACAAACAGTATACACAAGGTGTAGTATACACAAGGTGCAGTATACACAAGTGCAGTATACACAAGGTGCAGTATATACAAGTGCAGTATACACAGGGTACAGTACACACAAGGTACAGTATAATCAAGGTGCAGTATACACAAGGTGCAGTATACACAAGGTACAGTATACTCAAGGTGCGGAATACAAATGGTGCAGTATACACAAGGTACAGTATATACAAGGTGCAGTATACACAAGGTGCAGTATACTCATGGTGCGGTATACAAATGGTGCAGTATACACAAGGTACAGTATATGCAAGGTACAGTATACTCAAGGTGCAGTATACTCAAGGTGCGGTATACAAATGGTGCAGTATACACAAGGTACAGTATGTAAGGTACAGTATACACAGGGTACAGTATACACAAGGTGCAGTATACACAAGTGCAGTATACACAAGGTGCAGTATATACAAGTGTAGTATACACAAGGTGCAGTATACACAAGGTGCAGTATACACAAGGTACAGTACACACAAGTTACAGTATACTCAAGGTGCAGTATACACAAGGTGCAGTATACACAAGGTACAGTATACTCAAGGTGTGGAATACAAATGGTGCAGTATACACAAGGTACAGTATATACAAGGTGCAGTATACACAAGGTGCAGTATACACAAGGTGCAGTATACACAAAGTGCAGTATACACAAGGTGCAGTATACACAAAGTGCAGTATACACAAGGTGCAGTATACTCAAGGTGCGGTATACAAATGGTGCAGTATACACAAGGTACAGTATATACAAGGTACAGTATACTCAAGGTGCAGTATACTCAAGGTGCGGTATACAAATGGTGCAGTATACACAAGGTACAGTATGTAAGGTACAGTATACACAGGGTACAGTATACACAATGTGCAGTATACACAAGGTGCAGTATACACAAGGTGCAGTATACACAAGGTACAGTATATACAAGGTACAGTATATACAAGGTACAGTATACTCAAGGTGCAGTATACTCAAGGTGCGGTATACAAATGGTGCAGTATACACAAGGTACAGTATGTAAGGTACAGTATACACAGGGTACAGTATACACAGGGTACAGTATACACAAGGTGCAGTATACACAAGGTGCAGTATACACAGGGTACAGTATACACAAGGTGCAGTACACACAAGGTGCAGTATACACAGGGTACAGTATACACGAGGTAGAAGACATAAATATAGCCAATATAATTAGATCTGAATGTAAATATATGAGAAAAATAAACAGTGTCTTCTTCTTCTTCTTTCGGCTTTTCCCGTCAGGGGTCGCCACAGCGGATGAATGAATGAATGAATGAATGAATGAATGAATGAATGAATGAATGAATGAATGAATGAATGAATGAATGAATGAATGAATGAATGAATGAATGAAAACTTTATTTAACAGATTGCAGAATGGGTACAATACAGTACGGCTCAATACATACAATTGTTAAGGGGATGCAGACCTGAGAAAGACGTTTGTCTTGTTTCCATCAGGGTCCCCCATTTTCAATTCATATAGACATTTATGACATACACAACATACATGACATTTATGGCATAGGGACATATAGGTATTTAGTACTGATACATTTGTGACATAGGCGGTATTCAAATATACAGTACTGTTACCCCTAGATCCTGACAGAGTATATACATATGATGGGGAGGGGACTGTACATTAGGAGGGGGTGGGTGGGTGGGAGGGAAATATACATACGGCGGGGAGGGAATATATACATGCGGTGGGGAGGAGACTGTCTATTAGGAGGTGGTGGGGGTTTTGGGCATTTACGGTGGCCAGTTTCGAATTGCAGCCTCCCGTAGGTGCTCTTTAAGGGCGGTTTTGAATGTGGGCAGGGATTCACATTCCTTTACAGCTTTGGGTAGGGCGTTCCACATTGTTGTGGCATAATTGCGAAACGTGTTTAGTCCCTTGTTTGAGCCGAATCTGGGTTTAACATGATTTGTTGAGCTTCCTCTGGTGTAGTGGTTGTGGTATTCACTGACCTTTGGGAAGTATTTTGACATGTACATGGGCACCCCGGTCGTATAGTGTATCTTGTAGACCAGGCCCATTGCAAGTTGCTGTACTCTGTCGTCTACTCTAAGCCATCCTAGGTTGGCAAAGTGGGCAGGGGTGAGGTGGGTTCTGGGGTTCAGGTCAAGTAGTAGTCTGACCAGTTTGTTTTGTGATGTTTGTAATTTTGTTTTAAGCGCCTTTGAGGTGCTTTGGTACCATGAGGTGCACGCATAGTCATAGTACCCTTGAATGAGTGCTCCTGCCAGAGTCTTCAGGGTATTCTTGTTTACCAGAGAGGAGATCCGGTACAAGAATCTAGTTCGTTGGTTGACTTTTTTTATTACATTGGATGCCATTTTGTCACAGGAAAGATTTGCCTCTAGGATGGAACCCAGGTAGGTAATTTCGTCTTTCCTTGTGACAATATTGTCACCCACTGTAACTGAGAATCCGTCGGTCTTGCTGAGTTTGTTATTTGAACCGAAGAGAATGGACTCTGTTTTGCCCATGTGTAATGATAGTTTGTTATCAGCGAGCCATATGCAGATTTTGCCTAGTTCCGTGCTGAGGGTTTTTTCAACCTGCAATTTGTTCTTGTCAGAGACCAGCAGGGCTGAGTCGTCCGCAAACAGGAACAAGTTGCAGTCACAGGCTGACGACATGTCATTTGCATAAATTAGGAAGAGTAGCGGTCCTAGTATGCTTCCTTGTGGAACACCACAGCTCACTGTGAGGGGGGGGGATAGAGTACCGTTTACCTCTACCATCTGTTCTCTCCCCTCCAGGTAGGATTGCATCCAGCTCACTGGGCTATCAAAACCAATTGCTTTTAGCTTGTCCATTAGAATGGAGTGATTGACAGTGTCGAAGGCCTTTTGTAGGTCCAGCATGACCATGCCGCAGTATTTGCCAGCGTCCACCTCTTGTTTCGAAACGGATCATCCGTTTCCGAAAAATAAACAGTGTAAACAATATAATTAACTGAATATAAAAATATAAGAAAAATAAACAGTGTAAACAAAGGTGCAGATGAGGGTCTGTGTGCCCTATCGGTTATATTATATGTTACAATAAATATAGGCAATAAAGAATTTAAATTTGTATGTATATTATGCGTAAAAGTAAACAGTATACACAAGGTGCAGTATACACACAAGGTACCCTAACTGGCACGATATACGTCATGCGTTGTAGTCTGAATGAAAACTTTATTTAACAGATTGCAGAATGGGTACAATACAGTACAGCTCAATATACACACAATTGTTAAGGGGATGCAGACCAGAGAAAGACGTTTGTCTTGTTTACATCAGGATCCCCCATTTTCAATTCATAGTGAATAGTAGTCCGCGCAGGTTTTGATGGTTATAAACCTTAAAAAGACACCCGATAGTAAAACCTACAACAAGTGTTCGCCAAAGTAAACATATTGAATATCTGACCAGTGGCCCTCTCCTACCTTGTGTCTCTCCACACACTGTATTATTTGGTTGACAAAAAATTGTAACCAGGGAAACTGCTTTCTCCCCCGGGGGTTGGCCAACAACGGAGTCTGAAACGCCCTTTTCTCCGAACGCATCCAATGGCGAGCGTCCGCCAGCAAAACCCACAGTGCGACGATGACGTCACGCACGCTCGTATTCCTTCTGAGAGTGGAGTCTGGAGAGAGAGAGAGAGGGAGAGAAAGAGAGAGGGGTCTCTTCTTCTTCTTCTCGACTATGGAGGCTAGTTTCTCTCTTCCTCACGCTTGGGACTAAAAAGACCAACAACACCGATGAAGTTTGGTGTTTCCGCCGTCAGCGCAGCAGCAGTCCCCAGGTAATAACGAAGCCAGTTTATCTGACTCTAAATTATAACTAGGAACACTGGGGAATGAAAGCATCTGGAAGCGCATGAGGTATGAAGGCGATGAGGTATTAATGGGAGACTATAGTACGAGAGCCGCGCAGAAAGTCCCGGATTCATAGTGAAAAGAACAGAGAGAGACAGATAAAAAAAAAAGATAGAAAAGTAGTTGTACTTCTTTGTTATGTTATGTGTGCGCTTTTTCTTGGTGGTAATCTGCTACACAGCGGGGGAGATTCTATTTCTAGTAAAACACACTAATCTTTTTCTTGTGACCGATCATCAATGCATCGCGTCGCGCAGCTCTGATGGACCTTCTCACGGTGTCCACATGCTCCGTCCCCCCGGTGCGACGCGCAGCTCTGATGGACCTTCAAATGCTCCGTCCCCCCGGTGTGCCTTTATAGCCGCTTGGCGCGGTGAACTTGTGGCCGATCCACTGGTGGCAACGGTCACTAATGCGCACAGAGCAGAGAAGGGTTATTTCTCAGGTCAGCGGGGTCAAGGAGCGTACCTTTAGTAGTGTGATGATGAAGCGGCACAGCGAGGGAGAGAGGAGCCAGGTGAGCTTAGAGGGTGGGAATCTGTGGAATGCGAGGTCGCCGAGGGGCGGAGACTGTCACTCCACCAGGATCAGCCCACCTTATCTTTTCTTTAACTGGTGTCAATGGAGATGTTTTTATTCAATTGCATTTATTTAACGTGAATCACATATAGTTCCCGGATTGCGGGACGTCGTGTAAACAAGAACAACCCGCCCCCTCTCAGCCCGGAGAGAGAGACTAGCCAGCCTTGTAATCCCTGGAGGCTATATACTCTTCTCCTGATCTGTCTGAGCCTGGTTTGTTCTGCACAAGTCAAGACTCAAGACCTATCTATTGGTGATCATATATACCCGGTATCGACGTTGCAATTATAGTAGGTCATTTAGCTCGTTGTTGTGTGTCCCTTTTACTCAGGGCAGCAGGGGTATACAACTCCCAACATCACACACCCACTTTTAGGGCCAATATTCACGACTCACTTTGGTTTGCAAATGTGTGTGTGTAAGGTGTAATTTGAAGTGCATAGATCTCTCTCTCATAGAACCTGAACCACATTTAAAGTCTCTACCTTTCACCTTTTTAACATGCCTTGTTAAGTCCTACACTCCTACTAATGCTAGCGGTACACAGACACATGGCCAAATTATTCCACCATACAGAGGAGAGAGAGAGAGAAACAAAGCAGGACAAATGTAACTATTAAAAAAAAAAAAGTTCTATGTTGCAGTCAAAACGGTGTGGGGGGGGGGGGGTGCTTTCTGCCTGTCATGATGCAGTCTTATGCAGGGTTATTTTCAAGATTCAAGAGTTTTATTTGTCACATACAGACCCAATACATGCAGTGGAGTGTAGGTGGCCATGCCCTGCCTCGATTGTGCAAAAATACAAATAATAAAATAGAATAGATAATAAAATAGAGTAGGGTAGTAGAGTAGTAAAGTAATCAAATACAATGCTAAGCTTAAGAATAAAGGCAATGACTATGAGTAATATACAATAATATACAAATATACAGATCTGTTTTTAAAGTTACCTTTTTGTAGTGTATTTGTGTGTGAGAGATAAGTGGATGTGTGGTGTGTCACGTGTGTGTGTGTGTGTCCATGTGTGCTTGTGGGTGGAGAGATCAGTGTTCTTTTTGGTGTCAGCCAATACGCTGTCAACAACTTAGGGGAAATTAAATCATGACATGTATATTCATGTCTGAGGTGAGGACACATGCTACGAAACTAAAGGCACTGTATGTGGAGGATATAAAAAGATAAAAATAAATCTCATGTAAAACCTTTTTGAATAAAAAAAGAAATATATATGTATGCATGTGTTACGTACGGAAGCCCTAATAGGCCATACATTAATACATTTTATTTACTCCGTTTTCCTGTGATAATGAGTTTACTTTAATTTATTAGTTTTCTCGAGATCTCAAGTTATTTATGTCATTATCTCGAAATAACAAATGTTGTTTTCCCGAGATAACAGGATAATTTCTCGAGAAAACGAAACGATACTAGTCTAGTATATTAAATCACTGCAGGAAACATCATTCAGTGTAGCAATGTCAGAGGAGCAGGAGGATATTGATCACTGCGTCACATCTCTGTTTAACAGTACTGTATATTTGCATATCTTGTATGTCACAAATGTAACCGTACTGTACCTGTATGTCATGTACCCCCCTGAAATAAATTAATCCGTTATCACGAGAAAACGATCTTTGTTATGTCAAGATAACGAAATAATAAGTCGTTTTCACGAGAAAACAGACTTTGTTATCTCAAGATAACGAAATAAATTAATCCGTTATCACGAGAAAACGATCTTTGTTATGTCGAGATAACGAAATAATAAGTTGTTATTAAGGGAAAACGGAGTAAATAAAATGTATGAATGTGGCCTCTTAGGGCTTCCGTAGTTACTGTCATGAGAAAAAGAAAGAAATTCTCTGTGTGTTCATAAGGCGTTTATGTGCCATGTGGTCAGTTATCACTATGAGAGAATGCTCTCTCTCTCTCCCAGGAGCAATACGGCAGTTCAGTTGTAGAGTTGACATTATATAAACACAGACCAGAACAATATAAACGATTATGTTATAAATATCGACAATCGTATCAACAACAATTTTATCCAAAAAGCCGAGACACCATGGGACTCTCGCGGTCGAGGAGGACGTGTACTAACTGTAGGGTCTACTCAGGAGGACGCTTCTCGTGACTCACATTAGCACACCAGACGCACACACCCACACAGCTGACTTCTACCGGAGGAGTTCAGAGACACAGAATGAGAGTCTCAAGACTCCTTTCTGTTGTTCCTGATTTAGTTAGTGATACGCGTGGCACAAAATAGAGTTGGCTGTTATTGGATGGTGTGTTAGTGAGTGAGGAAGGTGTGTGTCAGTGAGGATAGTGTGTGTGTTAGTAGGTGAGGATGGTGTGTGTGTTAGTAGGTGAGGATGGTGTGTGTGTTAGTAGGTGAGGATGGTGTGTTACGCAGGGAACAAACTTAACTTTTTGACTTACCAGCCATTTGGCTGGTAGATTTAAAAAACTACCAGCCAGGCAGATTTTTTACCAGCCAAAAATTATAAATAGCTTTTTAGTATATCGCCATGCGTTATTATTACTATAATACTCTCATATGCTATTTTCAATTAATATCATAAACAACATAAGGAATATTAGCATAATTTTTAGTGGACTGAAGGAATGAGTCAGCGTTAATAGTTTTAAATGCAAATAATTTATTGAAACATAGAAGTGAGGTCGGTTGGGACACACACACACACAATGGGGGACCCTGATGTAAACAAGACGAAAGTCTTTCTCTGATCTGCATCCCCTTAACAATTGTGTGTATTGAGCCGTACTGTATTGTACCCATTCTGCAATCTGTTAAATAAAGTTTTCATTCATTCACACTGTTTCAACTCACCACCCCTGCATCATATTGTAGTCTAGTCTGTCTTCAAACTTCCACTCCTCTCGAAACTTTTTATATTTGATTATCAACATTATCTGGCCATCCTCAGTAATCCTCAGTTTACTATAATATACTCCTGACTGACTTCGTTGTCTTTCCAAACGCACGCACACACACACACACACCCTTTCCCCAGTCCACATTGTCTGCTGTTCTCTATGGCTCTGCCTCTGATCAGGATTAGCTTGTTAGCTTACGCTAATGTAACGTTCATTTCGGGCGATGTGGGCATAAAGGAATGGCGACGATGCAAAGCGTGTTAGATGCATTTGACCCGTTGTGAGAGAAAAAAAACACCACAGACTTATTTCGGATCGCAAAATAGCCGCACTGCTGTGTAGCGCTGCTCCTCTGCTTGACCGACCTGCGCCGCAGACAATAGCACGGACTGGGCGGATATGACTCGTCGAGTTGCCACAGTTTTTTTTTCAAAATAATCGTATCATATGAACCGAACGTTGCTAGCTGACTAGCTGCCATAGATACTATGACTGGAGCTGCGCTTGGGGCGGAAATGAGACCAGCACAGGATTTTTTTCAAAATAAAGAGTATCGATATGAACTACACGCCAGGTGGCGGGCAGACCTCTCATTGTTAGTCGCCAAACCTTATATCTGCGCGCTGTTGGCGGGTACTTATTTAGTTCCCTGTGTGTGTGTGTTAGTATGTGAGGATGGTGTGTGTGTTAGTGAGTGAGGATGGTGTGTTTGTGTGCAGGAGAATAGTAATACACATTGGAATAAGCTGTGACTAACAGTATCTAGATTCAAAACTTCTGTCCTGTTGTAATTTCTGGTGGTTTATACTTGTGCTGTAGTGACGGCAATATTACTTGGCACAAGAAGAGGGGTTTTGTGGCCCAATGGGATTGATGATGTCTGGCCAGGTGAGACTGATGATGTCTGGCCAGGTGAGACTGATGATGTCTGTCCAGGTGAGACTGATGATGTCTGTCCAGGTGAGACTGATGATGTCTGGCCAGGTGAGACTGATGGTGTCTGGCCAGGTGAGACTGATGATGTCTGGCCAGGTGAGACTGATGGTGTCTGGCCAGGTGAGACTGATGGTGTCTGGCCAGGTGAGACTGATGGTGTCTGGCCAGGTGAGACTGATGGTGTCTGGCCAGGTGAGACTGATGATGTCTGGCCAGGTGAGACTGATGATGTCTGGCCAGGTGAGACTGATGGTGTCTGGCCAGGTGAGACTGATGATGTCTGGCCAGGTGAGACTGATGGTGTCTGGCCAGGTGAGACTGATGGTGTCTGGCCAGGTGAGACTGATGGTGTCTGGCCAGGTGAGACTGATGGTGTCTGGCCAGGTGAGACTGATGGTGTCTGGCCAGGTGAGACTGATGATGTCTGGCCAGGTGGGACTGGTGATGTCTGGCCAGGTGGGACTGGTGTGGTTGTTTGGTCTTGTGTTCATGACAGGTTGAACAGCTCAGCGGTTCTTGTTGGGTCCCTCCTCCATTTGATTCTTTCTTTTAGTAAATGGTGCATGTAACTGAGGGGTTACAAAACCCTGACTGTATTAAAGATTGTGATAGATTAAACCACTGCTAATTATCATTATTATTACTTGCCAGAAAGTACAGTTAATTATGGCAGACACTCAGAATAATACGGCACGGTGACAAAGAAATATCATTTAGAATATTTATTGTTATGCAGCAAATTGTACAGAGATGGGAATTAAGGTCGCGCTTGTATGGCGAAGAATATGAATAAGTCAGTCAGTAGCAAAAGTCAGTTGGAATGAATAATTCCTACGATGGGGTACTAGACTAAACGCCGCCTGGCGTAGGATGGCAATATAGGGGGAAACGCTGGTACCGCTGGAGACAGGGGATGTCCTCCCAGAGATGTAAGCTCTGGAGGAAAGAAGAATGTTCGGATACTCAGTCTGTTCAATTGAAGAAGAAGGGGCTCTTGTATAGATCCAGTCCTTGTAATCCAAAGGTTCAGCAACAAAGCAATAGCTGTAATCCTATTGCCCGATAGCAATGATGATAGCCAGCCAGCTTCGGTCCTCGAAGCTAGCCCGAAGGAAGATCCTCCAGGTGGTTAAATCCAAACGACAGTGGGTATTAACGAGGCTCTTCTCCAAGGGTAGTACGTTCCACAATCACTATAATCCAACCAATACTGGTTCTGCAATCGCCGCCGTAGGTTCCAATATGCACATGTCCAGTAGTTCCACGACTAGGCCCTCCTCGTGTACTGGCACTAATGTATTTAGTCCACGCACACGTGCTAAGGTTTCACTAGTTACTAAACGAATGAACTACTTGGTAATGCTACACACGAACGAACTGCTGTTGGCACGATTCACACTAAATGACGACTCTTTACTTCACATTAAGCTAAGTCGAACTTGACGTTACTGCATTAACTCTGACACTTTTACTATTCACTTCGCACGTGGTTCACAACACTCTGTTTAGACGAACTGCTTGCACTTCACTGTTTTACCTAACGCCGAACTCCGAACTGCTGCTGTTCGCACCTGTCACGATATATATACTTAAGTGGCTTTCTAGTGCCAAACCTCAGTTCTCGTCTCGAATCAATGCGCAGGCTCCAGGCATGTTCCAACATGCCCAGACTCGCCCTTGAACCTGTCTGAGGATGAGACTGCCTGGCGCTGCCGTCAGGGGCATTATCCAATGAGAAAAGTGAATATTACTAGGATTCAAACGCAGGCTTAAAGGGATATAACTTGTATATATAAATAATATACAAGGTATATAAAACAATAAACGTAGATTCTCAACTTTAATCTGGCCCTTCACAACAGTGCATTTATATAGCAGCTGTTATCCAAAGCGCTTTACAATTTCACCCATTCACTCACACATTCACACACTGACGACTAGGGCTGTCTTAAATACTTCGAAGCTTTGTTCGGTGGGCATGAGATTCGAATATGAAAATAAAATTTGATTATAAAAAAAAAGGGAATTTTCTTTTTATTTCTTTATTTTTTTTGCAAAATCAACTCTGCCTCTCTTTGTTAAAGGAAAACTCAAACATTTTGGGAAATTAGCTTATTTAACATCTTCCCTGGAGTTAGACAAGAAGATGCATACCTTTTTTGTCTCTGTGCGTGCATTTAGCTTAGGGAACAGTCGCTCTGTTAGCGTAGCTTAGCTTCATCACTGGAAGTGGGGGAGGGTTTGAGCCTGACGTTCCCTACAGTGCCCTACAGTCACGAAATACACTCCAAATACAACTCCAAAACGTTCATGTAAACATGTTGTGACCTGTGTATTCACCACGTGGAGAAATAAAAAATAATTGAATTAGACAATTACGTTTTATAAGCAAATATACTCTGAACTATTTTTTTGACCAACCACTACTCTATGAGCGCAGCCAGTGATTTCAACGTGACGCTGTGTGTGTTTACATTCTCATTCATTCAAAAGATCCAAACCGATTGAAGTTTATGGATACCATGACTTGAAATCTTCTTACCTTGATGATTAAAAGCCTCCCCAATTTAGAAAACAGTAATCCAATGGCTGGTATTGATATACTACTAACTACTGCACGCTAACGGAGCTAACCGGACACTCAAGCAGATAACGAGAGCAATGACTTCCTTTCTGGGGGGTTTCAAAATAAAAGAGCGACGTCTATAGCAGCAGAATACGTTTATTTTGTACATTATCTAACGTTAACACGAACCTAAACTAACGTTACAACTAACCTAAAGTTAGTTTAGGTTCGTGTTAACGTTAGATAATGTACAAAATAAACGTATTCCGCTGCTATAGACGTCGCTCTTTTATTTTGACAACCCCAGAAAGGAAGTCATTATATATGCTTTGCGATCCTGGTCTGTGTTAGCTCCGGTTAGCTCAGAGCGTCCGGTATATAACAATACCAGCCATTGGATTACTGTTTTCTAAATTGGGGAGGCTTTTAATCATCAAGGTAAGACGATTTCAAGTCATGGTATCCATAAACTTCAATCGGTTTGGATCTTTTGAATGAATGAGAATGTAAACACACACAGCGTCACGTTGAAATCACTGGCTGCGCTCATAGAGTAGTGGTTGGTCAAAAAAATAGTTCAGAGTATATTTGCTTATAAAACGTAATTGTCTAATTCAATTATTTTTTATTTCTCCACGTGGTGAATACACAGGTCACAACATGTTTACATGAACGTTTTGGAGTTGTATTTGGAGTGTATTTCGTGACTGTAGGGCACTGTAGGGAACGTCAGGCTCAAACCCTCCCCCACTTCCAGTGATGAAGCTAAGCTACGCTAACAGAGCGACTGTTCCCTAAGCTAAATGCACGCACAGAGACAAAAAAGGTATGCATCTTCTTGTCTAACTCCAGGGAAGATGTTAAATAAGCTAATTTCCCAAAATGTTCTTTAACTACAACAAGCAATGCTCTTTGTTATTTAAGATGAGGTCGGACTCGGCACTGACAGATTTGTGTTCATTGTGCTGCTTTTATAAAGCCTCAAATGACTGCTTACAATATTTCATGAAAGCAAAGTGTTTTGTTTGTCTAAGATTTAAAAAGGTTTAAACTTTACAGCACTGACAAAGTCAACTTTGTGGTGTAAAAGTCCCACAACATAATTTTTTTTTTTAGTTACTACTTTTATTTTATTTTATCTCGAAGCTTCGAATTAAAATCGAATCTCGGCCCCCGAAGCTTCGAATTCCAAAAGATTATTCGAAGGTCAGGTCAGCCCTACTGACGGTAGAGGCAACCATGCAAGGCGCCAACCTGCTCATCGGGAGCAATTAGGGGTTAAGTGTCTTGTTCAAGGACGCTGCCCGGGAGGAGCGGGAATCGAACCAGGAACCTCCGGATTACCAGACGACTGCTCTACCTCCCGACCACTGTCGTCCCCAGGAAGGAATTGTCTTCCTACGCTGGAACAACAAGGGTTAACCTCTCTCTCCCCCCCTCTCTCTCGTTCTCTCTCCCCCCCCCCCCTCTCATTCCCCCCCTCTCTCGTTCTCTATTCTCCCCCTATCCCTCTCTCTCTCCCCCCCTCTCTCTCTCTTCCCCTCCCTCTCCCCCTCTCTCTCTCCCTCTCTCTCTCTCTCTCTGTTACATGACAGATTTGTCTTTTTTCAACCACTGTATTGTTTCCCTCCTTTGGCTTTGGCCTAAATTCCAGACTTTTCACTCTGCATAGGAGTCTAACGCAGGATACAACATGGTTATATGATAGGAGTCTAACGCAGGATACAACCTGGTTATATGATAGGAGTCTGTAAGGCAGGATACAACATGGTTATATGATAGGAGTCTGTAAGGCAGGATACAACATGGTTATATGATAGGAGTCTGTAAGGCAGGATACAACATGGTTATATGATAGGAGTCTGTAAGGCAGCAGGATACAACATGGTTATATGATAGGAGTCTGTAAGGCAACACGATACAACATGGTTATATGATGGGAGTCTGTAAGGCAGGATACAACATGGTTATATGATAGGAGTCTGTAAGGCAGCAGGATACGTTGCTCAGGAGGAATCTGCAGGTTCTGGTTGTCGCTGCGATGTGAGCAGAGAAGTTCAACTGGTCGTCGAGGACGACACCAAGGTTCTTGGCGGTCGGGGACCCGGTCACAGCTGCATTCTCGACTGTGATGGAGAGGTCGGTCAGGGGGGAGGATTTGGCCGGCAGGTGTAGCAATTCTGTTTAGCTTAGGTTCAGTTTGAGGTGGTTGGTCGTCATCCAGGCGGAGATGTCGGACAGACAGGCCGAGATCCGCTCAGAGACGTGGATATCTGAGGGAGGGAAGGAGAGGAAGAGTTGAGTATCATCGGCATAACAATGATATGAGAAGCCATGAGACGTGATAATGTTACCCAGTGATTTAGTGTAGAGGGAGAAGAGAAGGGGTCCTAGGACCGAGCCCTGGGGGACACCCGTCCGGAGGGGGCGGGTGGCCGACAGAGTCCCTCTCCATGACACTTGGTAGGAGCGGTCGTTGAGGTATGATGTCAGCCATGTCAGCGCAGATCCAGCCACTCCCATTCCTGCAAGGGCTGCGAGGAGGATCTGATGGTTGACTGTGTCGAAGGCTGCAGATAGATCTAGGAGAATCAGGACAGAGGAGAGGCCTTTCGCTTTTGCTAAGTGAAGTGCCTCTGTGACCGCAATGAGGGCCGTTTCTGTGGAGTGGCCAGTCCGGAAGCCAGACTGATTGGGGTCTAGGAGGTCATTCTGTAAGAGATAAGCAGTAAGTTGGTTGGATACAGCACGTTTCAAGTGTTTTAGAAAGGAAGGAGAGAAGAGAGACAGGACGATAGTTGGCTATGACGGTGGGGTTCAGGGTTGGTTTTTTTATGAGGGGCGTGACTCTGGCTTGTTTTAGGGAGGTGGGGACCACCCCCGAGTTGAGTGAGGAGTTGATGGTTGCAGTTAGGAATGGGAGGATGTCCGGTGCTATGGTCTGGAGGAGTGGGAAGGGTAGCTGGTCCAGCTGGCATGTAGTCGGACGGTTCGACGTTACCAGTGTCAGGGTCTCGGCTTCTGTAATGGGAGAGAAAGATGACAGAGTGAAGGATGAGGTTCTCGATTCAGTGGTTGGGAGAAGGAGCTGCGGATGTTCTCCACTTTTTCCTCATAGGAGTCTGTAAGGTGGCAGGATACAACATGGTTATATGATAGGAGTCTGTAAGGCAGCAGGATAAACATGGTTATATGATAGGAGTCTGTAAGGCAGCAGGATACAACATGGTTATATGATAGGAGTCTGTAAGGCAGGATACAACATGGTTATATGATAGGAGTCTGTAAGGCAGGATACAACTAGGGCTGAGCTTCAAAGCTTTTTTGGCAATCGAAGCTTCGGGGCCGAGCTTCGATTTTAATTCGAAGCTTCGAAGAACTTATTTTTTTATTTTTTTATTATAATAATAATAATTATAATTTTTGTATCGTATGTTGTGGGACTTGTACAGCACTTTGGTAAACTTTGTTGTTTTTAAATGTGCTCTATAAATAAAGTGGATTGGATTAATTAATTAAGTAGCCCCTTTCGTGACTGTGACGCAGCCAACAATATTTCGCTTGGCTGCGCTGCCTGGGTGCAGTGGGGCTGCTCTCACAGCCAACGACATGACATTACATAATTATGTTGCAACCTTCGTCTATCAAGCAAACAATTATATATATATTTTTTATTGATCTTTTTCCCCCTCCATTTTCCTCCGATTTTTCTCCCATCCCAATGTTAGTCGTATGCCAATTTCCCAATCCCCTTCCTGGTCGCTGCGCACTTACCCCCCACAGTCAGATCATCTGGGAGAGTGGAGGCTATCACGTGCTTCCTCCGACACACGTCCAGCCAATCAACCGCTTCTTTTCACCTGGCAGCGCGGATCCTCCCTGAGAGGGCGTAGCGTGTGGAAGGATCACACTATCCCACTCAGGTCCTATCCGCGCTTAGCAGGCGCCCCGACCGAACTGTAGGAGTCGCTGTTTACAACGACCCGGACCCACCCCGCCAGCTTCTCCCACCCTCTAATACAGCCAATTGTATTAGTGTGAATGGCCAGCCAAGCTGGTGACAACCCCGGAGCAGCAAACAATTATATTATATTTAATTTATCATTTATAATTATATCAGACAATGCACCTACAAAAGCAGATGATTACAATTAAATTAGCCAACTTGGTAACACATTAGTCATAGCAGCATAGGCATAGCCTTATTAATGTTTTGTGTGGCGTCGCCGTCGTGTACAACGATACTTACGTTTTTTAGGTGATTTGACAAAGTTGTTGTAGAGGCATTGTCTTTGCATATTTTAAAGTGTAACCACACGTCTGATGACTTCTTCGTCGACATGTCTGCTGCACATGTCCTTGTTGTTTTCAACACAGATAATCTCCACATGCTTGTTGTAGAGAGGTGGAGTCGAGGCGCCGCTTACTTTCGTTTCATTGGAATGGAGGTGCAAGATTTTGGAGGGAAAAAAACGTATTTAAGACAGCCCTAGATACAACATGGTTATATGATAGGAGTCTGTAAGGCAGGATACAACATGGTTATATGATAGGAGTCTGTAAGGTGGCAGGATACAACATGGTTCAGGGCTGTACAGTGCGACATATATATCGCACCTGCTAAAGCAACAGCGGTCTGTGCGATGGATGGATTTACTTCAATAGCACTGGTGCGATAGGGATTCGGTTCATATAGATACTCTTATTTTGAAAATCCTGTAGCGGGTCTCATTTCTGCCCACGCGCAGCTCCAGCTAGGCTCCGAAAGCTAGCAACGTTCAGGTGCATATGATACTCTTATTTTGAAAAAACTCTTGTGACAACTCGACGAGTCATATCCGCCCTATCCGTGCTTCTGCAAGCAGAGCAGCGCGTTGGTCGGTTGGTGCGCACTGCTGCGTTAACACAGCAGTGCACCTACACGTCCCGAAATAAGTCTGGTGTTTTTTTTTTCTCGCAACGGGTCAAATGCATCTACATGCTTTGCACCGTCGCCATTCCTTTATGCGCACATCGCCCGAAATTAACGTTTATGTACCATTACAATCACTACAACGTTAGCAAGCTAAAGCTAATCCTGATCAGAGGCAGAGGCGCAGAGCCAGCAGACACAGTGTGGACTGGGGAAAGGGAAATGGGGGGGCACTCTCTCCCCTTCCCTGTTTGTGTGTGCATGCGTGCGTTTGGAAAGACGATGAAGTCACTAGTCAGGACTCAGGACAGGAGTATATTATAGTAAACTGAGGATGGACAGATAATGTTGATATTCAAATATAAACAAGTTTCGAGAGGAGTGGAAGTTTGAAGACAGACTAGACTACAATATGATGCGGGGGTGGTGAGTTGAAACAGTGTGTGTGAATGAATGAATGAAAACTTTATTTAACAGATTGCAGAATGGGTACAGTACAGTACGGCTCAATACACACAATTGTTAAGGGGATGCAGACCAGAGAAAGACGTTTGTCTTGTTTACATCAGGGTCCCCCATTGTGTGTGTGTGTGTCCCAACCGACCCCACTTCTATGTTTCAATAAATTATTTGCATTTAAAACTATTAACGCTGACTCATTCCTTCAGTCCACTCAAAATTATGCTAATATTCCTTATGTTGTTTATATTAATTGAAAATAGCATATGAGAGTATCATAGTAATAATAACACATGGCGATATACTAAATGACAGCCAAACATGGCACTGCAACTAAATAACACAAATACAATAGGCACATTTGTGACTGTTACAAATATAACACGTTTTATACTTGTGCTACAAGATTTTGGCCTGTGCTACAAAACTATCAACCTCTGTAGCACCAGTGCTATGTGCAAAAAAAGTTAACATACAGCCCTGTGGTTATATGATAGGAGTCTGTAAGGCAGGATACAACATGGTTATATGATAGGAGTCTGTAAGGCAGGATACAACATGGTTATATGATAGGAGTCTGTAATGCAGGATACAACATGGTTATATGATAGGAGTCTGTAAGGCAGGATACAACATGGTTATATGATAGGAGTCTGTAAGGTGGCAGGATACAACATGGTTATATGATAGGAGTCTGTAAGGCAGGATACAACATGGTTATATGATAGGAGTCTGTAAGGCAGGATACAACATGGTTATATGATAGGAGTCTGTAAGGCAGCAGGATACAACATGGTTATATGATAGGAGTCTGTAAGGCAGCAGGATACAACATGGTTATATGATAGGAGTCTAAGGCCCCGTCCACACGAACACTGGTTTTAATTTAACCATGATTGTATGTGCGCAGTTGCACTGTTCGGCCACACACAACCGGGGATTTGCTACACTGCAACCGCGGTCTTTGAAACCGGTGGCCAGGGTGAAGTTGTGCGGTTTTGCAGTTGCGTGTGGGCATAGCAACCGAGGTTATTCCCAGTGTTTACAGCAGAGCTGTCGCAATTATTTCCCATGTTCACGGCAGACCGCGGGGTAGAGAGATTAGAGCAGAGCCAGCTACACCAGTGTTTACAGCAGAGCTGTCCCAAGTAGCGTTATATGAAAATGATTGTAACAAACTTTTGTTCAAAACGTATCGTCTGTGTTGAAGAGTGTTGTGATCGACTGATGTCTGTTGACGCTCAGAGAAAACATGTAGCTGCAGCTAAACTAAACTCATGTGTTGTCAAGTTATTGTTATAAGGAACCCAGTCCAGACTGCATCCCCTTAACAATAGTTTGTATTGAGCCGTATTGTATTGTATCCATTCTGCAATGTGTTAAATAACGTTTGCATCCATTTCATATCGGTAACGTTACCACATTACGTTAGCATTTAAGCTATATACTATCACATTAGCATGTAGCTAACAACACCGGCGGTCTTTTGTGAGACTAAACTATCCGCTCTTGGTGGTAAATTGTGTTGCTGATGGTTTTGTTTCATCAACAAAATGAGAGGCAGAACACACAGTGAATGTATCCGTTTGTTTATTGCAGTTTCTTTCTTTGCTGAAAATATATGTCCCGTTGGCAAAATGATCAATAGGGTCCAGCTGTGTTTCTAAACAGGAAGTTTAGTGAGCGTTCAGCCTTTTCTGATTGGTTGAAATGGCCTTCATGTCTGAACAACATCGCCGCCTACTGTTTTGGCATTGTACTAAATGTATCGGTTGCTGGGTTCCCAGCTCTGCCGTGAGTACGCAGTTAGGCAAAGTAAAATATATTGTTGGTTTCCTGTTGGTTGTCAGTTTGGCCATGGGTAGGTAGGGAATTTATTTTATTTTATTTTTTTATTTTATTCTTTCCCACGGCGACTATGGATAGGGAATTTCTTTATTTAATTAAAATGTTCACAACAACATGGATGCATGTACTCTGCCAGCATGTTTAATATCCATAATACTAAATAAAATGTCTATGAAACTGTATTCTTAAAAAAAAAAAAAAAAAAAAACGTTTTTTTTTTTTTTTTATATATAATTTAAAAAAAAACTCATAAAATATATTGGGTCGCACCTAAATCGGCAGGGTCGGTCGGCAACCGGAAACCAACTATTAATTTTGTTAGGCCTTATACACGGTTGTTCACCTGTGTTCACCGTGTGGACGGAGTTTTATTTTTTCAAACTTCGGTCATATTAAATCCAAACGCTCGTGTGGACAGGGCCTAAAGGCCTCTACATGCTACAGCAACTTCAAAGCAACTGCAACACAACATCGGCGCGATTTCAGCGCGGTTGTTTTAGAGGGTCTTGTAGACTGTGTTGCTTGGACGTTGCGTACATGTCCCCAGAATCTAATCTGAACAACCGTTGCGTTGATATTGCGTAGCAGTGATTGGTTGGTTAGCGAATGGGGGCGGGGCTGTCATAGAATAATATTAGTCCCGCAGAGAATAATATCCTCCATTGTTGAAGCCAGCGTTGACGCTAAATAATCAGCGTCACATAGCTCGCCTTTTTCTGAAAACCCAAGCACATATTGTTCCATAGCATACGCCTTCAGTTGATCATGACAAATCCTCTCTTACCTTGACGATTAAAAAGCCTCCATAATTTAGTAAATAAAGATGTAGCCAGCCAGCTAGCATTGGGTCTATTCAAAATGCTAGCTACATAGCTAACCAAGTAAATACAATGGTATCCGTCCTGAGGTAACGTTAAATACAACGTTTGCTAGTCGAAATGACTGGACACACACAGGGACAGGTTAAACATCAATCAAGTAATTTATTCCAATAGGTAGTTTGAGCTGCATGTGAGCCGAGGTCCTCTCCATTGGAAACTAATGATGTTACGGTAACGTTAGCTCGAAAAGCACAGAAAGTGAAGCTGCTAGCAACAGACACTATAACACTTCCGGTCGGGGGTTTTCAAAATAAAAGAGCGACGTCTAAAATCACCGGAAATACGTTTATTTTGTACATTATCCAAAGTTAACACGAACCTAAACTAACTTTAGATTAGTTTAGGTTCGTGTAACGTTAGATATTGTAAAAAATAAACGTATTTACGGTGCTTTTAGACTCGCTCTTTTATTTTGAAACCCCCCGCCCGGAAGTAAAAATTATGCTTATTTTTCTGCTTTTATCAATGGGTTGGTTGAGAAGGGAAGCGTCATCTATCTAGGGAACCTAGCTACATACGGGGTACAATGTTACATAGGCTGCGCGTTGATTTTGCAGAAGCATAAAGGTAGAGTGTCTGCAACACCGTTGCTTTGTCGATGTTGTGTCGAAGTTGCTTTGAATTTGCTGTAGCATGCAGAGGCCTTAAGGCAGAGTGTGTGTTGATGTGAGCTTTAAATAGTGGTGTCAGTTGAGGTGTGTGTTAAGCCATGGTTAGACTAGTGTATTTGTGGTGTTTTTTTATACGTTTTTGAATACGTTTCATGTCCCTATTACACAGAAATGCGTTTTTTGGCGTTTTTTTGTGGATACGGCTGAAACGCAAAATTGTGTTTGCGTTTTGGAGAAACGCTAAAAAACGCGCAGACAACAGCGTGTAGTCTGCATGAGCCGTTGTTGCGAAAACGCCCATGCGCAGTCGATACCATCTGCGTGCCCTTCCGGTGACAGAGAGCTGTCCCAAACCAAATAGCTGCAGCTACTATGTGTTGTCAAGTTATTGTTATAAGGACCCCAGTCCAAGCTACAACAGTCTGCATTCCCTTAACAATTGTTTGTATTGAGCCGTATTGTATTGTACCCATATGCAATATGTTAAAGAAAGTTTACATCCATTCATTCTGCTAGCATTACCGATTGGCACTGCCACTGGATAACATGAGCTAGTGTTAGCTATCAAACCCTGTTAGCTCAAAGCTCCTCTTTCAACTTAACAAGCATTAAACAAAATGGCCCAGTCATCTATTCATCTTTGTTTAATACACAGCGTTGTCTCTAATGTTATCTAACCACTGATAGCTCCCGATATCATCAGTTTGGTGCTGGCTAAGTAGCGTGAGCTAACGTTCTTCTAGCCACAATGCTATACTGTTATAATGGCAAATTCCATTGACGTTAGCATGCAGCTAACAATGCTACAGATCGTTTTTTAGACTAAACTATCCGCTCTTGGTGGTCACTTGTGTTGATGTTAGTTTTGTTTCATCAACAAATGACAGGCAGAACACACAGTGAATGTATCCGTTTTGTTTATTGCACTTTTATTAGGCTTTGCTGAAAAAGAATTGCTGCATTGAGTAAATAGGCAAGATGGTGGCGCGGCATAGGCGCCTGCCTTATTGACATTTTCTTTGCTGGAGCTTCCAGGAAGTGTATTGGCACATTCAAGTTCTGATTGGTTGAAATTGCCTTCATGTTTGCCACTTACTGCCACCTACTGCTTTGGCAGTGTACTACATCAGTGTGCTCGGGTGACAAAAACGAAAAAAAAAACGAAAGTGTGACTCGAGGCGCACAACGTCGCGGCGAAACGCATATGACAATGATACGAAAATGAAACGAAAGGTGTAACCGCACCTTTAGTGTGTGTGTGTTAGTGTGTGTGTTTATGTGAGGTTTACATAGTGGTGTCAGTTGAGGTGTGTGTGTGTGTGTGTGAGGTTTACATAGTGGTATCAGTTGAGGTGTGTGTTAATGTGAGGTTTGCATAGTGGTGTCAGTTGAGGTTTGTGTGTGTGTGTGTCTGTGTTTATGTGAGGTTTACATAGTGGTGTCAGTTAGGGCTGGGCGATATGGCCTCTAAATGATATCATGATATTTTTTGGCCATATCACGATACACTATATATATCGCGATATTTTGACATTTCCCCTAAAGCACTTAAAAATGCTTGATTTAACCCTTTGATGCATACAGTCACGCCAATATGATGTTTATATTAAGTCCCTGCAACATATGTTTGCATTATTAAACCATGAAGATGCTTTAAAAAATAATTAAATGAAAATGTACTAAGAGTAGTCTACTGACACACTAATAAAAAAAAGTATCTACATCTAAGACAATTTATATAAAAACTCTTGGGTGCCTAACTAAGACTTTTACACAGTACTGTGTTTTCTATCCACTTCAGCCAAACACACACACATATATATATATATATGTATACATACACACTACTGTGAGAAAATAATAATCACACACAAAGGGATAATGGCTTATAGCAGACTTAATGATTTTAGAATATTTCAGATAATGAAATTAAATGTTTTTCATCAACTATCCAGTTAGTATTTATACTGTAACGTTTGGCTACTTTAAATCATTGAATGTAGAGAGAGAGAGAGAGGGCGAGAACACGCAAGAGAGCCAGCCCCCCCCCCCCCCCCCCCCCCCCCCTCTGGGTTTGTTCTAGGTTTGCGTTTGCGTTTTGAGCGTATAAGGCTGCGGTTACACTAGGGCCATTTCATTTAGGCCATGGTTAGACTAGTGTATTTGTGGCGTTTTTTTATACGTTTTTGAATACGTTTCATGTCCCTATTACACAGAAATGCGTTTTTTGGCGTTTTTTTGTGGATACGGCTGAAACGCAAAATTGTGTTTGCGTTTTGGAGAAACACTAAAAAACGCGCAGACAACAGCGTGTAGTCTGCATGAGCCGTTGTTGCGAAAACGCCCATGCGCACCATCTGCATGCCCTTCCGGTGACAGAGAGCTGTCCCAAACCAAATAGCTGCAGCTACTATGTGTTGTCAAGTTATTGTTATAAGGACCCCAGTCCAAGCTACAACAGTCTGCATTCCCTTAACAATTGTTTGTATTGAGCCGTATTGTATTGTACCCATATGCAATATGTTAAAGAAAGTTTACATCCATTCATTCTGCTAGCATTACCGATTGGCACTGCCACTGGCTAACATGAGCTAGTGTTAGCTATCAAACCCTGTTAGCTCAAAGCTCCTCTTTCAACTTAACAAGCATTAAACAAAATGGCCCAGTCATCTATTCACCTTTGTTTAATACACACAGCGTTGTCTCTAATGTTATCTAACCACTGATAGTAGAGCCATATGAAATCCGTTTTATTTTTTTCCAAATTCCATTTGATTTTTTTCCAAATTCCGTTTTTTCCGTTTTAATATTTCAGAATTCTGTATTTTGCTTTGTACGCTCATTTTACCATCAGAAATAGTGTCTAATAAGTGGGAATGAATAAATGTCCACAATTTAATAAGATATAACAGTCCATTTAATAGGGCTGTCTTAAATACTTCGAAGCTTCATTCATTTATTTCATTCAAGGTATATATATTTTTGCAAAATCAACTCTGCCTCTCTTTGTTAACTACAACAAGCAATGCCGTTTGTTATTTAAGATGAGGTCGGACTCGGCACTGACAGATTTGTGTTCATTGTGCTGCTTTTATGAAGCCTCAAATGACTGCTTACAATATTTCATGAAAGCAAAGTGTTTTGTTTGTCTAAGATTTAAAAAGGTTTAAACTTTACAGCACTGACAAAGTTGAACAAAGTGCTGTACAAGTCCCACAACATAAAAAAAAAAAAAGTAAAAAAAAAAAAAAAATTTAATTAATTTTTTTTTTTATAGTCGATTCCATTTTTATTGCTCAATTCCGCGATTCCGTCCGCGATTCCGTGATCGCGGATTCCATATGGCTCTACTGATAGCTCCCGATATCATCAGTTTGGTGCTGGCTAAGTAGCGTGAGCTAACGTTAGCTTCTAGCCACAATGCTATACTGTTATAATGGCAAATTCCATTGACGTTAGCATGCAGCTAACAATGCTACCGATCGTTTTTTAGACTAAACTATCCGCTCTTGGTGGTCACTTGTGTTGATGTTAGTTTTGTTTCATCAACAAATGACAGGCAGAACACACAGTGAATGTATCCGTTTTGTTTATTGCACTTTTATTAGGCTTTGCTGAAAAAGAATTGCTGCATTGAGTAAATAGGCAAGATGGTGGCGCGGCATAGGCGCCTGCCTTATTGACATTTTCTTCGCTGGAGCTTCCAGGAAGTGTATTGGCACATTCAAGTTCTGATTGGTTGAAATTGCCTTCATCTTTGCCACCTACTGCCACCTACTGCTTTGGCAGTGTACTACATCAGTGTGCTCGGGTGACAAAAACGAAAGTGTGACTCGAGGCGCACGACGTCGTGGCGAAACGCATAAGACAATGATACGAAAATGAAACGAAAGGTTCATTAGTTTCATTTCGCTTTTCAGAACGCTGCGTATTGGCAGGCAAGTAAGAATTAAGTTAGACGTCGTTTTGTCTCGTCTACTATATACATGTAGTACAATGCCAAAGCAGTAGGTGGCGATGTATTTCATACATGAAGGCCATTTTCAACCAATCGGAAAGGTTGAACAAGACACTCCACATCCTGCTCAAAATCTCAAAAGCCACCATCTTTATACCTTGCATGAGCCATTTAGCCACATAGCATTTATTTTTCAGCAAGAAATAAAGTGCAATAAACAAAAACTGATACATTCACTGTGTGTTCTGCCTCATTTGTTGATGAAACAAAACTAACATCAACACAATTGACCACCAAGAGCAGAGTTTAGTCTCACAAAAATACCGCCGATTTTGTTAGCTTACGTGCTAACGTGATTGGGATATGCCAGTATAACAGTATAGCATTGTGGCTAGCAGTGAAGTAACATTAATGCTAGCAGAATGAATGGATGTAAACGTTATTTAACAGATTGCAGAATGGGTACAATACAATACGGCTCAATACAAACAATTGTTAAGGGAATGCAGACTGTTGTAGCTTGTTATATTAATCAGCGTCCCCAGAGTGATAGTTCAACTTGACTAACAGGGTCTGAAAGTAACGTTAGCTAGGTAGTGAATAAAAGTGAATAGATGACTGGGCCATTTTATTTTAACAGTAACGTTAGCTAGGTAGCTAACGTTAGCTCACGAGCGACGCTAGCCAGCTAGCACCTGCGAAAACGAATGCCAAACTGATGATATCAGATGTTGATATCAGGAGCTATCAGTAGCTAAACATTAGACAACGCCTCATGTATTAAACAAAAGTGAATAGATGACTGGGCCATTTTGTTTAATGCTTGTTATGTTGAAAGAGGAGCTCTGAGCTGCTCATCCACTCGACTCTTGCGTGGTAAGGGTTTGTTGACATGACATGGGTCTGGGAGGGGGAGAATTTGTTAACACAGGAAGAGTTTAACACACGGAGATGGAACTGGATGCCCAATATAAAGAACAAATAACCAATAAATATGAAGTTATGTTTAAACCTCTGTTGTCGAGCGTCGTCAATATAACCCACCCCCTTTCCTCACGAATGGAACTAGTGTCGTGGAGTCCGCTTTGAGCGTTTCCAGGGTTAGCAGCTAACGCTAGTTAGCTTAGCCTAGTCATGGGATAAGTTCATTTCAAACCTTTATTTATACTTGTGAAAGCACTGAGGTTTCCCTCATTTACAGTGATGACGAGTTAACAAAGGACACAAATATCATAACGGTTATTAATTACAATGAATTACAATTACTACAATGATTAAAAACAATTACATGATTCAGTACATAGGTCAAGTGCAATGCCTTTAAACTCCATGAATGACGGGAATGCTCCGAGCTTTAGAGTCTGTTGCAGGGTATTCCATGTGTATGGAGCATCGTAGGAGAAGGCAGACTTTCCAAGCTCAGACCGAACTCGAGGCACCCTGAGCACAAGCCGATCATTCGAACGAGTTTGGTAGGTGACGGCACTCCAGACCAACAAAGATGTAATATAAGGTGGAAGTTTGCCAATAATTGCTTTGTAGATAAAAATATACCCATGATAACTACGTCGCAACGAGAGAGATGGCCAGTTAGCAGCTAACGTTAGCCCATTGCTTGCGTCAATTAAATTGCATGTCATTAAAGGTCCGCGCTAGTCTGTGTCTAATGAAATTACAATTGCATGTCATTTAGGTCCGTGCTGGTCTGTCTATAATAAAAATGAGGACAGCTCTGCGCTAAAGCAAGTCTCATCTCAGCCGCGACGTGACAACATATACTTGATGTTCGCGATATAGTAATTGTTTGTTTGTTTTTATTTAAATATTGTTATCGTCAACTGAATGAATTCATGAAATAATAGTAATACGTCTGGCATAATTATATAGGCTATTATATCTTGGATGAAACTAAACGGGGCAATACGTTTGGTTATTATTTACAGACGAGGGGGAACCGGATCCATCAAGCTGGCACCTGGACCTCAGTGTTTGCATTTTGTACTTTAGTTTGTACTTTAGTTTGTACTTTAGTTTGTATATTGTATATTATTTTGTATAGTGTTTGGACTTTATTCTTTAAACTTTTTTTACTGTACGAAGCACATTCTCATGTACTTTATACGTGACAAATAAAACAACACTTGAACTTGAATGAGTGAAACGCATGCATGTATGAGAGATGAAGAGCTTGACTGAAGAGGGGCGTGTTCTCACTCTGGCCTCCACAATCGCACAGATTTTGGGTCTTTTGTGTGGGGGAGGGGTAGGGGCTGTGGGGCCCTTGGCCCCCCCGAAGGTGTGAGGTTCAGGCCGAACACAATAGAGTGTTGTGTTCTTCCACTCAGACCTGCTTAACCCTTTCACTACCCACCCATACTACAGAAGGTTAACCTTTCAAAAGGGTTAACCTTCTGTAGTGTGGTTGTGAAAGGGTTAACCCTTTGGTAGTGTGGTAGTGAAAGGGTTAAAGACTCCGTACAATGAATATCTAGTTTTTCAATCTTTAATTTGTTAACAGAAGGTATGTTGATGTAAAACTACCCGATATGTTGTTGTTGTTGTTGACTAAAGTCCCTTGATCTTCATCCCACTGGATATCGACACAATCGAACCATTTCAGATCCAGTCTGCTTCCCTGAAGAGATTGCATCATCTACTCGGGTTACCCTGATTGGACCATCAGTCAGTCTGTCAGTAGTGTAACAGACATCAGCTAGCTAGTCCACAAACGAGTAATGAGAAAATAATTTTTTTCAAAAACATCCACAAAAAAACCTAACCTTCTTACTGTCTTCTACTATCATGCACTCTTTCCACTAATTCATCTTCCTTGTCTATATTACTACCTACCTACTATAAAAATATGTCTTTACTACTATGCACTCAACACTGCAGCACCCACATTTCAACACTGTTGGATGAATAATTGGATAAGATATACTCCGCTGAAAGAGTTGTACCCTTCCTGCTGACTAGTCCTACAGAACTTGTAAGTCGCTTTGGATAAAAGCGTTCAGCTAAATGACTAAATGTAAATGTAAATGTAAATGAAACGACAGCAACCGTGACAATGGTATTTATCACCTTCCAGCACAGGTTATTTGTTAAATTCCACCACCAGCACACCTGATTCAACTTAACTAGCCCTTTATTAGTTGAATCAGGTGTGCTGGTGGTGGAATTTAACAATGGAAAGGCTGGGTGTCTCGAGGAGAGGATTGGGAACCACTGGACTAGAACATACATTTGACTCGAGCCATCAAAGAAATTAAGCAAGTTACCTGTGTTGAACTGGTTTATTTTTTAGAAAATAAAAAAAATATAGTGGATTACTATTACGACTACTACCACTGCCAATACTACTGATACATCCCTATTGGCAAACTTTATATTTAAATATTTTTTATTTTTTTTTATTACATTTTTTTTTGTTCATTATACAACTGTGGCGGGACTAATTAGGGCTGCCACAGTCTAGGTAATTAATGGGAAACCCTGCTGTTGATCTCCCACACCGGTCCCATGGATTTGTTTACATTTGAAAGCTTCATGTATTACGATGCTAACTAGACATCTAATTTCAATGAACAGGCCTCTCAACACACCGAGTCTGTGCTCAGAGAGGGCGAAACACTAAAGGCCCTCCCATAGTCGAGCAGACTGTACACAGAGCAGACTCCGCGGAGGTCCGCGCGGACTCTTTGAGCTTTTGATCTCAGCGGACATCCGCGCGTCAAGAAAATAGGAGCTTCGCACTTTGCACTCTGCTGTGGGTCTGCTTTGACTCCCTTTGAGTCCGCGCGGACCTCCGCGGAGTTGCTCTGTGTACAGTCTGCTCGACTATGGGAGGGCCTTAAGGCTGCGGTTACACGACTAGGGCCATTTCATTTAGCTTTTCAGAACGCTGCGTATTGGCAGGCAAGTAAGAGTTAAGTTAGACGTCGTTTTGTCTCGTCTACTATATACATGTAGTACAATGCCAAAGCAGTAGGTGGCGATGTAGTTCATACATAAGGCCATTTTCAACCAATCAGAAAGGTTGAACGAGACACTCCACATCCTTGCATGAGCCATTTAGCCACATAGCATTTATTTTTCAGCAAGAAATAAAGTGCAATAAACAAAAACGGATACATTCACTGTGTGTTCTGCCTCATTTGTTGATGATTTGTTGATGATACAAAACTAACATCAACACAATTGACCACCAAGAGTGGAGTTTAGTCTAAAAAAATTACAGATTTTGTTAGTTTACGTGCTAACGTGATTGGGATATGCCAGTATAACAGTATAGCATTGTGGCTAGTGGAAGTAACGTTAATGCTAGCAGAATGAATGGATGCAAACGTTTAACAGATTGCAGAATGGGTACAATACAATACGGCTCAATACAAACAATTGTTAAGGGAATGCAGACTGTTGTAGCTTGTTATATTAATCAGCGTCCCCAGAGCGATAGTTTAACTTGACTAACAGGGTCTGAAAGTAACGTTAGCTAGGTAGCTAACGTTAGCTCACGAGCGACGCTAGCCAGCCAGCACCTGCAAAAACGAATGCCAAACTGATGATATCAGACGTTGATATTAGGCGCTATCAGTAGCTAGATTAGACAACGCCTCATGTATTAAACAAAAGTGAATAGATGACTGTGCCATTTTGTTTAAACAGTAACGCTAGCTAGGTAGCTAATGTTAGCTCACGAACGACGCTAGCCAGCCAGCACCTGCGAAAACGAATGCCAAACTGATGATATCAGACGTTGATATCAGGAGCTATCAGTAGCTAGATAACAGTAGACAACGCCTCATGTATTAAACAAAAGTGAATAGATGACTGGGCCATTTTGTTTAAACAGTAACGTTAGCTAGGTAGCTAATGTTAGCTCACGAGCGACGCTAGCCAGCCAGCACCTGCGAAAACGAATGCCAAACTGATGATATCAGACGTTGATATCAGGAGCTATCAGTAGCTAAACATTAGACAACGCCTCATGTATTAAACCATTTTGTTTAATGCTTGTTATGTTGAAAGAGGAGCTCTGAGCTGCTCATGCAGTCGACTCTTGCGTGGTAAGGGTTTGTTGACATGGGTCTGGGAGGGGGAGAATTTGACGTCGGTCTCTACTGCGCATGGGCATTGGGCAGAACGGCTCCGTATCCGGCTCGCGCAAATTACATGGCACCATTTTCGGCGAGTTTCCAAAACGAAAACACCTTTTCAGCGTTCCCCCTAGGGAAATGCGTTTTCCTGCCAAAACTGCGTTTCTTTTTAACTTGGACATGCAAACGTAATCATTCAGCAACAAAACGTTGCTGGTTTAGCCCAGTGTAACCATGGCCTAAAACAGTTCCAACAAACCAAACGATACACGATGATACTCCTGACTTTAACATTCAACAATAAGCAATTTAGGATTGTGTCATTGTACTGGATGTTGAAGACTAATGACCTAGTGACTGTAGTTAAAGTCATCATGCTCACATTCCTAAAAAGAAAAGAAAAAACACACATGGTTTTTATTTTCTTGTCGGGGACTTATGGTTTCCGGTGGACACGACTACCGTAGATTTATTTGGAGGTGTTCCTGTCGTCTTCTGTTATCTCCTGCTTTGCGTCACTACGTTAATCCCATCCCTGACCCCCCCGACCCCGACCCGCAAACCAGTTGTTTGTCCCTGTGTTGTCAAGATCTTTTCTTGGATGGCCTCTCGTCCTCTCTCTGGCCTCGTTGCAGGGTGGTAATAATAGCTCATAGTAGGAACCAGAGAGGCCCTTTTATTTATCCTCTCGCTTCCATAGTCTTCTCTTTTTCCATCAAATTCTCCTCCCCTCAGCCTCTTTCCATCTCCACATTTGCACGGTGTGGTCTGCTGCTCCTCCGAGGACAAACTACAAGTCTGTAGACTACTGGGGGACATTCCACGGTGAACTTGTAATCTCTGTTCCATCACTGGTGAGCCCCCCCCCCCCCGGGGAAGAGCTGTAGGCAACTGTACACGACATTAACCACCGTTTACTGGCTTAAGTTGTCCTCTCAACTTTTGACGGCGTAGTGTAAAGAGATGGGAGAGATATATTCAATAGGATATTTTCTCGACCTAGCTTAACTGTTCATCATCATGCATAATACAGTATTCCTCCAGGCCCGGTCCAATTTTAGATATAATATGCTTTCTTATCGTGTTAAAATCAAAAAACCATTATAGAACCATAATCTATATGCAAAGTGCGTTCGACTGCACACAACGTGTTCCGCGGTTTAAAGGCTTGGCATGTAGGGCCCGGCCCTCGTTCACTGCTGCTGATCTAACTGGATATGTAGATAAATTCCTGAAAGAGCCCCAGATTCGGTGCTTTGGTTGGATCCTGGATGGCTGAAGATAATAAAGAACACAAAACATGTCAGCGCTTTTAGAGATTAGGCGGACACAATGGGATTTTTGTCCAGCGCAACAGCCCTCCATGGTCCTGACATGCTGAGTCCGAAAGACAGCCCCCCTCCCTCTCTCTCTTCTCGGGCCCTGTGTGGACGGGGGGGGTGGCGGCCAATGGGAAGCGACGTGTCCTCTGTGAATCGGTCCAGATGTGGCCTCGCCGGGGAGTCGTCCACTTCCACTCTGTCTAGTGTCCAGAGACCCATCTTGTCCGCAGTCTCTCTCTCACCCCCGACGGCTCGTCTCAGTGGCTCGTTGATTATTTCAAAGTGCTTTTGTTGCCGTGTCACCCTGGACTCCCCCGCTCTCGGGTTACCGATGGTTATAGGAAGGCTCTGTGGTAGAAGAACCGGCGTCCCGGTGGAGTGTATGGACCGACAAACCAGTGCCCCCCTGAGGATTCCGCTGTAGCTCCCTTTGGCACTGGACAGCACGGCACGGCGTGACCCGGAATGATATTTCACCATGAACGGACAATTGTTGAACCTGATGTACTGCCGTAAGTAGCCCTGAAGTTGCTAGAGGTGATCCATTTTAGCGTATGATGCGAGCGACGCCTATATATCTCTCTTGAGATACGATAATTGGATGAGATATACCTTTATTGATCCCCTTCGGCTTCGGGGAAATCCTTGGGTGTACCGTCTATTTATTTTACTGACCTAGTACAAGCTGTCCTTCGAAACGAGAGTCATGCGAGTCTTCTACGCCGGTCTGTCTTGTGTTAAGACTCCGTCGAGTCTGAAATATCCTACTTGTGGGATCAGGTGTCTCAAAGTGGTGTGCCTGCACGCTTGGCTGCTGGATTTAGTCAAAGGTGACGGCACCTCCTCTGTGTCGGGTGCCGGTGTGTTAGGAGGCCATGCGGGGGGGTGTCGGGTGGGGTGGGGGGGACTGCCGGAACGTGAGCCAACCTGTAGTTTCTCTGGCTGCCTCACCTGCCTACATAAAAGTCTTGCCTCAGAGCCGAAGATGATCACTTCTTAAATGTCAAGCCATTTTAAAAGGCTTTTTTTTGACTGTGAGAAAATTAACATTTGCGGGGGGAAAAGGCTCAAGTATGTGACATTTAAAATGGCATTTTAGAGAAGCTAATGTTTGGATTGGTTGCGGCAGGTGTCTCAGGGCTCTGAGGCGGGAGGCTGTATCACTTTTATTTTTTCTCTTTCTCTTTATTTTTTAAGAGTGCTTCTTTCCTCTCTAGTGAGCAGCCCTGGCAGGCAGAGCAACACCCCAGAGTACCCAGCGATTGACCCACATCAAACCCTGCCCTCTTTTCTCCATCCTTGTGATTGGAGGTCGGATAAAAGAGGGCAGGGTTTTGAGGTGGGACAGTTTCCTCCCTCCCGGTGTAATATCCATATGGCCGCTATGCCAGTGGCTGTATGACGTCACGCCCCCGGCCAACCGGTTTGAACTGGCTTTGTTTTCCCTCCATTTCAGGAGTGGCCATTTCTGTATTTCATGAATATGAGCGTGCGCTCCTCTCGGTGCAGCGGTAGGATTCAGGGTACAACCGGGCGAGACGTCCCGCTCGACGGTCTCCAGACGCTGGAGTCTCACTGGGGGTGACGCAGCTCACCAGTTTCCTACACTTGCTTTCTAAAACTCAGGTCAAAGGTCGCAAAGCAATGCAGCGCAAATGGATACATTTAGTGGTGCACCTGCTCGGAGTTCAGAATATAGTTCCTACTCAGTCATTTCTGATGTTGTTAAAGGGTTTCCTGTAGATACTGCATCTATATCTGTTGATACTATATCTATATCTGTAGATAATATATCTATATCTGTAGATACTGATCTATACCTGTACATATTTGTATACTTATCTGTAGATTATATATCTGTAGATACTATATCTATATCTGTAGATACTATTTCTATATCCGTAGATACTATATCTATATCTGTAGATACTATATCTATACCTGTACATATTTGTAGATACTATATCTGTAGATACTATAACTATATCTGTACATATCTGTAGATACTATATCTATACCTGTACATATTTGTAGATAATATATCTGTACATATCTGTATATCTGTAGATACTATATCTGTGCATATCTGTAGTAGATACTATATCTATATCTGTATACTATATCTATATCTGTAGATACTATATATATCTGTACATAATATGTAGAGCCTATAATTATATCTCTACATATCCCGGGCCTTACCTACTCTTACTAGTTACGCTGCTGGCCAGTATGACTTACTACCATAGTGTCTTTATACCTGTATCACTGTACATATTAATACTATATCTATATCTGTACATATCCCATACCTACTCTTACTAGTTACGCTGCTGGCCAGTATGACTTACTACCATAGTGTCTTTATACCTGTATCACTGTACATATTAATACTACAACTCAAGATTCAAGATTTTTTATTGTCATGTGCACAGTTAAACAGACAGTTTGCCATACAATGAAAATCTTACTTTGCTAGTCCTTTGCTTTCTCAGGACAATCCCTGCTGAACTTCATACTGGACACATAGCTCCTCCTTAGTCAGACACAAAACTAATGTCACGTTCATGGGCCACTTTAAAAGCGTGTAACACTCAAAACCAGACTTCTTCTGCTCTGGGACACCGTGGAGTAGATCTGCTTACAGAATGAAGCGTGGCCCCAATTACTTCACATTAGTCGTGTGACTAACTGCCCAGAGCTGCAGGTCCAGGATGGAGAACAGCATGGATTGTCCTCAGAAATGACCCCTTGTCAACATCACTGGTAAGTAGGAAACAGGGCTTGGGATCCTAAATTCTGAACTCTAAACACAAAAGGTGCTGATAAGCTAAAACAAGTAGACGTGTGCATGTTTACTGATCCCTAACTGGGCCTTAACCCTTTCACTACCACACTATAGAAGGCTAACCCTTTCACTACCAGTAGTGTGGTAGTGAAAGGATTAACCTTCTGTAGTGTGGTAATGAAATCGTTAACTCTTTGTAGTGTGGTAGTGAAAGGCTTAACCTTCTTTAGTGTGGTAGTGAAAGTGTTAACCCTTTGTAGTGTGGTAGTGAAAGGGTTAACCTTATGTAGTGTGGTAGTGAAAGGGTTAATGGCAGTCTGGCTCCTTCCACTCTGGTTGGGACTTGGGATCTGCTTCATCCAGAATGCTGATGCTCTCTTTAAACCAGTAGCTGATGCTCTCTTTAAATCAGTAGCTGAGGCTCTTGTTAAATCAGTAGCTGAGGCTCTTGTTAAATCAGTAGCTGATGCTCTCTTTAAATCAGTAGCTGATGCTCTCTTTAAATCAGTAGCTGAGGCTCTTGTTAAATCAGTAGCTGAGGCTCTTGTTAAATCAGTAGCTGAGGGTTAAATCAGTAGCTGAGGCTCTTGTTAAATCAGTAGCTGAGGCTCTTGTTAAATCAGTAGCTGAGGCTCTTGTTAAATCAGTAGCTGAGGCTCTTGTTAAATCAGTAGCTGAGGGTTAAATCAGTAGCTGATGCTCTTGTTAAATCAGTAGCTGAGGGTTAAATCAGTAGCTGAGGCTCTTGTTAAATCAGTAGCTGAGGCTCTTGTTAAATCAGCCCCTCGTCTGAATGGAGAGCGGCATGTCGCTCCCTGACTGCTCCCTGTCCGCTCCCAGGCAGTGAGTGTTCAGTAAGTAGCGTCATTCATTCATTCATTCATTATGCAAATCATTCGTCATGAGAGACACGCCCCCAGGCTCCCGTTTTTCCGCCTCCCACTCCAGCCTGCTGTCTGTGCGGCCTCTCTGGTGGAGGCTCCATTAGCCCTATTGGATCTGGTCTGGAACCTTTATTTATTCTCAAAATCAACATTGAGGTTTTACCCTCATTTGCAATGTCATCAAGATTTCAAGTTCAAACCGTTCAGTTCAAGTATATAAATGGGGGGGGGGGGGGTACATTAGCATAAATCGGACAAAACACAGGTTGAAAGAGGTTTGTGATCATGTTTTAAATTGAAAAACAGTTACACATGAGGTAGGGATGTCTGTCATCATGTTTTAAATTAGAAACAGTTACACACTGAGGTAGGGAGGTTTGTGATCATGTTCTTAAACTAAAAACAGTTACACACTGAGGTAGGGAGGTTTGTGATCATGTTCTTAAACTAAAAACAGTTACACACTGAGGTAGAGAGGTTTGTGATCATGTTCTTAAACTAAAAACAGTTACACACTGAGGTAGAGAGGTTTGTGATCATGTTCTTAAACTAAAAACAGTTACACACTGAGGTAGAGAGGTTTGTGATCATGTTCTTAAACTAAAAACAGTTACACACTGAGGTAGAGAGGTTAGTGATCATGTTCTTAAACTAAAAACAGTTACACACTGAGGTAGAGAGGTTTGTGATCATGTTCTTAAACTAAAAACAGTTACACACTGAGGTAGAGAGGTTTGTGATCATGTTCTTAAACTAAAAACAGTTACACACTGAGGTAGAGAGGTTTGTGATCATGTTTTACATTAAAAACAGTTACACACTGAGGTAGAGAGGTTTGTGATCATGTTCTTAAACAAAAAAAAACAGTTACATACTGAGGTAGAGAGGTTTGTGATCATGTTATAAATTAAAAACAGTTACACACTGAGGTAGAGAGGTTAGTGATCATGTTCTTAGATTAAAAACAGTTACATACTGAGGTAGGGAGGTTAGTGATCATGTAGTTAAATTTAAAACAGTTACACACTGAGGTAGGGAGATTAGTGATCATGTTCTTAAACTAAAAACAGTTACACACTGAGGTAGAGAGGTTTGTGATCATGTTCTTAAACTAAAAACAGTTACATACTGAGGTAGAGAGGTTTGTGATCATGTTCTTAGATTAAAAACAGTTACACACTGAGGTAGGGAGGTTTGTGATCATGTTCTTAAACTAAAAACAGTTACACACTGAGGTAGAGAGGTTAGTGATCATGTAGTTAAATTTAAAACAGTTACACACTGAGGTAGGGAGGTTAGTGATCATGTTCTTAAACTAAAAACAGTTACACACTGAGGTAGAGAGGTTTGTGATCATGTTCTTAAACTAAAAACAGTTACATACTGAGGTAGAGAGTTTTGTGATCATGTTCTTAGATTAAAAACAGTTACACACTGAGGTAGGGAGGTTAGTGATCATGTAGTTAAATTTAAAACAGTTACACATACTAAGATAGGTTTGTGTTCTTAAATGGTCAATAGGATAGTGGAGTATTGATTTTTTGTTTAGAGTTGAAGATCATCCCAGGAAGCTGGTGCATCAAAACAAAAGGCAGACTTAACAAGTTCAGACTGAACTCATGGGACCTTTAGTGTGAGCCAATCATTTCAGCAAGTTGGATAAGGTCCATAATTCCAATCTAGCATCATTGTGATATATGGTGGCAATCTTCTATCAGTGGCCTTTAAAGATAAATGGAACCAAAGTCCATTTCGTCTTTCTGATACACCAACCACCTTAATGGTTCCATCCATTAACCACCGAGTACTTCTCTAAGATGCCATAAGCTTTTGGCTGAAGCATAACGTGGAATACCTCCTATGATTTTAAGATTTCAAATACATGTTGGACAGTCCAATCACCTCTCTGAATAACTTGACCCCAAAGCTAGAAACCAAAGCAAAGCAAAACTCATTATCAACATCAGCTCCATGAATTGGAGACTTAGCTTTTTGAACTTCAGCTGTTTGGCTGAACTTAAACATCCAAATAGGTTTATTTATTGTAGTAATGCTGTAGTGAACCAAGAGATATACCATCATGACCAGAAACGCATCCTGGAGACTGTCAATAATCACAGTCCTTTCTATCTGATTCACTGACTAGACTAGAGTATCTACAGCAGGGGTCTCAAACTCAATTTACCTGGGGGCCGCTAGAGGTAGAGTCTGGGTGAGGCTGGGCCGCATCAAATATTCAAAAAAAAAAAAGGGGTTTAAACTTTAAAGTATTCAAAAAAAAAGTACAACTGATCCAATCTTCTCACAAACTCACTAAAACCTCACAAACACCAGCAACTTAGCATTCTCAGTGGTGTCAGTGGACTCATCCACAGCTATGGAAATGCACTGTGCATTTTTTTTTATTCTATCACAAAGCTGTTTAATCAAATCATCAGCCAGTATTTCAGTTATTCTGGTTGCTGTGCTATCTGAGGAGGATTTGCTTTTGTTTGCTTTCAAACATGGTATCCATCACTTCAGTCATACATTATTTTATTATTTATGCATCAGAGAATGGCTTCTTGTGTTTAGCCAACACCCATGCCACTGAGTGAGGACTTTGTTGCTTTTTCTCGTTGTGACATAGATTTAACAATAATTCTTGCAGCTTGATATGATTTCATTCCATTTATTTTTGTGGTTCTTAGCACTGAATTCTGAGGAAAGGCTGCATCAAAATAACTGTTTTGTTTCATAGTGGCATTTCAAATTGTCACTCTTCACAAGAGCTACCGTTTTTTGGTGCTGGGAGGATGCACGCATATTTTTCAGTCCATGCACCTTTGAATTGCAGTGATTTTCACTGTCGACTTTTCTTTTACTTTCTTTGAACATGCCAAATTTTTCTACTAACTGCCTGCTGGCGAAACTAGGCTACTAGCTACATTTATCTCACAGGGATAAAACTGGGAACGAGGTTACTAGCTACAGTACCTGCAGATTAGACTACTACTGTAGATGCGCTGTCAACTCGCTCTGACTGGGACCCGCTGAAAGACAACACGCATTCCGTGAAGACCCGCCCTACTCTGCTCTGATTCGCAGATTGTGGGTGGGGGGGGGGGGGAACGCTGACGGGACGCTGAATGTGATTGGACCAGAGTAGACGGACAGACACAGAGCCGTGGACAGACACAGACAGTGGAGCAGTGCTTGCAGAGGAGATGAGCGGAGAATTTTGAGGATGCCTGCCATACGCACTGGATATATTTTCCTTCCACTTGGTATCACTCCGGAATCACGTTTCAACCCAGTCACTAACGTAACGTTGCTGCCATGAGCCTGCGCTATGGTAGCCTACAAGTGATAAAATAAATAAAACATCCAACTCGCACGACGCGGCAAACAGTTGCGCGCGGGCCGCATTAACACTAAACTTTGATGTCAAGTAGGGGGCCGCAAAATATCATCCAGCGGGCCGCAATTGGCCCGCGGCCCGCGAGTTTGAGACCCCTGATCTACAGGGTATTAAAAAGTATTAAATTCATAATTCTTAATTTAAGGTCTTAAAGGGTATTTAAAATTTTTATTTGCACAGGCATTACATGTTTGGGGGGCAGCCCGGCTGCCAGGAGATTAAATAATATTAAATATATGAAATGTTCTTGTATTCAAGTTGTTGGTGCGTACATTTAAATTGGCGTGCAAGTGCAGCCACTAATTCAGTGTCGCTGTGTGTTTTTGTGCTAGTATTGTTGTGAAATTGGTATAACATTTATCTAAGTGGTCTTTAAAAAGTCTTACATTTGACTTGTTGAAACCTGCAGATATACCCTGCCATGGTAAATGTTTAGTGTCTTAGAAGGCAAAGGCACAAGAATAGCATATTATTTAAAAGCTGACATTTTTACTATTTGGAAATGTAGTCTTTCTACGTGCAGTCCTCTTTCAGGAAGTGATTTTCTGTTTGTAAACGCTGCCTATTGCCTGCTGTGTCTTGTACCCTTTGCCCCAGAAACGACCACTCTGTTACAGATCACTCAACACCTATTGTCTTCCCACGATAAGAACACAATAACAATACAACTGACTGATCACTTCCAATGTCCACTCTCAGTTCACCACCTCTCTTTCACATTTACATTTAGTCATTTAGTCATTTCGCTTTTATTTAAAGCAACTTACAAGTTCTGTACAACAGACATCAGCAGGAAGGGTACAACTCTGATTTCTGCAGTGTTGAGTGCATAGTAGCAAAGACATTATTAGTATAGTACTAGTAGTAATATAGGCAAGGAAGATTAATTAGTGGAAGAGTGCATGGTAGTAGGAGATGGTAAGAAGGTTAGTGTATATATATAATATATATATTTTTCTTTCATTTCAGATATTGATTGAAGAAGTGTGTTTTTAGTCGACGGCGATAGATTTATAGGATTGGCAGCGACTGTATAGCGTCTCTAGAGCTGCTTAAGGGGGCCGCCAGTGGCTCGGGAGGTGGAGCAGTCGCCTGGTAGGTTCTGGAGGTTCCCGGTTCGATTCCCGCTCCTCCTGGGCAGCGTGTCGAAGTGTCCTTGAGCAAGACACTTAACCCCTAATTCATGCTCCCGATGAGCAGGTTGGCACCTTGCTTGGTTACCTCCGCCATCGGTGTGTGAATGGGTAAAATGTGAGGAACAAATTGTAAAGCGCTTTGGATAAAAGCTGCTATATAAATGCACCATTTACCATTTTGAGTTGGATATATCAGTAAACTCAGTGTCCAGACCTTGGATTACTGCAGAGACACGCTGAGACCAATGAGAAGGAAATACAGTGACATGTTTCCACACACAACCTGCTTTATTAACACAAATAGCTCCACATTCACTATTAGCGCGGGCTGTTAACCCTCTTGTTGTCAAAACGAACCCCATGTTGGGACAGTGGTAACAAGCGGCAACATGAGAATCAGTCTACCAATTGTTTCGATATATATAATGGTAAATGGCTGCATTTATATAGCGCTTTTATCCAAATCGCTTTACAATTTGTTCCCATTCACTCACACATTCACATTCACTCACACCTTCACACACCGATGGCGGAGGCAAGGTGCCAGCCTGCTCATCGGGAGCAGTTAGGGGTTAAGTGTCTTGCTCAAGGACACTTTGACATGCTGCCCGGGAGGAGAGGGAATTGAACCGGGAACCTAGATTGCCAGATGACTGCTCTACCTCCTGAGCCTCTGTCGCCCCCCCTCATATGTTTACTGTATTATTATTATTATTATTATTATTATTATTATTATTATTATTATTATTATTATTATTATTATTATTATTATTATTATTATTATTATTATTATTATTATTATTATTATTATTATTATTATATCAAAGTATCACAACCAATCTGACAACAATATATGATAGTATGTTGAAAATTCTCCTTGTAGTAAAAAATAAAAAGGCTGTTTCCAAAACGGCCATACCGGAACAATTACTTTGAGGCTCATCGAGGGAAGCGTTCCCAGAAGCGGGCGTAGGTGTTCTGTTCTAAATGAGATAGTGAGTGACAGGCAGGCGGCGCGCCGACAGGGGACTCTGGCTGACGGTGCCGTGATAACAACACAACGTGTCACATCTTCCCTCGTCGGGACCGGAGGGGAGACCTGACTGACTCGCTCAGCCTCCCGGTCCGTCTGTCTGTCAACACAACTAGACCCCAACAAGGCTGACGGAATGGAGGGCCGATCAGGACATGAATATACCTCAGAGAGGAGTGTACGTGTGTGACCAGCTGTCCTCCTCTTTATCCCTCCGTTTGCAATAACGAACCCTGCGAGGATGCCTCTATTGACAAGTGGGCGGTCGGCGGAGTTAATCGAATGCCGCTCTTCGCTAATGCGATTGATAGTTCGTCAGAAGACGGTATGTCTGCCACTGTAATCAGTCTGGAAGGAGGCGGCGGGCAGCGTGCTGAGCGGCGTCCGGTTGCTATATTCAAGGCAGCTGGCGTCGTGGGAAGCCAGAACGCTGCCAACAGTGGGACTATTGTTATGCAAATGAGCCTTTACATCATATTTAATTTCCTCCCGTTTCAGTCATCTTGGTATTTCTTTGCAACCCAGCTCCGGCGTGGAGCCCAGTGCTCTCTACAGTCTCTGAATGTGTGATAACCGTCCAATATGCCGAGACATGAAAGGAAGGGGTCACCTGGTGGCAGAGCGGAGGTCAGCGTTGATTAAACCTCAGTGAATGTCCGCTCTCAGTTAAAACACTCAATGACTTTCTCTTGGCGTTTTCTTTTCTTCTTTTTCATGCAGTTTACGCCAATAACGCAAATCAATAACACGAGCGCATCGAGACTAAATCACAACCAGTGTGTGTGTATGTTGTGATTTAACTTTTGGGTGGTTTTTACTTTCATGAAAACAAGCCTGCCCTGTTGACTTTCTCAGGAGATAATTGTAGCATTAATATCAATCCATAGCTAGGAAGAGTTGGTGGTGCTGTTGTTGTTGTCAAGAGTCAGACAGTGTGTAGTAGTAAAGTGCAGAGCTGCATTATGTAATGTGCAGAGCTGCATTAAGGTGTTTGTTGTTGAGTTAGTGTGTAGTAGTAATGTGCAGAGCTGCATTATGGTGTTTATGTGTTGAGTCAGTGTGTAGTAGTAATGTGTAGTAGTAATGTGCAGAGCTGCATTAACCCATTCTCTGCCACGCTTATATCCATCGCTGTTTGATCTCTGCCAGCACTGTAAGTCTATGGAGATGTTCACCTTCTTTGCAGGGCTATAACTTTTTAAATTGTATTGCTAAATTGACATTACTATGGCCCATTCAACATCGATTATCTATCGTTCAGGATGTTTTACTTTTTCATTCACACATTCATACGAAAATACCGTCTAGACGTATAAATATGTTTTTATCGTTTTCTGCAGTATTTCCTAGAACGTGAGATATAGACATAATTAGGGATGGGTACCGAATTCGGTACTTTTGAGGTACCGAACCGAAACACGTCGGTACTACCGAGGATCGATTCAAGTGAGATACAAAAAAAATAAAAAAAAAAAAAAAAAAAAAAAAATTGAAACTTTTTTTCTTTTCATGTCAACGTTCACACGCACAATATATGCTTACCTAGGATTTGACTTGATTCAACAACAAAGCAGTCGGAGCAATGGCAAGCCGAAAACGGTCAATTGTAGTTATTTGAAGTTTGGATTTTTTTTTACGACTGAGGTAGGTACATTTAATTTCTTGAGACGAAAGTACCGAAAAAAGGTACCGTTGGGTACCGGTATCGATTCACAGGTACCGGTACCGTATCGGTTCAAATGTGAAAGGTACCCATCCCTAGACATAATGCATATATTAGATTATCAAATGCCGTTTGATACCGATCAACGTTATATAAAACATTTCAACTGTACATGGTCCTAAACGTTATGACTGATCATGCGCGGGTGAACGGGGGGGGGGGGGGGGGGGTCGTTTATAATTCCGTGACCGACGTTAAATGATTTATGTAGTATGGGTGATATATAGATCAGAGCAGTTTGTATCTAAAATGATAAACAAAAACGCTGAAACTCACGGCAGCTTCCTCGTAGCGTTGGGCGATGAGAGTGGAGCAAACGGATCCCAGTTATGTGATGTGGATCGAGGCGAGGGCTGTCCCAGACTAAGGATTTGGATAGTCGACTATGATTGGCCAAAATTAGCTGTTAGTCGACTATTAGTCGACAAAAAAATAAAAAATAAAAAAGTATAATATTTTATTTTTTATTTTTTTGTATCATTCCATTTGGGCTGTGGGGGGTGCTTAATGTCTGAATGAGTCGACTGAAGGCTTCTTGTCCTCTGCAAAAGCATGCAATTGGTCCACTGATGGATACATCTTGATATTTGTCTAGTCTAGTGTGTTCATTAGATGGGTGAAATCCTCTTTCAGTGCCTCTGTGCCTGTTTTCTTAGGCAGTTAGCCTCTGGTATGCGTGCCATTAGCGTTAGCCACACTTCTAGGCCTCTTTTCTTTTGGAAAGAATGATTAAAAAAAGAAAAGAAAAAAATTTTAATTTTTTTTTTGTATTCGACTAAGAGGTTGGCAGTCGACTACGGCTCCTTTCGACCGATTAGTTGACTAATCGACTAATAGGGGTCAGCAGGGCTCCAGACTAACTTTTTCCACCACCGTCCCAGAACCGTCCCGAAATACAATTTTAATCGTCCCAAAGTGAATGTAACCGTCCCAAAAATCAAATGTCGTTTCTTTACTTTGGTTTTGTCGTCTATAGTTGTTATTGCCATAAGAAACACCATTCAGAGAAGGGGAGAATAAATTGATTTAGTCAAAGGGCTCCCAGGTGGAAAGATTTCACAAGAATAATTATGATTAAAAATAAATATATATATATAAAAAAAAGTGTTTAACACTTTGAGTGCCACGCCGGGTTTTCCTTTTTACCCCCTTGATGCCACCATCCACTTCAATGTTAACGTTAATATCGCCTAATCTATGTTTTAAATTATGGCTATGTGTCTAATCTGCCCGTCGCTTATCAAAGACTATTTTCCAGTCAGTGCTGTCAAGGCAGATTGGTTTTTTATCGCTTCATTTCAGTTTCAGAGCATTTAGAAAAGCACCCGTTTTGAGATAAAAAACAGTTCATTCTGGACCATTCTATGAAAATCGTCTTTTACTGGAATATTCCACAACGTTGATATTCGTCGGCCTATTTATGAATCGTTTTCAAATAAACGCTAGATGATCAATATTATACGTGCACGCAAGCACATTCGGGCCGCGCACGGATAATCGCCGCATTGATTTCCTCTTGGACTTTTACAGTGAAACCGAAAGAGCCCATTTCACAAAACAGCTTATAACTTCATCAAAATTTGTCTGATTATCCTAACACTGATAACATAGATTCCTTACCTGACATCAGATGGTATCCAACTGGTATATTCCAATTCCTGATCACCATTCGAAAAAATCGATAAGTGTATAGATCCAACGTGTGTACAGTAGGACACATGATTCCGCGGGGCTGAGAGGCTCCAGAATGAACTGTGGTAACCCCGGCTGGATCAGTGGACTGGAAAATGTACCGGATTTTTTTCCCCATCCATTTTCATTGAGTCCATTCCAAAATCCCTTATGTCATCTGGGAGACGATAGGGGGCGCTTTTTTTCACATATGATCGCCGGCGGTGCTCGGGTATACTCTGGTAGCAGGGCTCCAGACTAACTTTTTTCACCACCGTCCCAGAACCGTCCCGAAATACAATTTTAACCGTCCCAAAATGAATGTAACCGTCCAAAAAATCTAATGTTGTTTCTTTACTTTGGTTTTGTCGTCTATAGTTGTTATTGCCATAAGAAACACCATTCAGAGAAGGGGAGAATAAATTGATTTAGTCAAAAGGCTCCCAAGTGGAAAGATTTCACAAGAATAATTATGATTAAAAAAAAAAATATATATATATATATATATATATACATATATATATATATATATATATATATATATATATATATATATATATATATATATATATATATATATAAAAAGTGTTTAACAAGGTGCTAGTATAGGGATATTTGGTCACGGTGCACGGTTCAACCAATTGGAGCCATGTTGATTATTCCTTCCATAGGAAAATATATTTGTATTTTATTTTGTTTTAGTTTTTTTTGTTATTACAAATGTGTGTTTATGGTTGAAAATGTTAGAGATAAATAAAGATCAAATCAAATCTAACTGAATAAGTTATCCCTCTTCTAACAAGAAAGAAAAACGTCGTTTAGCTTTAAACTATATAATGTCATTGCGTCCAGAGATTCCACCTTTGATAACTAAAGTAATGACACTTGACTAGTAATGAAACATGTCCCTTAGATCGCGCTGTCCTCCTGGTCGAACTGCTGCTAAATTCCAGCTGGCCCTCCTCACTGAATATGGATTCATTGTGTAGCTGAAGTGAAGTTTGCCTATAGCCTGTCGTCTATTTCTCCGCGTTCGTTTCGATAAATGTAACGTTATGCCAATTAACTTGCAATGGTAGTAACATTACGTGTTAGTATAGAATCGAATAGAAATCCTTTAATAATCCAGAGGGAAATTCGGCACTACAGAGCAGACTATGTATCGCTCACATTGAACAACAATAAACATTTAGGTCAATATAGGACTAAAATAGGAATAACAATATAATAATATTAACAATAAGAATAAAATAGTGTGAACTATGGATTAATCAGTGGCAGTCTGATACGTTAGTCAGTAACGTTAGCTATAATAAGCAGCTATAACTAGAACGCGTCGATAACTCTATACAGTTCCAATAGACTAACATTACACTTCTGTGATTTAAATGTGTCCTCACCTTAGGGTAGTATTGCTGGATGTGGATGCAGTTCCTTGTTGGTCAGTTTGGGACTGTTCTCCATCTTCTGCTGTGTTCACCCTCTTCAAATAGCGCAGCATGTTTATTGTTTACAGTGCTCGCTTCACTGAGAGGATGCCACAGTGACAGTATAGCGTGTTTTTTTATTTATTTTACTTTTCGCGGTGTTTTTGTACAGTGGAGAAAGCCTAGGTAAGAGAGATTTCCCTCACCTAGTCACCTGTTAACACGTTTAAATTTTTTGGAGCGAGATTCATTTGGGGTGTGATGCTGCTGCTGCTGCTTGCAGCGCGACTGGCTGCGGAGAGGTGGGTAGGACCTTGGTGCTGCAGCGCGACTGGCTGAGGAGTGGTGGGTAGAAGCTTGATGTTGGATTAGCGTATCGCTGCCTTGGGAGACGGAGATAGACATTGGATTCGGCTAATCATGCAACGTTTAGATTCACCATTTGACAGCAATATATGCGCGCACTGACAGTCGCTAATTTACATTTCCTGTGAAAAAAAAGAAAAAATCCTCCCCGTCCCGGTTGTGTCCCAAAAAAGATTTCTGTTCGTCCCAAATCAATATTTGATCGTCCCCGGGACGACGGGACATCGTTAGTCTCGAGCCCTGTCTGGTAGGCTCGCGTGATGCAATATGATTTCAGATCGCTAAAAAAAAAGAAAAGAAAAAATTCCGAGAAATCTCGTGAGTGGCTTTCAACCACATATTAATAAACCCGAGATATCTCGTGTGTGGCAGTTAAAGTGTTAACAAGGTGCTAGTATAGGGATATTTGGTCACGGTGCTGTTATAGTCAACCAATTGGAGCCATGTTGATTATTCCTTCCATAGGAAAATATATTTAAATGTATTTGTATTTTATTTCGTTTTAGTTTTTTTTGTTATTACAAATGTGTGTTTATGGTTGAAAATGTTAGAGATAAATAAAGATCAAATCAAATCTAACTGAATAAGTTATCCCTCTTCTAACAAGAAAGAAAAACGTAGTTTAGCTTTAAACTATATAATGTCATTGCGTCCAGAGATTCCACCTTTGATAACTAAAGTAATGACACTTGACTAGTAATGAAACATGTCCCTTAGATCGCGCTGTCCTCCTGGTCGATATTGATAACTGCTGCTAAATTCCAGCGGGCCCTCCTCACTGAATATGGATTCATTGTGTAGCTGAAGTGAAGTTTGCCTATAGCCTGTCGTCTATTTCTCCGCTTCGTTTCGATAAATGTAACGTTATGCCAATTAACTCGCAATGGTAGTAACAAGTTCAAGTTTCAAGTTTCTTTAATAGTGGTCATGCAGAAGTAGAGCTGCCGCGGTATTGATGTTTTCCTTACCGCACACATTTGCAATATATTTCCTACCGCCGCGGTATTACCGCACACACACACACAAAAAAAAAAGTTTGAATGCATTTTTTTTGTAGTCTACTCTTTATATAGCATATAGCCTGCCTCTAGTCTAAATGTCTATCTTTAGAGGATGACTTTGCAGCATGAATATTGTTTGGGATTCGGCATGCACGCATTCGTTATTAAAAGTGAAACACTGATTCGAAGTCTCCCCTCGGTGTCGCGCCCGCCGGTTACCCCCCCGACCCTTTCTTCTTCTTATTATTATAACGTTACTACTTATGATTACAAAGGCATTCGATTTGTGGCATTAACGTTAGTATAGTTACACGTTCGTATTTACCGGACCACATAGCAAGGCAAGCGTTACTCAATTAATATCTAAGTTCCTTTCTTTGCTCAGAGCGTGCCGAGTTGTACCCATTCTGCGGTCTGTTAATAAAGTTTTCAATCAGACAAGTGTATAGAACGAAGGGCTTTTATTATAACATTTCGTTGCAGTAAAATCATTATGCCTCGTTCCCTGAGGAGCGACGGTACGTCGGTAATACACTCCGGTCTCCGGTGGGAGCTAACGTATATTAGCCGTGTTGTGACTGAGCTCTGATCAATGGCTGAGATTCAGGAAGTAAAAGCACTGCAAGACGATCCAACGTGTGAAGCGTCTCTCTTCTGACCAATCAGTGGTCTGCAATGTTTCATGTGACTTTTCTGGTACCCAATAGGGTCGCTTGGAATCTCGACAGAGAAGTAGGGTATATCTGCAGAGCCGCAAGCCCAACGAGAGCGTAATAATAATAATAATATAATAAAAAACAGCGGTGATGCCGGTATTCAGCCCAACGCTGCGGTGGGCATGATGTAACAGCGATACCGCGGTAATACCGATACCGCGGCAGCTCTATGCAGAAGTACAGAATACTTTTATACAAAATGCTTCTTACTGTTACGCTCCAGAGACTGTGCAAGACAAGATGAAATAAAATAAGATAGTAAAATTAGAAGTAAAAAAAAAATGAGGTCACAGTGTTCAGTTTAGACATATGTACAATGTTCGATGCAGAATAGACGTAGTTACCATACAATATACAATACTGTGCAGTGTACTAATATACAATACTATATAGTGCAGGGCAGGAATGGGACGAGGTGCAATTTAGGTACAATTCACAGTAGGTGTACGAGTTGTAGTGCAAATCCTTTATCAATAAATATAAAGTGTAAAGTGTGTTTGTGTGATCTAAAGTGTGGAGAGTGGGTGCTTCAGTGTGTTGTTTGTTTGAGTGCGTGTGTGCGTGTGGGTGTGTGTGCTGTCACTGCTGTGTGCATTTGATGGTTGTTGCATAGTGTTTATTGTTCGTTTAGCAGCCTGATGGCCTGGGGATAGCCTAACCTAGGGGATAGCCTAGGGGATAGCCTAGGGGATGGCCTAACACATTACGTGTTAGTATAGAATCTAATAGAAATCCTTTAATAATCCCGAGGGAAATTCAGTACTACAGAGCAGACTATTTAGGTCAATAGGACTAAAATAGGAATAACAATATAATAATATTAAAAATAAGAATAAAATAGTGTGAACTATGGATTAATCAGTGGCAGTCTGATACGTTAGTCAGTAACGTTAGCTAGCAATAAGCAGCTATAACTAGAACACGTCGATAACTGTATACAGTTCCAATAGACTAACATTACACTTCTGTGATTTAAATGTGTCCTTACCTTAGACTCAGGGGTAGTATTGCTGGATGCAGTTCCCTGTTGGTCATTTTGTGTTTATCCTCTTCAAATAGCGCAGCATGTTTGCGGTGATCTCTTCACTGAGAGGATGCCACAGTATAGCGCGTTTTTTTATTTATAACATTCTGATCTTTTCGCGGTTCTTGTACAGTGGTCTCGTGCCGTGCGACTGTCAATTACCAGCTGTCATTCACTGTGTCAACCAGGGTTAAATACCAGTGGAGAAAGCCGAGGTAAGAGAGATTTCCCTCACCTGTTAACACTTTTTTCTTTTTCAATGCGAGATTCATTTGGGGTGTGACGCTGCTGCAACGCGACTGGCTGATGAGGTGGGTAGGAGCTTGATGCTGGATTAGCGTACATGGCTGCATTGGGAGGCGGAGATAGTCATTGGATTTGGCAAATCACGCTACGTTTAGACTTCAGTGAATTCTGTCAATTTAGTCAGCATGAGACATTCACCATTTGACAGCAATATATGCGCGCACTGACAGTCGGCCAATTGACATTTCCTGTGAAAAAGAAAAAAATCCTCTCCGTCCCGTTTGCGTCCCAGCAAAGATTTCTGTTTGTCCCAAATCAATATTTGATCGTCCCCGGGATGACGGGACATCGTTAGTCTCGAGCCCTGGGGGTCAGCCCTATGAGTTAGTGTGTAGTAGTAATGTGCAGAGCTGCATTAGGGTGTTTGTGTGTTGAGTCAGTGTGTAGTAGTAATGTGCAGAGCTGCATTAGGGTGTTTGTTGTTGAGTTAGTGTGTAGTAGTAATGTGCAGAGCTGCATTAAGGTGTTTGTTGTTGAGTTAGTGTGTAGTAGTAGTAATGTGCAGAGCTGCATTAAGGTGTTTGTTGTTGAGTGAGTGTGTAGTAGTAATGTGCAGAGCTGCATTAAGGTGTTTGTTGTTGAGTGAGTGTGTAGTAGTAATGTGCAGAGCTGCAGGTGTTTGTTGAGTCAGTGTGTAGTAGTAATGTGCAGAGCTGCATTAGGGTGTTTGTTGTTGAGTCAGTGTGTAGTAGTAGTAATGTGCAGAGCTGCATTAAGGTGTTTGTTGTTGAGTTAGTGTGTAGTAGTAATGTGCAGAGCTGCATTAAGGTGTCTCTGTTCCAACACATGCTGACAGGATGAAGCAGGTTTCTCTGGCGTTTGCCAGAGGGGGGATTAACATCAATTTTTTTCTTCGAAACAAGAACAAATGCACACACACGCATACATACATAATACATAAATGATTATAAATATGCCTTTGTTTGTGCCCGAGGTCTGAACCGAAAGAGTGATGCCATAGATTGAACATGCACCTGATTGACACGCTTGGATCAGCTGTTGGAACTGCCCCCCCCCCCCCCCCCCCTTGGTTTTGGTTGAGGCAGTGTGTCTGGTGTGAATGAGGTTTTGGTTGAGGCCGTGTGTTTGTGTTTGTGTGTCTGGTGTGTTTTGTGTTTCTGGTGTGTTTTGTGTGAATGGGGTTCTTGTTGAACGAAATCAGGAAGTTCTCTCTGGAATGTCTCCTCCTCCTGTGTTGCTCCACCCACACAGCGTAAACATGGATTGCATTATTTATTTGGTCTGCAGTCATCTTTTCCTTGTCCTTGGTGAGCAAACATGACTGAGATAACGTGCGTTAGAATGAGGAGATAGAGAAGTTGTGTGTGTGTGCGCGAGTGAACGTGAACTCTCTCTGTGTGTGTGTGTGTGTGTGTGTGTGTGTGTACGTGTACTCTCCATGTGAACACGCGTGTGTGTGTTTTGTGCAGGCTGTTCTGTAAGCATGACTCAGTTTCCTGCCGTGCCCAGAGAGCCGAGCCCTTCCCTCCTTCTACACACACACACACACACACACACACACACACGCACACACACACACACACACACACACACACACACACACACACACACACACACACACACACACACACACACACACACACACACACACGTCTCTCTCACACACACACACACACACACACACACACACACACACACACACACACACACACACCCACACACTGGCACTCCTGGATTATTGCAACATTTCGTTGGGATATGGTTCAACTTCAAGGAAATGAGGTAGTCGCCACGGGCTAGGATTCTTCTGTCCGTCCTGCATTCACCCCCTGCTCCCACGTTCATTCCTGACAAGGGAGGGGGAGGGGGGGGGGCAATCCTAGATTTACACCTCCTCAATCCACACCTCCAGCCTCTTTTAATCCTCTCACTTTCCTCCAGTCCTGTAACCACGAGAGAGAGAAGAGGTATGTCCTCCTGAGTTTCTTTCTCCTCCCGTTAGCATCACTTTCTTTCTTCTCTAACCGATACGGATTGACGTGGATTGATTTTGTGTGTTCGCGGGGTCGGCTCCAGAGAGACGCTCCTTGGCTGCTGCTGTGGGGGAACGTCGAGTAAAGGAGCTTCAGCTGTCGAGAGCAGCACAAACAAGGCACACATTTAGGGGTCTAAGAATAGCCTTTTGTGTTTTTGCTGTCGGCAAAGCCATCACGTAGGTCTCTCTCTCACACACACACACACACACACACACACACACACACACACACACACACACACACACACACACACACACACACACACACACACACACACACACACACACACACACACACACACACACACACACACACACACACTTTTTAATGGGCACCCTCTTCAAGATAATTCTCTGTGTGCGGTATCTTACAAGAATTCATAACATATCTGTTATCTGTTTACATATCTGTAGATACTATATCTATATCTGTACACATCCCTTACCTACTCCTACTAGTTACTAGGGATGCACCGATATGAAAATGTGCCACTGATACCGATACCGATTGTTCAACTAACACAATCGGCCGATACCGATACAGATATTTGTGGCAAAAAAAATTTTAATTAAATTTTTTTTTGTAATATTTTTTTTTTTGTAATATATATATTTTTTTTATGAAACTACTGTATATTTGTGTTACAAATTGTGCTCACCGATATGAACATAGGCCTCTTTACTTACTTAAAAAAAGGAAACCTCAAGAAATAGCACTATCTCTCTCCCAGTATGTTCTGCAGGGCTGCAGCTAGATACTAGTTCTCCCAGTATGGTCTACCGGCTGGGCTGCAGCTGGATACTATTGTCTCAACCAGAGCTCAACCAATGACATTTTTATTGACAGTCGATTCTGCCAATTACGTCACACACCGCTTGCACCCGCCTCTGCTGTTACCACCAATCGGCAAGCGTGTATACATTTTTTACTTCCGCTTTTGTCCGCCATTGATTTTGACAAGAGGTATTCTACAACAACAACAACGGCGGCGCGGCCGACGGTTAGCTTTTAGCTCCGCAGGATGACTTAAACGAGGCATAATGATTTTACTGCAACAAATGTTATAATAAAACAAAGCCTTTCTATACATGTGTCTGATTGAAAACTTTATTAACAGATTGCAGAATGGGTAAAACTCAGGGCTCTATGAGCAACGGAAGGAACTGAGCTAGTATGAACGCATAATGCTTGCTACGTTCGGGTAAATAATATGCTGATGTTATTGAACGTGTAACACTAACTATATAACGTTAATGCCACAAAACGAATGCCTTGTTAATCATAAGTAGTAACTTTGATGCAGTAGCTTGTGTGTGTGTGTGGGGGGGGGACTGGGGACGGCGTTGTGCAGGTCGCGAGTGAACTTTTTTTGTCTTTTGACGCTACACAAATTGATGGATATTTATCGGCTACTGCCATCGGCACATTTGAGCTTATCGGCCGATAGGCCGATTGCAGTCAACAAGGCACTTATCGGCCGATACCGATACCCGACCGATACATCGGTGCACCCCTACTAGTTACAATGCTGGCCAGTACGACTTAAATCAAATCAAATCAAATCAAATTCTTCAGGCAACGATTAAATGCATCATGAAATCTCTTCATTTGACCACGATTCGATTAGATTCGATGCATTTTCTATCAGTTAATTCCCCAAAAATATTTGAATACACAAATGTGGCTGGGGGAACTGATTCACTCAGTATAAATGGACTATAGGTCAATAAAAACAATACACAAAAAACAAGTTGAATCGTCACATTAGGATCGATGCATTTCGATGCATCGATGCATCGTTACACCCCTACTTACTACCATAGTGTCTTTATACTTCTATCACTGTACAGTAGGGCTGCAACGATTAGTTGACATAATCGACGACGTCGATTATAAAAAATCGTCGACGAGAAATTGTTGCGTCGATTAGTCATTAAAAAAAAAAAAAATTTATTTAATTTTTTTTTTTTTTTTTTTTTTTGTGCACTACCTATCTTTGTGAGAGTGGCTTCTCAGGGTTCCAGACAACATCATAACATGATGATCCCATAGCAAATTTTGGACATTGAAAACATTGTTCCCCTGCAGGAGATGATGATCAGACTAGACACACAATACATTACACACGCACTCCTCTCACTCACACACAGCGATCAGAGTAAGACACACACATACACACTCCTCTCACTCACACACAGCGATCAGAGTAAGACACACACACATACACACTCCTCTCACTCACACACAGCGATCAGAGTAAGACACACACACATTCACACTCCTCTCTCTCACACACAGCGATCAGAGTAAGACACACACACACATTCACACTCCTCTCACTCACACACAGCGATCAGAGTAAGACACACACAAATTACACAGTACACACACTCCTCTCACTCACACAGCGATCAGAGTAAGACACACACACATACACACACACACGGACTCCTCTCACACACAGCAAACAAAAGTTATTTAAAGTACACTTCCACTTTAAATTTGTATTATTTAATTTATTTATCTTGTTATGAGTGATTGCTGTATTGTTCTTCAAATACATTTTCATTTAAAGTGGCTTAAAGATCCAAATTCAAATGTTTCATGAGTCATTATTTTAATTTGCTATGGGATCATCATGTTATGATGTTGTTGTTTGGTCCTGACAAGAGTCTCAAAGTCTGGGGTGATGGTAGACAAGCAACTCTGAGGTCATGCTCAATGTCCAATCTGTTCCTCTGCTCTGTCTTCAGCTGGACCAGAGCTGAGAAGCCACTTTCACAAAGATAGGTAATTAAAAAAATTTTTTTTTTTTTTTTTTTTGTTGTTTACATTGGTTTTCGATTAGTCGACTAATCGAAAAAATAATCGGCAGATTAGTCGACTACCAAATTAGTCATTAGTTGCAGCCCTACTGTACAGTGTACATAATTATTAATACTATATCTATATCTGTACCAGGGGAGGAAATTAGGCCACTTTACTCGCCAAATGCGAGTATTTTTTACGTTTGGCGAGTGATTCATGAAGACCACTCGCCAGTCTGGCGAGTATACAAAAAAAAAAAAACATTCTGCAATCACTGCACTGGCAAACGGTGCGCGTCTTCTGAGTGCTCGCTTTAGTTGACAGTGCCACGAGAGCACTGCACAAGACCACCCGCGGACATATAATGTTTAATAAAAGTTTGCGCAGTACTGGCCAACCCGCGGACATATAATGATAAAAGTCCTGCGTTACTAGGCTAGCCATCAGGAGCACTCTCAAACGGATAACGTTAAACACAGCAGAAGATGGAAAACAGACAGACTGACCAACGGGGAACTGCATCCAACCCTAGTACAACCCTCGAGTATAAGTTACTAAGGACACATTTAAATCACAGAGGTGTAATGTTAGTCTACTGGAAATGTATACAGTGGTTAGCTTCTAGTTTTAGCGATAGCTGCTTGCTAGCTAACGTTAGCCCCGTGTGCTCAAAGCAGCCAGCTAGGTGTATCTGTTATGACTATAATGTTTCCAAAAAAGCACCGGACTACGACGTAAGGTTAGACATTTTATTTCATGCTCAAAAGCCCCTGGCTTGCACATCGCAGTCACGAAAGGGGCTAGCTAAGCTCAACCAGTGCACTGTGTACAACAGCACACCAACCCAACTGACGTTACCACAACACTTGACGGTACTGTCGTAAGACCACCGTGCTGTCTTAAAGGCACAGTGTGCCTACCCAGATGCATACACAACATTGACGAGGCTTGACAACCGAGGTTCAAAGTTAACTTGATTGATTGAAAACTTTATTAACAGATTGCAGAATGGGTACAATACAGTACGGCATTTTCAATTCATCATAACATATGACATACAGATAGACTACTGCTACATCTATATATTTCACATCTATCTATACACTTCACAACATACTTCGTTTTTTTTCTTTCACTGCCCAACCCAGTCCAACCCAGCATCTTTCACTGCCCAGTTCAGCCCAACCCAGTCCAGAATAGATACCTCTTTCATGTTAATATGTTTTATGCTAATATTGTGAAGAGTAGAGATTAATGTTTTATGCTAATACATATTTTAAAGAGTAGAGACACGGTGTGATTATTTTACTATGATTGAAAATCTATTTAGACGAAGACATACAAAGAAGTAATTATCACAATTAGCGATTTTTTTTGTCTGGTAAAAAATCTGTTTGGCTGGTAAAAAAAATCAGATACTCGCCAGTTGGCTGGTAAGCCAAAAAGTTAGTTTCCTCCCCTGATCTGTACATATCCCCAACCTACTCTTACTAGTTACGCTGCTGGCCAGTATCTTACTACTACCATAGTGTCTTTATACATGTACCACTGTACAGGGCTTGACATTAAGGCTTGTCCTATTGTCCGGGACAAGTAAAAAAATGGTCGGACAAGCATAATACAATTTAACTTGTCCGACTGGATTAGTAAAAATATATATATATATATAATCCCCAAACGAATAGTAACGTTATTCCATCTGATCAGAAAGTGCCTGTCTCACAGTGTCACACTGGAAACTCTCAATCTCTGTACGTCAATATTACTTGTCCCGGACAAACGGTGAGCGTCTTCTGAGTGCTTGCTTAGTTGACACTGACAGTGGGATGAGACCCGCGAAAATATCAGAATGTTTAATAGAATGTTTAATAAAGGTTGGTTGTTTTGTTGTTACCTGTTGATCTAATGTGCCTATTGTTAAAAGAAATTATGTCAAATAATTTTTTTTTTTTTTTTATTTGAATGGTGTTATTTATGGCAATAACAACTATACCGTAATAACAACTATACCGTAATAACAACTATACAACTATAGGCGTAGACCAGGGTTTAACCCCTGGTCGTCAAGAGAGAGGGGAGATGAGAAAGATGAGCTGGTACTGCTGATGGGGAGTGAAGATGAGCTGGAGGTCTGATCATACAGTATATACCCCACACACACAAATGCACACACACTGTGTTTAAGTTATTAAATCATAATAATTGTCCAAATCTCTTGTCGGTTTTATTTATTTTTTAATAGGCCTTTATTTTCACAAGTACATTTTGGACAAGTAAGTTTAGCTTTCGGACAAGTGGCTTCGGACAAGTGGCTCAAAAAGTTAATGTCAAGCCCTGCTGTACATATTAATACTATATCTATATCTGTACATATCCCTTACCTACTCTTACTAGTTATGCTGCTGGCCAGTATGACTTTTACTACCTTAGTGTCTTTATACCTGTATCACTGTACATTAATACTACAACTCTGTATGTATACATCTGATTAGCACTGTTACTCAGTAGTACTAATTTATATATTTGATATACCCAGTTTAATCACCTGTACATTGTACATTACTATTGCACTTTACTGTTACATTTGCACTCTGGTTGGATGTCAAACCTCTTTTTGTTGTACTGTACTCATGCTGTATAATGACTACATTTGAATCTAATCAAATATGTTTTTGTACCAGGGGATTTTGTTTTGGGGAGAGTTGTGGAACAAAATTGGCTCAACGGATAATTTCTAAATGGGTTCTGATGTCGGTCCAACACATCTGCTGGAGAAGATGCGGTCGTGTATCACTGTATCTCTTGCATACGTTTTGAAACCAGCTCGCATCGATTTGACTACGGTTGGTTTTGGCTCCACTCAGCGGTCCCTAAACACCTGCGTCTGCTCTGTCTGGTCCGTACGGCAAGGGATTTTTCAGAATTTGTCGAGGGCAGAGTCGCACTGAGAAAATCTAACGCAGCTGAGGGGCTGAGCCCAAATGTTCGAACGTTCGGACCTTCGTTCGTTACGTTGGCATTCTAATTCTAAATCAACATTTTAATTTTTAATTTTTAATTAAATCTTTAAAAAAGAATTAATTTCTTTTATATATATATTTTTTTTATGTGTCTATTCATTCACAGTTTCAGATAAAGATTAGGCTACACTAATATTATAGTATTAAAAACTGATGAGTTATTCATTAAAGAAAGTTGATTTAATAAAAAAAAAATATATACTAATTTAATCAGATTAATCACTTTATTCAAATTGAGGATTTAGTTTGAGGATATTTATAAAAATAAAAAATTAAGCGGCTGGGTGGCGCAGCGGACATTGCGCTCGTCACCAATGCAAGAGACACCGGGTTCAAATCCGGCTGTCTGCGTTGCCTCCGGCTTTGGCCGGCCGTCACACTGGCTCAATTGGCAGAGTCAGCGGGTGGAAGTCGTTGGGTGGTAATCTGGACGTTGTGGACAGCGACTCCTACAGGTCGGTTGGGGGACGCCTGCACAGCAGAGACAGGAAATAGCGGGGGTAGTGTGAGCCTCCCACACGTTACACCTCGCCAATGAGAGTCCGTGCTGGCAGATGAAAAGATGTGACAGGCTGCCTCCTTGTGTACCGGAGGGGACACGTGATGCAAGGCTTCTATCCTCCCTACGACCAACCTGTGGGGGGCATATGCGAGCAACGTTCAAAACAGGGGAGGGGAGAATTGGAAACAGCGAAATTGGGAGAAAAAATTTATACAAAAATATATATAAAAAATGTATTTAAATTTTTATTTTTGTAAATATATATTTTTATTAAAAACGAAGGTTCGCACATCCGTTCGAAAAACCCTGACGAAGTTCGAATCCCAAAAACAGGCTTCGGGGACAGCCTTATGCAGCTGTCGGGGCAGCTTTATTAGAGCCATATGGAATCCGCGATCACGGAATCGCGGACGGAATCGCGGAATTGAGCAATAAAAATGGAATCAACTATAAAAAAAAAATTATTAATTTTTTTTTTTTTTTTACTTTTTTTTTTTTTTTTTTATGTTGTGGGACTTGTACAGCACTTTGTTCAACTTTGTCAGTGCTGTAAAGTTTAAACCTTTTTAAATCTTAGACAAACAAAACACTTTGCTTTCATGAAATATTGTAAGCAGTCATTTGAGGCTTTATAAAAGCAGCACAATGAACACAAATCTGTCAGTGCCGAGTCCGACCTCATCTTAAATAACAAACGGCATTGCTTGTTGTAGTTAACAAAGAGAGGCAGAGTTGATTTTGCAAAAATATATATACCTTTTTATTTTTATTTTTTTTAATAATCGAATTTTATTTTCATATTCGAATGAAATAAATGAATGAAGCTTCGAAGTATTTAAGACAGCCCTATTAAATGGACTGTTATATCTTATTAAATTGTGGACATTTATTCATTCCCACTTATTAGACACTATTTCTGATGGTAAAATGAGCGTACAAAGCAAAATACAGAATTCTGAAATATTAAAACGGAAAAAACGGAATTTGGAAAAAAATAAAATGGAATTTGGAAAAAAATAAAACGGATTTCATATGGCTCTAAGCTTTATGTGCGTTGATGCTGGAGTGTAATCCTGCCACCTCCGGTCTCGCCTGTGGTTTGTTGCTTATTAGCTGCTGGAATATGGTATCGACCTCACAGAGACCCAAAGAAGCATTCCTGACAACAAACATATCGCTTTTATTACGTGCAGTCAATATGCTGTTTGAAAGAAGCAATTAACTATTGTGTGTCTTTGGGTGGGGGGGGGGGGATGGTTCCGCTTAGAGCTCAGCGACGCCGCTACTCTCTCCACTAAAGGCATCCATACACTGCATGAGCCTGGGTCGCCGTGCGCGGCATCGATTGGGCTTACACAACCCACCAGGCGCAAGCCGGCACGCGTTTCGTGCGAGAACAGCGCGTGGCTGTCCATACCAAGCTATTCCAGTTCAAGGGTGATACTGCCACCTGGTGAGATTCGATCGTCATTGCCATTCCAACTTAGGCAGATGAGCCAGGGAGGCCCAGAGAGCTCCGGCCGAGTGTATAGAACGGGGATCAAAGGAAAAAGATCAAAGGGTCTAAAAACGAGATATAAAATTTTTGGCACTCAACGCTTGGCGGCGAAACACGATATATAAAAATTTTGGCACAGAATGAGTTAAACTTGGCCCAGTATGAAACATTTATTAGCCTCTGCTCCATTACGTAGCTCGCAGGGTTGTAATTTTACCGCCAGCACCAACAAAATGTACCTGTAATTTAAGGGTTGCCGCGTCATCCGTATTCATGGTATCCAGCAGAAAGCCACTGCCCGGGTTGTGTTCCACGCGCAGAACTCGCAACAACAGACAAGGAGGAGTTGAACCTAGGTGAAACCAGAAGCGACCGCGGCTTACTTGGTATTCAGCATGACGTGGAATAAATGTAACTAAATGTGACTCCTCCCCCCCCCCCCCCCCCCCCCCCCCCCCCCCCCCCCCCCGCTCGTTTAATGTTCTCACCTGAGGCAGAGCGGCGGGTGTGTTCGCTAAAGGAGGGTTCATATAGATTTCCCAGGCCTTTCAGCCGCTGGAGTAATCAGAGCTTGAACCGCTGCTCCTCCGAGGCGGCATGCCGCTGGAATTCAGGCAGATGTATAATTATTTCTCAGCGAAAAGGCTTTCGCTCTCCCATCTGTTGAATGCCTGTGACCTTAATTTTTTGGTGGCGCTCGGTCTCTTATGAAGCTCTTTCCTTCTCTGAAGGTGTTTCTTTTACCCGCATGTGTGGGCAGGTGATTGTAGTTTGCCCACTCCTTGGAGATTTACTAAAATGGCAGAAATGAAGGGATATGTGTGTAGATTAGCACTAGAATATAGATGGATATTAGATAGATAGAATATAGATTAGCACCATTCGTCAGTAGTATAATCTGTAGTATTAATTTATATATTTTATACATAGTTTAATCACCTGTACATTGTATATAAATATCTTTTTTACATACCTGTAGATACTTAATCTATATCTGTACATATCCCTTACCTACTTGTACTAGTTACGCTGCTGGTCAGTATGACTTAGGGCTGGGCGATATGGCAAAAAATCATATCGCGATAACGATATGATAATGTTATCATATAACTCGATATCGATAATTATCGAAATTGTTATAAGTAAAAAAAAAATATATATATATATAATATATATATTTTTTTTAAACAACAGATGTATGTTTATTTTGCAGCAATTATTTGTCGTTGCCGCCATCTTTAGTGTTACATCCCCTCACACTCCAGTTCTCAGGCTGCAGCTGGTTTAAAAGCGAAAGTAAACCGGCTTCTCTGCTGGCTGTGGCTCCAGGGGAGTTGAACAGTTCTGGCTCTGCTAGTTTCTTTTCTATCTTTTGGCGCTTTTTGGTGGACAAATCACCGCACATGTGCACCGTGACTCGTGACTGGAGTCTAGTTCTGCTAGCACACATAGCCTACTGTGTACAGACCAGGGGCGTAACTGACGCCGGGGACATCGGAAAGTGTCCCCCGCATGTTTTCAAAATGCAGTTATTGTACCTCCCACGTTTTACCGTCCAAAGAGCTGAGTCTGACTACCTGTCCTATTAGTATGAAGAGCAGTAGATGGGGGTCGCATTCTTGCCCTGCACAGGCCAAGTACCCACTCGCTAAAGTACTTGTCTTTGCATAATAATAGCTTGGGTCGTCAGCCGAGGTGTGTGTTAAAATACGTCGCCCAAGGTGTGTGTTAAAATCCGTCGCCCAAGAGGAGAAAGCTACTTCTTCAAAGCAAACTAAGTTTTGCTACGCTGTCGCCTAGTCCTTGTGAGCAGGGACCGAAACTAAAGCCTGCCGCCCGCCAGGGGCGGTCTGTTTTTACCTTTGGCGCATGACACTTAGAGGGCTGCCCGCCGTGTGGCGTGTAGACGTGTAGTTCATAAGAAGGCCCCTAAAAATATTTGTATGCGAACGGTAAAAATCAATTACGCGCACGCTGTGCGAATACAGATTATAGCCTCTCTCGTCTTTTTTTTCCTCCGCTGCGAGATCGTTAAAAAACTACAAGTCCCACATTGCACTCAAGCCAACGGTCCAATCACAGTAGAGTGAAGTGACTGGTTTCATGGGAAATAAAGCAAATGACCAATCGGAAGCTCTCATTTTTCTTGTTTACTTCCTGAAACTCCGCGATCAGGGCTCTCGTTTTCCGAGACACCAACTTATTATAGTCTCTCTTACCAATAGCAATAGATTTTAGAACACCTAGATTTATCGATAGCAATAGTAATATAACGTTAATGCAACAAAACGAATGCCTTGCTTTGTTAATCATAACGTTGATGCAGTAGCGTATGTCGGTGTGTTGGCTGTAACGGACATGACAATAACATAACGTGTACACATTAAAATTGCGATAATCTATTCTAACATTTTCAAATCGATGCAGTTGAATTTCCCCCTTAGGATCGATGCATTGTTACACCCCTACACCAAAGTCACTGGCCCACTGTGTATCTGTGTGTATAATAACTTGGCTAGCGTTATCAACAGCAGAGGTGGGCAATGGGTCCAGCTGCAGCACCGGAGTGCAAGCGATGTGATGTAATTGGCAGACTCGACTGTCAATCAATGGTCTACCTGACACGCAAACTCAAACAATGTTTCTGTACTGGAGGTGTGATTGATTGATTGATTGAAAACTTTATTAACAGATTGCAGAATGGGTACAATACAGTACAGCTCAATACACACAATTGTTAAGGGGATGCAGACCAGAGAAAGACTTGTTTACATCAGGGTCCCCCATTTCAATTAATCAGGAAAGTGTACAGTAGGAAAGTGTACAGTATTTCAATAGGCAACCCTGAAAGGATTATTTTTCTAGAAGAGCAACACAGCCAAAACAGACAGTGGAGCTGTTTGCAGATAGCAAGCATTTTGACTTATTGCGTGGTGGCGATGTCTCGCAGATAATACAACTACAAGTATGATTATATAATATATATTTTATTTAAAAAAAAATTGTATATATAAAATATATATTGGCAGGTAAGAAATATGCTTGGCGGGTAGACTCTTCCCATCTACCCGCCACTGGCCGGTGAGTCAAAAAGTTAATTTCGCTCCCTGCTTGTGAGGCTATTGCTGGTTGTTCCCACATCCTCTGCTGAAGCTGAGAGGAGTTTCAGCGGACTCCGGAGGTTGAAGACCTGGCTTCGCAACTCCATGAAGCAGAAAAGGTTGAACAGTGTGGCAAGAAAGAGTTGATGCCTTTGACATGAGAGAACTCTGTGAGGAATTCATCTCTGCCCATGATCGGAGACAACATGTCTTTGGAAGTATTGGATGAGTTTAAATGTGAAAATGTCAATTTAAATAATGGAGAAGTCACTTTAAAGGAATGAGGTATATAAAAAGTCACTTTAAGGAAAGAACAGATGTGGCTCTTGTATAATATAGTTTAGATACATTAAGTATAATAATGACAGAGTTAAAATTGTATAGTAGTCTACATAGGAACCAGTGCCCTCTCAGGTATTTTAGTATTGGATTATTGCACAATCGATGCAGGCATGACCATAAGGGTTAGAGTTTTATTAAACAGGTTTGTTATATAACTTATGTACCAGGACTTAGTTATAACAACAACTGGGCTAAGCATAACAAATATCTCAATAACTGAATTACCTCTCTCCGACTATCACTGTATATTTTTTGATACTCAAATAACCCTTACTAAAACAAAAAAAGAAATCATAGTTAAAAAGAGGCTCCTAAACGACAAAGCTGAATCAAAGTTCATTGATCTTATCAGACTACATGAACCACACAATCATGACAGCTCTCTAAATGAAATGGTAGAAAATCTCAATGATGCACTGTCATCTATATTAAATTCTGTCGCCCCATTAAAAACGAAAAAGAAGAAAACTAGAGCCTCGCCCTGGTTAAACTATAATACGGTCAACGAAGAAAAAAGGAAATGTCGTGCAGCGGAGCGAAAATGGAGAAAAACAAAAACCACCATATGCTGTGATATATACAAAGATGCTTTAACTGCTTATAATAAAACCATCCGCTTAGCAAGGAAAGATTACTTCTCTAAAATCATTACAGAAAATGCTGGAAACTCCAGAATCCTCTTTTCCACTATTAATGTACTACTCAACACTGCCCCTACACCTCCTCAGTCATCAACGGTTAAGTGTGAAGAACTTGCACTATTCTTTAACAACATAATAACCTTGATCAGGGCCAGCATTACTCATGATGGAAATAAAGCTGATTGCGGCAAACCGTGCAATGTAACCATGAGAAGTTTCACATGCATCACATTAGATGTACTCTGCAAAACTGTCTCAGAATGTAACTCCTCCACCTCAGACATTGACCCTATACCTACAGCTTTCTTCAAACGGGTATTTAATAGTGTTTCAAGCCCTGTGCTAGATATCATAAACACTTCCCTTAGGACTGGTATTTTCCCGGATGCCTTTAAAACAGCAGTTGTAAAGCCATTACTAAAAAAACCTAACTTGGATAGTAATGAAATGGCAAATTATCGTCCAATATCCAACCTACCATTCATTAGTAAAGTACTTGAAAAGATAGTTTCAGTTCAAATAAATTCCTTTCTTGAAGAAAACAACATCTTAGAAGAATTTCAGTCAGGATTCAGAAAATATCATAGCACTGAAACTGCCCTCACCAAAATAATCAGTGACCTCAGACTAAACTCTGACGAGAATAAGATCTCCATCCTTATCCTGTTAGATCTCAGTGCAGCATTTGATACAATCGATCACGATATTCTAATCGATCGTCTTGAAAACCATGTCGGTTTCTCAGAACATGTGCTGGGCTGGTTTAAAACATACATCAGAGCGAGGAAATTCTATGTTAAACTAGGAGATCACATGTCTGATATATACGACAACAACTATGGAGTTGCACAAGGGAGTTGCTTAGGTCCTTTACTCTTCTCCCTTTACATGTTACCGCTGGGTGATATCATCAGAGAACATAATGTAGATTTCCATAGCTATGCGGATGATACACAACTGTACATATCTGCTGAACCAAATGATACAGCGATTAGCTCCATTACAGACTGCTTACTGGCAATAAATAAATGGATGAGTAAGAACTTCCTGAAACTAAACGAGAACAAACCTGAAATTCTAATTATCGGCTCCAAAACTAAAAAAGAAACATTAATAAAGAACCTGGGGGGACTAACCCCTTGGATCAAATCTGAGGTCACTAGTCTTGGGGTTATCATAGATTCAGAACTGAACTTCAATTCTCATATTAGCAAAGTGACGAAAACATTGTTCTTCCATCTCAGAAATATAGCAAAAGTACGACCATTTATTAATCAGAACGATGCTGAGAAGCTAATTCATGCATTCATATCTAGCCGGTTAGACTACTGTAATGCACTTTTCACAGGTCTCCCTAAGAAAACCACAGAGAGGCTTCAGCTAATCCAAAACTCTGCAGCCCGACTGCTAACTAGAACCAAAAGGAGAGAGCACATTAGTCCAGTCTTAGCCGCTTTACAGGTACGCTTCCTGTAACATTTAGAATTGACTTTAAGGTCCTTCTCCTTACATACAAAGCTCTAAATGGACAGGGACCTAGCTACATCGCCAACACTCTAATAAATTACACACCAGCAAGAACACTGCGATCATCAGCTGCTGGACTACTAGAGGCTCCCAGAAGCAGTCAAAAGAGGATCGGTAATGCAGCCTTTATCAACTATGCCCCAAAACTATGGAACAAACTACCCCAAAACATCAGGGAAGCCAACTCGCTAGACATCTTTAAAAGACAGCTTAAAACCTATCTCTTTGCTCAGGCATTTCACTGATAGATATCTGCTACCACCTAGTGGCAAGAGGAAACATCAGGGATATCCTGACACAACTTGTATTTATTCTTACCCTGCCTACTCTTATACACTGCCTATCAAATTCATGTGTCGGTTATTGCACTTTTTACTTCTTACTGATGACTATTTTTAAACTGAATCATTTTAAACTATTCTTATTATTTGCTAGATCCAAATGTGAAACACTGTGATTATTTTTTCATGAATTACAGGAGTATTACTGAATAGAGAGCCTATTAGGGTGCTAGATCCTAATGTGAAACACTGTGATTTGCCATATCTTGCTATGCTCGCTCATGCCTGTATTTTTTATGTCTGTTCTATTTTATAATTTTTTTACTATTTTTAAACTGAATCATTTTAAACTATTTTTACTATTTGTGTTACTGAAAACTGTAAGCGGAGAGCCTATTGGGATGCTAGATCCTAATGTGAAACACTGTGATTCTACCTGTCTATCTTTTTATGCTCGCTTATGCCTGTATTTTTTACTGTTGTGAAGCACTTTGAACTGCAACCTCTGTATGACAAGTGCTATACAAATAAAGTAATTTATTATTATTATTATTATTATTATTATTATTATTATTATTATTATTATTATTATTATTATTATTATAAGAGTGATTTATGTTAACGTTTTGTACCTGTAATTAAATTTGATTAAAAGTGATTGGTGATAGATAGATACATTAAGAGCTAAAATTGTATATTGTATAGTAGTGTTTCTCAGGAACTTAGCATGTCTTTTTTTTTATCATGCATATCTTGTATTACTGTGTTCATAATTGCTAATTGAAGCACCATATAGAGCTGCCGCGATAACCGCATTACCGCGGTATCGCTGTTGCATCACGCTCACCGCAGAGTTAGGCTGAATACCGCGTCACCGCTGTTTTTTATCATAATAATAAAGTTGGCTTGCGGCTTGCGGCTCTGCAGATATACCCTACTCGGTTCCAAGCGACCCTATTGGGTAGAAGTGGTACCAGAAAAGTCGTGTGAAACATTGCAGACCACTGACTGGTCAGAAGAGAAACGCGTCACACTTTGTAGCCTCTGAACGAAAACAGAACGCCGCCATCTTTACTGCCTCGCTAAGGATGCATTTCATTCAGGATTTGTTTGCGACAGAACCAAGTGCAATAAACAAAAGAATGGATTCACTGTGTATTCTGCCTTATTTATTGATGAAACAAAACCGACATCAACCCAATTTACCACCGAGCGGAGAGTTTAGTGTCACAACAAGATCGCTGATGTGTTAAGTTTGTTGTTGTTATTAGCTTAATACTACCGTCAGCCGATATACACGAGAGGTAACGTTAAACCCGGGTTTGCTTGGTAGAATACACAATGAGAGGTAACATTAGCTTTGGCAGAATAGACGCAACGAGAGTCTGGTTAATGTTGTTATTGATTGATTGATTGAAACTGTGTTAAACTCTGGCTTGCTGCAAGCCCTCGGACATCTATGCCCACGGAGCTTTCAGTGTACGCAAGCGGCCCCGCCTGTATCCCCACACGGAAACAAACGGAGTAGTACCTGGCTGCAGTGGAAAAGGAACGAAGTACCAGGTGCCTAAAGCGGGTCGAGTCGAGTAGGTACTATGCAGTGGAAAAGCGCCATTAGACTAGAGGCAGGCTATAAGAGTAGACTACTAAAAAAAAAAAAATGCATTCAAACTTTTTTTTTTTTTTTGTGCGCACTGTGCGGTAATTACCGCGGCGGTAGGAAATATTTCGCAAATTCGTGCGGTAAGGAAAATATCAATACCGCGGCAGCTCTAGCACCATATAATAAATGGTCTTTCACCATAAATCTTTCAAATTTGTTTATTATTTGTCACAACAATACTTGTTTCTGTATGAGCTCAGTGTGTCGTTTACATGGAGAAATGGCGCCACCACCTGGGAAAATGCGGTATTGCACCCCTGGTATTAAAAAAAAAAAAAAAAAAAAAAAAAAAAAAAAACTCTAGGTAGAGGGGGGGGGGGGGGGCCCTAACCCCCCCATCAACGTCACTTGCCACGCCCCCAAATCTGTCCCCCGCACACATTGAGAGAGAGTTACGCCACTGGTACAGACTGTTTCAAACTGTATTTTAAATTAGAAAGCAAACTAAATAAATGGATAAGAGAAAAAGAAATCTCAATTTGGTCAGTATTGTCATTTGGACAAGCAAAGCCATTACTTTAAGTTGCAGGCAAGAAAGACAAGTCTGTCCACTGTCTCTGGTTTTAAAACTGCCCTGTTGCAGGTCACAAAAAAATTAAAATAATAATAAAAAAATCTTTTTTTTTTTTTTTTGATATTTCTTTATCGTTATATCGCCCAGCCCTACTTACTACCATAGTGTCTTTTCTTTATACCTGTATCACTGTACATATTACACTTACTAGTTACACTGCTGGCCAGTATGACTTACTACTACCATACCTGTATCACTGTACTAATGCTACAACTCTGTACATGTGATTATCACTAGTGATGCACGATATATCGGCCGCCGATATAATATCGGCCGATATGGCCGTTTTTTTTACACATCGGTATCGGACCGATATCAAGATAGGGCCGATATAAAAAAAAAAAAAAAAAACTTTTTTTTTTCTTCTTTTTACATGTTTTGGCCTTAAATAGTTTCAAAATATCAGTCATTTCTGAAAATAAGTTACAAAAGTAAAAAAATTATGCGTTTTGGAAAATAGCTCTTTATTTGATTATCAAAAAAAAGTGTTTTCTATACAGAGATATCGACATCGGTAAATATCGGTATCGGCCAGAACAGCAATATTAATATTGGTTATCGGTATCGGCCACAATTTTCACATTGGTGCATCACTAATTATCACTATTACTCAAATACTCAGTAGTAGTCATAGCTGTCAACACGCACGGTTTTACCGGGATTCTCCTGTATTTCGACCCTCTGCACGGCCTCTTTACGGCGCACGGATTGGTACGTATTTTGTACTAATTATTATAATTTTTTTTTTACAAAATGGGTGCAATTCTCCTCCGTGACGACAGGTGGCAGCAGTGTAGATTAGACCGTTATCACAGGAAGTCAGACCGGGAGACGGTTGCGAGCCGAAGAAGAATAAGAACAGAACAGCGAGCGGATTTGCTCAGAGCTCAGGGGAGAGACTGATGCGGCACCGAGGGTGTCAAATCAACTTAGCCAGTGTCTCTTGATTGCCCACTCTGTGGCTTTTGTCTCTGGAACAAAGGGTTTGCAAATCTTCTGTGGATAAAACAATACAAAGTTACTGTGTATGTGATGCAGGAATGTGTAAATGTCTTGGTGAACAGCCGTTTGCTCTGCGCCTCGGCGTCCCCCTCCTTCACTCTGACGCCCAATTTCCTGAATGCGATTTATAAATAATAATTGATCCGTTTTAAAAGTTGTCGTGAATTGTCATGGTATGACAAATACAGTTACTGGTAACTCGCAGGCATTGCAGAGATATTGAGGAAAAACACAAAATCGCATTGGCTTTTTTTCTATCTCACATTTCTCTGTAGACACACACTGTTCCAAAATGATATTCCCACTGCTAAATTAATGACCATAGGTATTTTTTTGTAGCTTTAACGAGTTGTAGTATTAATATGTAGCCTACAGTGATGAAGGTATAAAGACACTATGGTAATACATTGATTGATTGCTTTTATAGTTTCACAAACACATCAAGACAAATCACAAACACAAAGAAATAAAAAGAACAATAGTATGTTGCCAGACACTGTCACATCAATGAACAAACATACACCATGTCATATGCTTTACACTAAGGACGCAAGCGGCTGATTCTCTGACATATATACACACATTACATATATACACATACACATATATATATATATATATATATATATATATATATATATATATATAATATATACACCAGCGCCGCCAATAGATAAAAAAAATTAACTAATCAATCTCACAATTTTCTGTAATCAATCTAGATTAATCTAGATTAAAAACAGCATTTTTCTACATAAAACCGAAGCTTGTAACAGATATTTACTTGAGTAAAATCATGGAATTAATGTAAAATCAACACAAAGAAAGTATATTTAGATTCAAAGACTATTTTAATAGCTTTCTTTGAATACAGTTTCTCTCCTGTGAAATACAAATGTTCAACAAGAAGGGGCGGGGCTAAAACATGCACGTTCTCTCAAAACGAAATGTTGACAGCTATGGTAGTAGTACTAATTTATATATTTTATACCCAGTTTAATTGTATATTACTATTGCACTTTACTGTTACATTTGCACTCTGGTTGGATGCCAAGCTTCTTTTTATTGTACTGTACTTGTGCTGCATGATGACAATCTAATCTAAGTAAAACGGCCGGTGTTTGGTTTGCTTCCTAGGGGGAAGGTGAGACAGGTGGTTTCTTCTAGTGCTCCTAGAGGTGAGACAGGTGGTTTCTTCTAGTGCTCCTAGGGGGAGGTGAGACAGGTGGTTTCTTCTAGTGCTCCTAGGGGGAGGTGAGACAGGTGGTTTCTTCTAGTGCTCCTAGGGGGAAGGTGAGACAGGTGGTTTCTTCTAGTGCTCCTAGGGGGAGGTGAGACAGGTGGTTTCTTCTAGTGCTCCTAGGGGGAGGTGAGACAGGTGGTTTCTTCTAGTGCTCCTAGGGGGGAGGTGAAACAGGTGGTTTCTTCTAGTGCTCCTAGGGGGAGGTGAGACAGGTGGTTTCTTCTAGTGCTCCTAGAGGTGAGACAGGTGGTTTCTTCTAGTGCTCCTAGAGGTGAGACAGGTGGTTTCTTCTAGTGCTCCTAGGGGGGAGGTGAGACAGGTGGTTTCTTCTAGTGCTCCTAGAGGTGAGACAGGTGGTTTCTTCTAGTGCTCCTAGGGGGAGGTGAGACAGGTGGTTTCTTCTAGTGCTCCTAGAGGTGAGACAGGTGGTTTCTTCTAGTGCTCCTAGAGGTGAGACAGGTGGTTTCTTCTAGTGCTCCTAGAGGTGAGACAGGTGGTTTCTTATTGTGCTCCTAGGGGGAGGTGAGACAGGTGGTTTCTTATTGTGCTTCTAGGGGGAGGTGAGACAGGTGGTTTCTTCTAGTGCTCCTAGAGGTGAGACAGGTGGTTTCTTGTAGTGCTCCTAGAGGTGAGACAGGTGGTTTCTTCTAGTGCTCCTAGGGGTGAGACAGGTGGCTTCTTCTAGTGCTCCTAGAGGTGAGACAGGTGGTTTCTTCTAGTGCTCCTAGAGGTGAGACAGGTGGCTTCTTCTAGTGCTCCTAGAGGTGAGACAGGTGGTTTCTTCTAGTGCTCCTAGAGGTGAGACAGGTGGTTTCTTCTAGTGCTCCTAGAGGTGAGACAGGTGGTTTCTTCTAGTGCTCCTAGAGGTGAGACAGGTGGCTTCTTCTAGTGCTCCTAGAGGTGAGACAGGTGGTTTCTTCTAGTGCTCCTAGAGGTGAGACAGGTGGTTTCTTCTAGTGCTCCTAGAGGTGAGACAGGTGGTTTCTTCTAGTGCTCCTAGGGGGAGGTGAGACAGGTGGTTTCTTCTAGTGCTCCTAGTGGGAGGTGAGACAGGTGGTTTATTCTAGTGCTCCTAGAGGTGAGACAGGTGGTTTCTTCTAGTGCTCCTAGAGGTGAGACAGGTGGTTTCTTCTAGTGTTCCTAGAGGTGAGACAGGTGGTTTCTTCTAGTGCTCCTAGAGGTGAGACAGGTGGTTTCTTCTAGTGCTCCTAGAGGTGAGACAGGTGGTTTCTTCTAGTGCTCCTAGAGGTGAGACAGGTGGTTTCTTCTAGTGCTCCTAGAGGTGAGACAGGTGGCTTCTTCTAGTGCTCCTAGAGGTGAGACAGGTGGTTTCTTCTAGTGCTCCTAGAGGTGAGACAGGTAGTTTCTTCTAGTGCTCCTAGAGGTGAGACAGGTGGTTTCTTCTAGTGCTCCTAGGGGGAGGTGAGACAGGTGGTTTCTTCTAGTGCTCCTAGAGGTGAGACAGGTGGTTTCTTCTAGTGCTCCTAGAGGTGAGACAGGTGGTTTCTTCTAGTGCTCCTAGAGGTGAGACAGGTGGTTTCTTCTAGTGCTCCTAGAGGTGAGACAGGTGGTTTCTTCTAGTGCTCCTAGAGGTGAGACAGGTTGTTTCTTCTAGTGCTCCTAGAGGTGAGACAGGTTGTTTCTTCTAGTGCTCCTAGAGGTGAGACAGGTGGTTTCTTCTAGTGTTCCTAGAGGTGAGACAGGTGGTTTCTTCTAGTGCTCCTAGAGGTGAGACAGGTGGCTTCTTCTAGTGCTCCTAGAGGTGAGACAGGTGGTTTCTTCTAGTGCTCCTAGAGGTGAGACAGGTGGCTTCTTCTAGTGCTCCTAGAGGTGAGACAGGTGGTTTCTTCTAGTGCTCCTAGAGGTGAGACAGGTGGTTTCTTCTAGTGCTCCTAGAGGTGAGACAGGTGGTTTCTTCTAGTGCTCCTAGAGGTGAGACAGGTGGTTTCTTCTAGTGCTCCTAGAGGTGAGACAGGTGGCTTCTTCTATTGCTCCTAGAGGTGAGACAGGTGGTTTCTTCTAGTGCTCCTAGGGGGAGGTGAGACAGGTGGTTTCTTCTAGTGCTCCTAGGGGGAGGTGAGACAGGTGGTTTCTTCTAGTGCTCCTAGAGGTGAGACAGGTGGTTTCTTCTAGTGCTCCTAGAGGTGAGACAGGTGGTTTCTTCTAGTGCTCCTAGAGGTGAGACAGGTAGTGCTCCTAGAGGTGAGACAGGTGGTTTCTTCTAGTGCTCCTAGAGGTGAGACAGGTGGTTTCTTCTAGTGCTCCTAGAGGTGAGACAGGTAGTGCTCCTAGAGGTGAGACAGGTGGCTTCTTCTAGTGCTCCTAGAGGTGAGACAGGTGGTTTCTTCTAGTGCTCCTAGGGGGAGGTGAGACAGGTGGTTTCTTCTAGTGCTCCTAGAGGTGAGACAGGTGGTTTCTTCTAGTGCTCCTAGGGGGAGGTGAGACAGGTGGTTTCTTCTAGTGCTCCTAGAGGTGAGACAGGTGGTTTCTTCTAGTGCTCCTAGAGGTGAGACAGGTGGTTTCTTCTAGTGCTCCTAGAGGTGAGACAGGTAGTGCTCCTAGAGGTGAGACAGGTGGTTTCTTCTAGTGCTCCTAGAGGTGAGACAGGTAGTGCTCCTAGAGGTGAGACAGGTGGATACATTTTTTGAATCGCCTGATGGCACTAATATATATATATATATATATATATATATATATATATATATATATATATATATATATAAATAAATACAAAATGTGCTTCTGCAATAATAATGATTGGAGTGAGGTGAACAGACTGAAAACATTATCTTATTAGATCAAACAGATGACGTATATATATTTATATTACAGATGTTGACAGGTTTTCCATAATTTCTTTTCCCCATTTCAGATATTGATATGAAATGTTGAAAAAAAGGTAATAAATTTCAATATATCGCAATACTATCGTATCGTGTTAATAAGGTATCGCGGGGGCCTCTGGTGTGACCTGGTAGAGTCGGGGGCAGGGAGGCGCTGGACTGAGACCTGTTTATTGGCAGACCACAAAGATGATGAGGGGGTTTAACGGCGTAATGCGTGGGATTCGTCTGTGACTTCCATCGCACCGGCTTGCTCTGAGAGAGAGAGAGAGGAGGCTAACGTTGCTTTAAGACGCTTTGGCCCCAAATACGCTTCCAGCTGCAGCAGTGAGATAAAAACCTGCTGGATCACTGCATCGGTTCAGCGCAGGACAGAGGGACGTCTAGTTTGCAAATCGAGTGCCCTGACTTTGATTAATGTGTGAGACGTTGACTGTCAAAACAAAAAAAAAAAAATCCCAAAGGTCTCGTGAATCTGTCCTAATGACAGTGTTTCTGTCTCCTGCCTCGTCAGCAGTCCAGACGCATGACACACGCGGAGGTCCTCGGTGAGTTCGCCGTCAGCCAGTGGTTCTGTGTGAACTGCCTGGCTTTATCCTCAGGCACCGTCCTCTAATAACAGTGTTTAGGAGCCGTGCTGATTTTTTTGTTTGCCTGCGTTGCATCTTGAGGGTTAGTCGGCGGTCTTTGAACATGCCATGTACTTCAAACCCTCAAAGGCCTTGATGTATGGAGGCTTTTAACCAGCCACTCAGCCAGCCAGCTCAGAGGGGATTGGTCTGTTCTTCCTCTCCCCTCCGTTTGAATGAAAACAAGAGGGAGTAATGTTGAAGAACCAGATAGGTCAGTGGCTCAGGGCTGCTCGGTTAACGTGTTCCTCCAGAGCCACTTGGGACACTGCACCGTGGAGTTAAGTCACTCTGTGCCCACCCCCCCCCCCCCCCCAGAGACCATGGGGAATTTCAGAGGTAAGCTGGGATTTGAATCACAATTTCTCCTTTGCTTAAGGGGAAGCCTCAGCTTTGGTTTGCGTTCCCCTCTGTTTATTGGTTTTTCAAAGGGCTACGTGTACTTTACAGTCCGCAGTGTCCGAACAGGCCAGGTGCTGTGTGTGTGAACTCTTTCATCGCGGAACGCTGGTGATATCTCTGTCCTAGTTCTGCTAGGCACTTTTTGATCAGCTATAAATGTTGTTTAAAGGGATACGTATTATTTTCAGTTTCACTTACATTTACATTAGTCTATTTAGCTGAATTTGTAAGTCGCTTTGGGTAAAAGTACAAATTGTGAACAAGTCAACAGGAGGGGTACCTCTCTGGCAGCCAAGGGTTAATCAAATAGTCTTGATCTTGAGTGCTACACTCTTGAGTGGATAGTAGTATAGACATATTAGCATGATCGGTAGTAGTATAGGTAGTATAAGTTCAAGTATTGTTTTATTTGTCACATATAAGGTACACATTACAGTGAAATGCTTGGTTCTGTATGAGGTTCCTGAGAATGTGCTTCATACAGTAAACAAAGTAAAAGGAATAAAGACCAAACACTATACAAAATAAATATACAATGTACAAAATGCAAACAAATGCAAAAATGAGGTAGTATACTATTGTGTTGTTGCATCCCGTCTGTGAAATGTAAAAGAAGCCTATTTTATTTTGGTCCTCCTTGGGCCTGGAATGACCTCCAGACACGTCTCAAATGGGCCTTGTATTGTTTTAAACTAAAAACATCGGAAATCCTTTCCACCTGCTGCTCCTACTTTGATGTTGAATTTAAAATTTAGGTTGATTGCTATTGTTTTATTGTGCTTGTATTTTTTTTTTAACTGAATTTGACTTTTCATTTAAAATATTGGTTGTATGGTAGCTTTCCCCAGACACTACTCTACTGCGTCTACTCTACTGTATGTGTATTATGTCTTGTTATGTATTTATCATAATTTGTGCTTGCCTTCTTGGCCAGATCACCCTTGAAAAAGAGACCTCTGTCTTTATGGGTTTTTATTTTCTGGTTAAATAAAGGTTTGATGAAATGTAGGCTTGGGCGGTATGACGGTATTACGGTATACCAGGGTATTTAGAAATCCCGACGGTATTGAAAATCAATACCGTCCGTCACCGTCAAAATCACAGATGCGCTTCAGTTTCTTTTACAGTGAAACAGAGTTTTGAGTGTAGTGCACACACGCGCCAGCAGAGGGCGAGACCAGTGCTCAGTCCTCACTAGTGGAGCGAGTGGGTCACAACGGTGTTCACGTTTTACGGTAATGTTGCGACAGTGCTGTGAAAATACCGTAAAGCGTTGTGACAAGAGTTGGTGTGTGGTGCACTAGTGGAGCAAGCAAATAATCCGTCTCTTATTATATGTGAACTAAAGAGTACAAGGTTTACACAACAGCCCCCACCTGCTTTTTTATTTTATTTGTACCGGCCTGTACTATCTGCTGTCAGCTGTTTATTTCTCTCTGTGAGCTTGATTAGCTAGCTTTAGCTCACGTTAATAATAATAATAATAATAATAATATATTTGATTTGTAGGGGCGCTTTATATTTGTGGAACAAATCTCAAGGCGCTACAGTGTAGAAGGACATAAAAACTAGTAAGAGAGTAGTAAAAAGAACTTGAAATGTGAAGGGCTAAAACTAGTAAAAGAGTAAAAGAACATCAAATAAGAAGGGCTAAAACTAGTAAAAGTAATAACATAAAATAAGAAAGGCTAAAACTAGTAAAAGAGTAAAAGAACATACAATGTGTGGGTCTAAAACTTGATAAAAATCAAGAAAAGGCTCTAAAAAGATGTGTTTTGAGGCCCTTTTTAAAAGCATCCATGGTCTGTGGTGCTCTCAGGTGATCAGGGAGCGCATTCCACAGACTGGGAGCGGATGAGCAAGGCCCGATCTCCCACGGTGCGGAGTTTGGTCCTCGGGCGCTGGAGGAGGTTTACCTTGTGTCTTGTCTTCGCTGTTTTTGTGTGCAGAGTCTTAACTTTGGCCGGAAAGAGAAGGAGCAAGTTGAACTATCTCTTGAGTTTCTGTGAAAAAGGGTTGTGTCCTTGAAACAGAGGCGGATAATGAGGAACCCATTTAGCAGCACTTAGCCTTCAGAAGAAGAGCTCACGTGAGTCTGTCCAAATCATTTGGAATGTAAATGAGCATGAATCCAGTTAAAACACACAGCCTCCACTGTCTTTCGTGAACGGAAACGGCATTTAAATCAATGTGGAATTCTCTAACTACCATACAGTATGCATGGGCACGGTGGCACTCAATAAGTCTCTGGGGACATAGGAAATACCAACTTTGACACGGTAACATTTAGCTTATCGTCTTTACATTTACATTTACATTTAGTCATTTAGCTGACGCTTTTATCCAAAGCGACTTACAAGTTCTGTACGACAAGACAGCAAGAAGGGTACAACTCTATCAGCTGAGTAACAATGTTCATCAAGTGTTGCGTGTTACAGTGTAGGTTAGTTTATTAGGACAAGTGCATGACAGTAAGGTTAGTCAGGGTTAGATTTTTTTTCTTTTTTTTTAATAAATCATTTCAGATAATGGTTGAAGAAGTGAGTCTTTAGTCGACGGCGAAAGATTGGACAGGATTCGGCTGTCCTAACTGGGATGGGTAGTTCATTCCACCATTGTGGGGCAAGGACTGAGAATAGGCGGCTTCTCTTTGATGACCCTCCGGGAGCTTGGATAGGAGTAGGTCTGAGGCGGCCAGAAGATGCAGAGCGTAGGGGTCTTGAGGGTGTGTAGTTAGAGACCATTGACCGGAGGTAGGCGGGAGCGGTTCCCTTTGCCGCACGGTATGCTAGGTCGAGGGCCTTGAAGCGGATACGTGCAGCAATGGGGAGCCAGTGCAGGTCCCTAAGAAGTGGGGTGACATGGGCCGACTTCGGTAGGTTTGAGATCAGATCAGGCGGGCCGCTGCGTTTTGAATGAGTTGAAGAGGCTTGGTGGCAGTGGCCGGGAGGCCAGCTAGCAGTGCGTTGCAGTAGTCGAGGGGACTGTTGATTGGACGAGGAGTTGGGTGGCTTCTTTTGTCAGGAAGGGGCGTATCCTTCTGACGTTGCTCAGGAGGAATCTGCAGGTTCTGGTTGTCGCTGCGATGTGAGCAGAGAAGTTCAACTGGTCGTCGAGGACAACACCAAGGTTCTTGGCGGTCGGGGACGCGGTCACAGCTGCATTCTCGACTTATGGAGAGGTCGGTCAGGGGGGAGGATTTGGCCGGCAGGTGGAGCAATTCTGTTTTGCTTAGGTTCAGTTTGAGGTGGTTGGTCGTCATCCAGGCGGAGATGTCGGACAGACAGGCCGAGATCCGCTCAGAGACGTGGATATCTGAGGGAGGGAAGGAGAGGAAGAGTTGAGTATCATCGGCATAACAATGATATGAGAAGCCATGAGACGTGATAATGTTACCCAGTGATTTAGTGTAGAGGGAGAAGAGAAGGGGTCCTAGGACCGAGCCCTGGGGGACATCCGTCCGGAGGGAGCGGGTGGCCGTCCCTCTCCATGACACTTGGTAGGAGCGGTCGTTGAGGTATGATGTCAGCCATGTCAGCGCAGATCCAGCCACTCCCATTCCTGCGAGAGCCGCGAGGAGGATCTGATGGTTGACTGTGTCGAAGGCTGCAGATAGATCTAGGAGAATCAGGACAGAGGAGAGGCCTTTCGCTTTTGCTAAGTGAAGTGCCTCTGTGACCGCAATGAGGGCCGTTTCTGTGGAGTGGCCAGTCCGGAAGCCAGACTGATTGGGGTCTAGGAGGTCATTCTGTAAGTTGGTTGGATACAGCACGTTCAAGTGTTTTAGAAAGAAAGGAGAGAAGAGAGACAGGACGATAGTTGGCTATGACGGTGGGGTTCAGGGTTGGTTTTTTTATGAGGGGCGTGGCTCTGGCTTGTTTTAGGGAGGTGGGGACCACCCCCGAGTTGAGTGAGGAGTTGATGGTTGCAGTTAGGAATGGGAGGATGTCCGGTGCTATGGTCTGGAGGAGTGGGGAGGGTAGCTGGTCCAGCTGGCATGTAGTCGGACGGTTCGACGTTACCAGTGTCAGGGTCTCGGCTTCTACAGAGAGAGACAAGAAGATACCAGTTTCCTCTCTGTGCGTTCAGGAAAGCTATCTGGCTGCATGTTAGCCTAGCTTAGCACAATGAATGGAAGCAGACAGTGCATTCGGGAGAGGTGTTAGTTGGACAATGCCTGCTAACCGGAACTGTCCGCTTCCATTCATTGTGCTAAGCTAGGCTAACATGCAGCCAGATAGCTTTCTACTGAACACAGAGAGGAAACTGGTATCTATCTTCTTGTCTCTCTCTCTGGAGAAGACTGTAAGCTAATGTCCCCAAATTGTTCCTTTAACATAAGTAGCTGTATACGGTGTGTGTTTTAGCTCGTATCAGCCTACCTTACTAAACACCATCCACCCACACTGACCGCTGATGTTGAAAGGGTGAGTTGTTTAACTTTAGCTAACACTCTATATTACTTACTAGACGCTCTGCACGCCAAACTTACACGTTCGGTTGGGCACGCTTGTTCATCAACTCCCGGGAGCTCCCGCATGCTGCGTGAATCTGAATAGTAATTCAGTAACATTAGTGAAAATAAACAATGCAGTGATTTTCACAAGGTTAAATGACATACTACACCTAAGCAACCTTCCAAGTGTCATGGAGCGTGAAAGGTAGGCTGAGATCTACCAAAACATTAGTTTATACAACTATACACACACAACATTTGCTAAAGACGGGGGCAATCTCTGGTGATGACGATTGACGATGACAACAATGATGAACATTAGACATTGGGTACGGTCCTTTTCATCTGAAACATTCAAGTAGTATCTTCTCCCTTTTAAAAGACCGTCTTCTTTTCATGTCCATATACGAAGCTATTCAGCTTATATAACGTCCAGCCAGTGCTTGGTACATTGCTGTCCCTTGATGTTGTAGAGTGCTAGGTCCTTTGCTGTGCAGGGGAGGTGCTCCATGGTAGTGCTGGGCAATTAATCGAAATAAAATCGCGATCTCGATTCATAGACCTATGCAATCTCATTTCTAAATTATGACGATTAACTCATTCAACGCCAGTCACGATGATAGTCGGTTAACTCGCCATCGCTTGAGCGCCAATCACGAGTATAGTCGGGTTTTAATCGTTATTTCTTTTATTAGCGATATCCATTCATTTTCATCCATCCAGCCTGATGTTATCGTTGGGAATGGGTCTGAGCTCGCAAAAAGGCAAATACTGCCCCCTATCATCTCCCAGATGGTATTGCACATCATTGGATTGGATTGGCTGAGGATGTGCAACAAAAAAAAAAGTCTGGTCCGGTTTTTGCTTCTCGGGCATGCAGTATCGTTGTACCACGTTGACTGGGGGGACTGGGAGCAGCATGGATTATGTGTTTTGGACTATAACGTTGGATCAATGGACGCAATCGATATTTGGAATGGCGATCAGGAATTGGATTCATCTTTTTGCAGAACATCTGATGTGAGGTAAGGACTCTATGTTACCAGTCTTGGGTTAATCAGATGTTTTTTTCATAGCGATCACAATGTGTGTGTGTGCGTGCCGTTGACGCTGAGCAAGGCACGGATAAGCGATTTTTCAGCCCGCTTTTGTATCGTGCATAAGGACACATATACTATCGATAATCTAGGGTTTATTTGAAAACGATTCATAAATCAGCCGAAAAATGGAATTTCTAGTAATTCTCTGGAATTACTAGAAATGTCTCCAAAACTATACTCTTATTCAAAACGGTATAAAACGGAAATGTACGGATGAAAAAACAATCCGTTTCGTACATGTTGACTGCAAGCAAGTCATTGATAAGCGATGGGTGTATTAGACCCATAGCCATAATTTAAGATCTATTTTTAAGCACTCGCAAATTTCCCCATCCTCCCATTGATTAAAGCACTGGCGTGCTAGCCCTAATTTGGTCATATGGGCGTGGCGGTCAATGAGTTACAATTATTTTTTTTTTTTTTTTACTTTTTACTTAACTTTTTTAAATGATGACTATTCTGACTTGAGTTATTTTGTATGTTACAAGAGACTTTTAAGTTTAAGTCAAGCACTTTCATATATGTTATGTTTAAGTTTAAGTCAATCACTTTGATCAAGTTTCAAGTTCAAGTTTCTTTAATAGTTGTTGTAACTGAGGGGTACAATTCCCTGACTGTATTAATCAAGTACTGATATCATTAAATCACTACCGTCTATGTACTCCTGGCCAATACTGTACATAAGTATATTAGATTAGAACACTCCCACAATAACACGGTTTTCCACACAAAATACTCGGTTAGAATATTTATTACATAAAAGGGATAGTATTACATAATATACTTTGCTTAGATTGCGCTTATAAGGCAAATAGAATGTGCAGGTAAATCAATAATGGATATTAAGTAATTAGATCTAGGTACCCTGGGAAAGGGTGTACTACCGGTTGTAAGCCAGCAGAGGGAGGCAAAGCTCTAGGCAAGTCAATGGTTCACGGAGGCGATGTCACCCCTGGAGCAGCGGGGAGAGGCAGCCTGGTCCCAGGGTGCTCGCTGCGTAGGTGAAAGCTGTGGAGTCTCTGGTACGACAAAGACGGGCTTGAGTGATGTCCCCACGGGCACGTGGATCCCACAGCAGTGGGTGTAGACGGTTCTCTGCTTCCAGCAGCGTGGTGAAGAATGAAGAATAATAATCCTTGCCGGAAAAGTGGCACGGCTGGCGGGGTGTAAATCCTCCGTGGTGCTGCTGCTCCTCCGGTGTAGATATCCTCCGGTGCGGTAGTGCACGGTTGACCTTGACGTTACTATACTATTAGCACGGGCAATAAGTGCTCTATGTCGACGCACAATTACTCACTCCACGTGGTCTTTGACTCGTAATGAAGGTTTACTAATAAATAGAGAACGATACGACAAACAGACGTATTAGGATAACACGAGACTCTATCTTGGGGCAATGCGAGCCCTGCTCTACCCACGTTGCGTAGTGGGTGAGACGTTGCTTGGATAACTGAACCAGACTGAACTGAAGGCGAACTGAAAGGGAACTGCAAGGGGGGTTCTACATTTCTTGCGCCCTATTTATATGTACCGTGGACAAATAGTGCCATTCTGCTTTCGGTAGCCGTATTAGTGGGCAGAAGCTGGGCATGTACAGACATATCTCGTCGGTACCTTTGAAGTCAGCTCGAGGGGGTAAGGCAGTGGCGCCGGGGGATCGCTTCCAATAGGAGAACGAATATTATGGTCTGTCCTGCTACCAGGTAAAGGGATATTCCGTATATATTGTACAAGGAATATACAGGGGATATCAAACGATATACAAATATTATACATGGGATCTCAGGCAATAAATATATATATTCGGTTTAATCTGACCCTTTGTAACAGCCGCCCCCTAATTAGTCCCACCTAATTAGCTAAGCAGGGACAGATTAACCGCACTGTCCACTACTCAATGTCTGTGAGGGGTCGGGCAGTTCACAAAGTCAGGGGTCATGGTCGTCATTAAGCAAGTCGGGGAGCCTTGGCGACTCGATCAGCCTCGCCACGGGTCGGTTGTAGATCCGCCCTTGGCCGAGCACTTCTGCCACTCTGACCTTTCCGTCGGCACCAGTGGTCACTTTGCTTACGCGGCCGGCCGGCCACGCAGCTCGGGGTGGTGACTGGTCTATGGTCATGACGACTGGACGGGATGAAGGGGGGCTTAGGAGGAAGCGGGCCTGAGACTGCTTTGATCTGTGCTTGGCTGTGCTTTCTCCTCCTCCTCCGTCTGTTTCGTTTGTTCGCTCTGTACCCCGTGTGAGGAGGGGCCGGTCCCGGCCGCCCCGTCAAGGAGTCGCTTGGGGTGCTGGGTTCGAGGTCAGCTACGTCTGAAGCGCAGCTGAGGGGGGTGGAGTTCCGAACTCCCTCTGATACCCCCGGTTCTCTCACGGGCCTCTCGCTTAATGTCAATAGCCTCTGCTGTACGGGGGAGAGGCCGGTGTCTTCTTCTGTCGCTCTGGAGTGGAGGCAGCTAGTGGCTGCTGTTCGGTTGAGAGATTTAGCGAGGGGGCCTTGTAGTGTCCACCCTAGGCGGGTCTCGACTGCTGCAGGACAGCCTCGGGTTCCGGTATGGACCCGGTCTATCGGGACGATGAGGTCTGCATGGTCGGAGCCTATCAGCAGGGTCGGGGTGGCGCCGTCTATGAGCGGGATAGGTAGTTGGCGCAGGTGCACATATTTGTCCATCAGCTGTGGGATGGGGTAGGTGCACTGTGATAGTCCTATTTCTTGGCTGGTGAAAGCATTTGTAATCCTATACCGTCGCTCTGGCTGCCCGCTTGCTGCGATAGTGAAGGAGACATTCTCGCCCTTTATCGTCTTTAAATCTCTTCTTATTGTCCGAATCGTCATTTGGTTCTCGCTCCCCCGCAGTCCCAGCTGGGCCGCAGCGGACGCGAGCAGAAGGGTCTTCTCTGACCCGTCATCAAGGACGGCGTAAGTGTCCATGACTTTGTCCCCGTGGCTCAGGAGCACCCTGACCACTTTGAGGAGCACACGGGGGGTCCCGCTATGCTGGGGGTCTATGTGGAGCACCCCTGTTGGTCGGTTGTCTTGGACCTTCTGGTGGGCTCCGCACCGTGCTGCGCGGTAAGCGGCGCCCGCCCGGGCCGCCTCACGCCACTGGTTCACTTGGACGGGGTTCAGTGTCTTATATTCGGCGCACTGTGCCAGCCAGTGTCCGCCGTCGCAGTAGGTACAGTAGGGAGCGGTCTGGGGGCTCTTCGGTGCTGGTGCCACCGCCTCGGCGTGGTACATGACCGCGACGGGCCCACTCTGTTGTCCTGGCTGACGCTTGTTGAGGTCGTGCAGGACCTCCAGGTGGGTGCCACCGCACCTGCTGCACTTTTTCTTCAGGTGGCACTCAGCTGCTAGGTGGCTGCGCGCGCAGCGGAAGCAGCGGCGGTGGTCCTTGACCCACTGGCTCACATCATCCGTGGTCAGCCTCTTGAAGTCTTCGCACTGATGGAGCCGATGTTCTCCCTCACAGTACTGGCACTCAATCTTCCACTGGTCCTCTTTTGTCGAGGGGGTGTTGTGGTTCTGGTGCTGCGGTACTGACTCTGATTGGTGCATGACAGTCACCGATCTTCTTCCATCATTTATTCTCCTGGGTCCCTCTCTGGAGCTTGGCGTGCTCCGCCCAAATGTATCTAGTCGTAAGCTGCTGACTTCTCTCGCCAGGAAGTCGGCTAGATCAAGGAGGGATGGCTCGGGGCCGTTGGGATCCCGGTAATCCCTCTGCCGCCTAAAGCGCTCCTGTCTTGCGGGTGGCAGCTTCTCCAAAATCCTCTCGACGTTAGAGTTGGCGTATAGCTCATGCATGCCCTTCTCCCGTTGCGCTCCCAGCATCCCTACCAGGGACTGCACTTTGATTGACAGGTCGTCTAGTGAGCGATTGTCTGTTGCTGGGGGTAAGCGGTCAATATGCCTTATCTCTTCTATTACGTAATCCCATATACGTCCATATCTCTGGTCCAGCGCCGCTAGGGCCGCTGTGTATGGTGTCGAAGAGGTGGCATAGGCCAGCGCTATATTGTGCGCTCGCGGTACTTTCAGGTGCTTCAGTAATATTGCATACTTGTGGCGTTCATCAGCGACATCCACCATCATTGTCTCTAAGCACATCCGGAGCTCCGTGTACTGTGCTCGACTCTCATAGGCGAAGTCTGGAAATGACGGCGTGGCAATGTATGACGCTGTGGGTGACTGATACATCGGTGAGCGTTGGGGGAGAGGCCTCCTAGGCGAGTCTCCTCTGGCGTGTCGTCTTGGGCTGGTACTTGGTGGGTACCGAAGGTCGGGTACCCAGGTGCTGTTCCTCTGGGCTGACGGTGCGTCAAACTCACCCGTGAGTTGAGTCGGGGGTTTGTAGCGCGGGGCCTCGGGGCTGACTTCTGGGCTGTACTGGACCTCCTGGTCCTGAGTACGTTGCTGCTGGTCGGGGCTGTACTGGGCCTCCTGGGCCAGAGCACGTTGCTGCTGGTCGGCTTGACACTCCTCCTCTTCCTCCTCCTCTTCCTCTGCTAGGACCTGGAGTCTTCTGTTCAGTCTCTCGGCGTGGTCCGGTTCCGTTACCCGGTTGCTGGGTCTCGTATGGACCGGCTGGGGAGGGGGTTCAGAGACGTGGACAGGCTCCTCCTGTTGGCGGGGTCCCGGGTCGCTTCGTCGGGTAGGGGAATGTGTCCTAGACCCGTGTCTGGACGATCTCTGGGAGCTCCGTGCGGAGTGAGGGGGTGTCGCCATGGCCACCAGTTTGTCCATCAGCTCCGCCTGCAGCCGGTCGCGCTCTGCCTCGCGCCGGGCATGGGCTGCGTCGCGCGCTGCTTCGCGCTGGGCATTGGCGGCGTCGCGCTGCGCATTGGCGCTGGCCTGGGCAGCGTCGCGCTGTGCGTTGGCGACGTCGCGCTGGGCGTTGGCGCTGGCATGGGCGGCGTGGAGCTGTGCATTTGCGACGTCGGCGCGGCTTCTCTCGACGCCGCGCTGGGCGTTGGCGCTGGCATGGGCGGCGTGGAGCTGTGCATTTGCGACGTCTGCGCGGCTTCTCTCGACGTCGCGCTGGGCATTGGCGCTGGCATGGGCGGCGTGGAGCTGTGCATTTGCGACGTCGGCGCGGCTTCTCTCGATGTTCTCTTCTGTCTGGAGGCGTCTGGTCTCCAGCCTTATGCGGTCGTCTTCACTCCTTTGTTGCGCCTGGAAGCGCTCTCGCTCACCTGCGTAATGTTCGCGCTCGCACGTCTGTTGCGCTTGAAGTCGATCGCGTTCGGTGGAGGCTGCCAGGGTGGCGATGAGTGCTTGCGCCAGCATCTTGTCCGCCTCGCTGGGGGAAGACGCCGTTCGGGGCGATCGGCTCCCGGCAGTACTTGTTGGAGATCCGTTCTCCTGTTGCGTACCGAGGAGATCCGTCTCCTGGGTGCGCGTCTCTGTAGGGTTGTCTTCCTCCCGGAGCTGATCGGGGGCTATTTCTTCGGTATTGTCTGGGGGTAAAGTCGTGTCAGTTCCCTCCTGGTCCCCACCGTGAGCTTGGTCAGTTACATTAGCACCCACTAGGGCCTCTGTGGTCGGGGTAACCTGGTTGTTAAGGTCAGACATAATTTTACTTTCTACTTTTTCCGCGTTTAAATTCCCTTTAAAGCTAGGTATTGGACTGACAGAGTATGCCTCTAGGTAGGGAGGTGGCTGCCGTCTGCGCTGCGGGCGATCTAGCTTAGGAGAACCGTTTGTGGAGTGTTCGTCATCGGCCATGTCAATATTAATATTATATTAATATTACGCTAATTATTCTCCGGCTATCGAAGGACCAATTGTAACTGAGGGGTACAATTCCCTGACTGTATTAATCAAGTACTGATATCATTAAATCACTACCGTCTATGTACTCCTGGCCAATACTGTACATAAGTATATTAGATTAGAACACTCCCACAATAACACGGTTTTCCACACAAAATACTCGGTTAGAATATTTATTACATAAAAGGGATAGTATTACATAATATACTTTGCTTAGATTGCGCTTATAAGGCAAATAGAATGTGCAGGTAAATCAATAATGGATATTAAGTAATTAGATCTAGGTACCCTGGGAAAGGGTGTACTACCGGTTGTAAGCCAGCAGAGGGAGGCAAAGCTCTAGGCAAGTCAATGGTTCACGGAGGCGATGTCACCCCTGGAGCAGCGGGGAGAGGCAGCCTGGTCCCAGGGTGCTCGCTGCGTAGGTGAAAGCTGTGGAGTCTCTGGTACGACAAAGACGGGCTTGAGTGATGTCCCCACGGGCACGTGGATCCCACAGCAGTGGGTGTAGACGGTTCTCTGCTTCCAGCAGCGTGGTGAAGAATGAAGAATAATAATCCTTGCCGGAAAAGTGGCACGGCTGGCGGGGTGTAAATCCTCCGTGGTGCTGCTGCTCCTCCGGTGTAGATATCCTCCGGTGCGGTAGTGCACGGTTGACCTTGACGTTACTATACTATTAGCACGGGCAATAAGTGCTCTATGTCGACGCACAATTACTCACTCCACGTGGTCTTTGACTCGTAATGAAGGTTTACTAATAAATAGAGAACGATACGACAAACAGACGTATTAGGATAACACGAGACTCTATCTTGGGGCAATGCGAGCCCTGCTCTACCCACGTTGCGTAGTGGGTGAGACGTTGCTTGGATAACTGAACCAGACTGAACTGAAGGCGAACTGAAAGGGAACTGCAAGGGGGGTTCTACATTTCTTGCGCCCTATTTATATGTACCGTGGACAAATAGTGCCATTCTGCTTTCGGTAGCCGTATTAGTGGGCAGAAGCTGGGCATGTACAGACATATCTCGTCGGTACCTTTGAAGTCAGCTCGAGGGGGTAAGGCAGTGGCGCCGGGGGATCGCTTCCAATAGGAGAACGAATATTATGGTCTGTCCTGCTACCAGGTAAAGGGATATTCCGTATATATTGTACAAGGAATATACAGGGGATATCAAACGATATACAAATATTATACATGGGATCTCAGGCAATAAATATATATATTCGGTTTAATCTGACCCTTTGTAACAGTTGTCATACAGAAGTACAGAATACTTTTATACAAAATGCTTCTTACTGTTACGCTCCAGAGACTGTGCAAGACAAGATAAGTATGAAATAAAATAACATAGTATAGCATGTAAATTAGAAGTAAAAAGAATGAGGTCACAGTGTTCAGTATAGACATATGTACAATGTTCGATGCAGAATAGACGTAACTGAGTTACCATATAATATACAATACTATGCAGTGTACTAATATACAATACTATATAGTGCAAGGCAGAAATGGGATGAGGTAGGGCTGGGCGATAAAACGATAACGATAACTATCGCGATAAATTATTTCCTCGAAATAAACATGAAACGTGGTCGCAAAGTTTAGATATATCGATTTTCCAAGCTTGGCTCCGTTCAGCCTCGGCTCAGCTCACTCACTAACAACAACCAACGTTACGTGATGACGTGTTTACGCACAACAGCTAACAACCAATCAGTGAAGGAGATGGCCGAGAGCGAAATATACCCGGAAGGAGGTAGGACTCACTCAACAAGGCTTGCTAGGCTAATTAGCTTGCACGCCGATGTTTTATATATTTACGTGCCGAGTATGTGTGTGACGTGAATTCTGAGGCCACGTTTATAGTAGTGGGGATATACAGTGGATGTCGTTTCAATATATTGTGGCGGAAGAGAGTATTTTAGTGTAATATTTAGCACATTGTCATGGAATACAGCACTTAGATACTACAGGCTTGCTAGGCTAATTAGCTTGCACGGCGACGTTTTATATATTTACGTGCCGAGTATGTGTGTGTTTTGAATTCTGAGGCCACGTTTATAGTAGTGTGGGGTATACAGTTCGTTTCAATATATTGTGGCGGAAGAGAGTATTTTAGTGTCATATTTATTGTCATGAGATACTCCGCTTGCTTAACGTGTAACGTGCGCGGACTGATGACGACATCAACTCGACTTGAGACATTCGCAGCAGCATAAGAAGTTAATTAAACTTGACGGACATTATATCGACGATAATTATCGATATCGAATTATATGAAAATAATTTTATAATTTTATCGCGATAACGTTTTTGGTCATATCGCCCAGCCCTAGGATGAGGTGCAATTTAGGTACAATTTACAGTAGGTGTACGAGTTGTAGTGCAAATCCTTTATCAATAAATATAAAGTGTGTTTGTGTGATCTAAAGTGTGGAGAGTGGGTGCTGCAGTGTGTTTTTTGTTTAAGTGAGTGTGTGTGTGTGGGTGTGTGTGCTGTGTGCATTTGATGGTTGTTGCATAGTGTTTATTGTTCGTTTAGCAGCCTGATGGCCTGGGGATAGAAGCTTCTTCCGAGTCTTTCTGTGCTCGCCTTAAGACTCCGGTATCGCTTGCCTGACCGCAGCAGTTCAAAGAGGCAGTTGTTCGGGTGGCTCGAGTCCTTAATAATTCTCTTAGCCTTCCCCCTGCACCGCTTGTTGTAAATGTTCTGGAGGGTGGGAAGCCCCCCTCCAATTGTGCGTTCGGCTGAACGTGTCACTCTTTGTAGTCTGCTACGGTCTTGTGCAGTGCTATTCCCAAACCAGGAGGTGATGTTGCCAGTCAGGATGCTCTCTATTGTACATGAGTAGAAGTTCCTAAGGATCTTCTGACTGACTTGGAACTTCCTTAGGCGCCTGAGGAAGTAGAGGCGTTGTCGTGCCTTCTTCACAACACTGTCAATGTGTGTGGTCCATGTCAAGTCCTCGGATATGTGGGCTCCGAGGTACTTGAAACTGTTCACTCTCTCAACCGGTGCCCCGTCGATGCTGAGGGGGCTGTAGTCCTTGACCCCCGACCTCCTGAAGTCCACAATCATCTCTTTTGTTTTGCTGACGTTCAGGGAGAGGCAGTTCTCCTGACACCACTGTGACAGATTCTCTACCTCTTCCAGGTAGGCCCTCTCGTCGTTGGCAGAGATCAGGCCCACCACTACTTTGTCATCAGCAAATTTGATGATTGTGTTGTTGTTCCGCTGTGCCACGCAGTCATGTGTGTACAGGGAGTAGAGGAGGGGGCTCAGAACACAGCCCTGGGGGGCCCCTATGTTGAGCGTGATGGATGAGGAGGTGCAGTTGCCTGCTCTTACCACCTGGGGTCTGCCCGTCAGGAAGTCCAGGACCCACTGGCAGAGGTCATAGTTCAAGCCCAGGTCCCTGAGCTTGGCTATGAGTTTGGAGGGGACTATGGTATTGAATGCTGAGCTGTAGTCGATGAACAGCATTCTCACATAGTTCCCCTGCCTCTTGTCCAGGTGTGATGCTGCTGTGTGCAGCACATGGGCTATGGCGTCCTCCGTGGACCTGTTGGGGCGATATGCAAATTGCAGGGGGTCCAGGTTGATGGGGAGGGAGGAACAGATGTAGCCCTTCACTAGCTTCTCAAAGCACTTCATGGCTATGGAGGTGAGGGCTACAGGGCGGTAGTCGTTGAGGCAAGCGGGCGTAGATTTTTTGGGTACAGGGATGATGGTGGACTTCTTCAGACAGGTGGGGATGACAACCTGTTCCAAGGACAGGTTGAAGATGTCAGTGAATACCGGGGCCAGTTGGTCGGCACAGACTTTTAGGACGCGGCCGGGGATGCCGTCCGGTCCTGCTGCCTTCCTGATATTCACTTTTTTAAAGATCCGTCTCACCTCATGCTCTGTTACCCTGAACACTGAGTCTCCATCAGCAGACCCCCCCCCCCCCAATTGCCGTGGTTGTTAGGCTGGTGTTGTTATTCACAGCCTCAAACCTCGCATAGAAGGAATTGAGATCATTTGCTAAGGAGATGTCACTGTTCAGTTTGAGGGAGGTGCCTTTGTAATCTGTCATTGTTCTGAGGCCCTGTTATGTTGTCTGTTTAAGAAAGAGTGCAATAAATGATTTTATTGAAAAAATATGAATCGTGTGAGAGAATCGTGATCTCAATTCTTAGAGAGAAAAATCGTGATTCACATTTGAGCAAGAATCGCCCAGCCCTACTCCATGGTCTGGGGTTCTGTGCCACAGTCGCATGCGGTTGGGGTCACTAAGATAACCCCATCTGCTCAGGGCTTCCCTGGAAGCGTGTATCGCTTCCGCAACGGAATACGGTTACCGGGTTCGCCTGATTGGCCACGACGGCCACGTGACACGCGTGGCCCGCCCCCGCATCCAACGCTCTGCCGCTGCCGCTACACGCTGCGCGCTGCTGTGTTGACGCTCACCTGTGTGTTGACGCGCGCCAGTAAGAAGCATTTGCACTGCAACTTGTACACCTTACTGTAAATTGTACCTCATCCCATTTCTGCTTTGCACTATAGCGTATTGTATATTAGTACATTGCATAGTATATTGTATATTGTATGGTAACAGTCTCTGGAGCGCAACAGTAAGAAGCATTTGCACTGCAACTCGTACACCTTACTGTAAATTGTACCTCATCCCATTTCTGCTTTGCACTATAGCGTATTGTATATTAGTACATTGCATAGTATATTGTATATTGTATGGTAACTCAGTTACTGCATCGAACATTGTACATATGTCTATACTGAACACTGTGACCTCTATTTTTACTTCTATTTTACATGCTATACTATTTTATTTCATACTTATCTTGTCTAGCACAGTCTCTAACAGTAACAGTAAGAAGCATTTTGGATAAAAGTATTCTGTACTTCTGTATGACAACAATGTATGCATTTCAAATGTTAAATGATAAATGATTAAATGATACACACTGAAATCTACGCTCTCTCTCATCCTGCTTTCCACAACGCGACAATATTATTAAACAAGAGAGCTGCGTCATTGAAGTGGGAAAAGTGATTCTTGACTCAAGATGACTATGTGAAAAGCGACAATAGCATTAAACAGCAGCTCTGTCATTGAAGTGGGAAAAGTGAGCATTAAACAGCAGCTCTGTCATTGAAGTGGGAAAAGTGATTCTTGACTCAAGATGACTATGTGAAAAGCGACAATAGCATTAAACAGCAGCTCTGTCATTGAAGTGGGAAAAGTGATTCTTGACTCAAGATGACTATGTGAAAAGCGATAGCAGCATTAAACAGCAGCGTTTCTGCACTCAGAAGATGACGCGACAATATTATTAAACAAGAGCGCTCTGGCGTTGAAGTGGGAAAGCGGCAGTGAAGTCCATGCCGCGTGCGCGTCAACACACAGGCAGCGGCAGAGGCAGAGAGGGGCGTATAGCGGCGTGTGTCACGTGGCCGTCGCGGCCAATCAGGGGAACCCGGAAACCGAATTCCGTTGCGGAAGCGATACACGCTCCCTGGAAAGGCCAACACCTGAGCAGAGACGGTTCAGGCACTTCCATTTTTCCCAGTTGTTATCTCCTGGTGGGAGGGCTTCAGCATGGGGGGGGGGGGGGGTGAGCATAGTCGAGCTGTGTGGGTGGTTGGACAGCTTTTCCTTTCAGATTTTAAGGTGGGCTTCAGATGCTGGTCAGGAAACCTCTCTGTGATTTTAGTCGACTGGGGGGCAGGTACATGGCCATGTAGGGGGTGCCTCTCATCTGTGGCTTAGCCTGCGCCGCTCTGCCCTGCTGCCTGGTTACCGCTCTTCTGATGTCTGGAGGGGGCGACCTGCTGGGGTGGCGACCTGCCAGAAAAAGACGCTAGTATGAATGAACAGGAAAGGAATCTGGGGTAGCGCTGGAACACGAGACCCCGCGACGACCGGCATGCACGTAGTAGAGCCCTCTCAGTCTCCAGCCAACCAATCCAAGCTCCCCGCCGGCCTCCGCACCATCGTCCGGGTTCCCAGCTCCGATACCTTGAAATTCCACCACGTCGCCGTGGTGACAACATCCCAGAATACCTCAGGGTCACATTTCGGCCGAACGTCTGGGGGGGACCTCCCACATGCTTCTCTCTGCTCGTCTTCTCCTCCCTGGGTGTGTGTCCTCTCGCTGTAATCAACCCTGCTAGCTCGCTGTCTGCCTGTCAGTAGGGACTAAATGGCTCCTTTACTCTGTGTGTGTGTTTAGAGAGAACTACATGGTGATGTAAAGTGGTGATCGAACTGTAATTATTACTGTAATTTCCCCTCACGTAGGCTACAGTATTTCATATACTCGTTTTGTGAGATTTTCTTTTAGTCAATATTTGCTCCATGTTGTTCATTTAGTCAACGGGACTGCATGCGAGGATCTCATAATACCACGGTCTCCTCATGATATGATCCCATTGAAAGACGAGCTGAGTGAATGCCCCCGGGCTCAACTATGCCCCTTAGCTATGATATAATAACCATATACCACAACCTGTCATTAGCTATTAGCTGTGAACCTGTCATGGGCTATTAGCTGTGATATAATAACCATATACCCTGACCTGTCATTAGCTGTGATATAATAACCATATACCATGACCTGTCATAAGCTATTAGCTGTGATATAATAACCATATACCCTGACCTGTCATTAGCTGTGATATAATAACCATATACCATGACCTGTCATAAGCTATTAGCTGTGATATAACAACCATACTACAACCTGTCAAACGTACCTCTTTGGGCCTAGATTTCAGTTGACAGCAGCATCGAATCTTTGAAGGCAATAAAACCGGTTTCCCCCTGAAGTCAAGAAGCTGCTGCTCTGTGAACTGGTGTCTCACCACTGCTGTAGTCCTGCAGTGCTCTGAGGCTCATCATAGTGTAGCTATACTGTAGTCCTGCAGTGCTCTGAGGCTCATCATAGTGTAGCTATACTGTAGTCCTGCAGTGCTCTGAGGCTCATCATAGTGTAGCTGTACTGTAGTCCTGCAGTGCTCTGAGGCTCATCATAGTGTAGCTATACTGTAGTCCTGCAGTGCTCTGAGGCTCATCATAGTGTAGCTATACTGTAGTCCTGCAGTGCTCTGAGGCTCATCATAGTGTAGCTATACTGTAGTCCTGCAGTGCTCTGAGGCTCATCATAGTGTAGCTGTACTGTAGTCCTGCAGTGCTCTGAGGCTCATCATAGTGTAGCTGTACTGTAGTCCTGCAGTGCTCTGAGGCTCATCATAGTGTAGCTGCTAGGGGGTGGGAATCACCAGAGGCCCCACGATACAATATTATAATGATACTTAAGTCACGATATGATAGTATTGCGATAAAAAATATATTGCGATATTGATATTGCGATATATTGCGATTTATTACCTTTTTTTCAACTGCGAAGTAAAACTTTGTCAACATGTTTTATCTAATAAAATAAAATTCAGTCTGGGGGGGCGGAGCTGAGCGATCATGGAGTAGACGTGTTTCACATGAGCTCCCTTCTACCGTGCTGAATATACGTTTCTCCCCATTAGTCTTTATTTTATTTTTATTAGTTTTTTATCAGTTTGCTAGGTCGTCGTGTTTAGTATACTGTCGTCGACTTTTTTCGACTTTCTGCGATGTCGGGGGTGGAAACCAGAGCCATGAGCGCCCCAACCAGCAAACCACCACCGGGACTGGCCGCATCGTCGCCCGGTGTCGGGGAGATAAGCGAAGCTGTGCTCTTGGTCATGACCAAGCTACACGCAGACTCTGAGACATGCTTCGCTGAAGCACAGAAGAAAGTGTTGGCGGATTTTTGTGTCAACCTCCATCGTGAGATATCAGAAGAAATACGGCTGGCGGTAGTCCCGCTGATAGACAAGATGGAGTCGATGCACGCTGTCTCCTCGGCTAATGCTAACGAACTAGCCATGCTAACGACGGAGGTATCATTACAGGGCGAGAAGATGGTGGGACTCGAGTCCGCCCTGCTGGCTAGGCAGGCTGAAGTCAACAAACTACAGTCGGCAATGGAGGAGATGCAGTCCCGGGATAGACGCCACAACGTCAGGATTGTTGGAGTACCGGAGGCCAGCGGTGAAGGCCGTCTCTCTGAGACCATGCCCGAATTGCTGCAGAAAATACTAGGAACTGACGTCCTCCCCTCGCCTCCTGTCTGTGAGTCGGCCTACAGGGCGGGCAGGTTTTCTCCCGGCGTGAACAAAGAGCCGAGGCCCATCATAGTCAAGCTGAACAGGCTTCAGCAGAGAGAACTCATCATGCGGTCGGCTCGTACCAGAAGGGGTAATCTGAGGCTTGGCGATCACAAAGTGGCCATTTTCGAAGACTTTACGCCGGAGGTTCAAGCACAGAGAGGCGAATACAAGGTGGTCCTGTCTAGGCTATGGAAACTAGGCCTGAGGCCCACGCTATTCGCTCCCGCGAAATTATCTGTGTTGGAGAAGGTCGATGGTCTGCGTTCATTTTGGTCGTTGGCTAAAGCGAAGGAATATCTCGCGGGGATACCCGAGACTGTTGCTTGATATCTATGTCGGGTGAGTGACTTGGCGGTGTGGGCCTATATACATTGATAGGGCCGACTATTCACAAATACTTGCTGTCATGCCCAGACACTCTAACTGTCCACTGCCCATCCAACTAGCGGGACTTCCCAATGACTTCTGTTACTTGCTAATGCTGACCTCATGATCGTACTTGTGTATCGCCTCTTTGGAAGCTAGCGAGCTAGCTGAACAATGTACATAACAAACTCTAACGTGCTATCCGGATTCATCACTAGCTCACGCGCTAGCCTCGGGCTAGCTAGCGGGCTGCGTCTATCGCCTGCGTGGAGTCGCTCGAGACCCGTTAATAGTGACGCACTTTGGTTGTTGTTGCTGTATAAGTGTGATCGGCTCGCACAATCCAACGGTGGTTGGGTCCTTAACTAAATTCTTGTATGCTGTTATTTTTATATCCATGCTGTTTTGAGCGTTGGGCTCCGGTAGGAGAAGATCTGTTGAATATGTATATAAACAAGATATGATAACAGGTTTTTGTCGGATATTGCCTATTATCATCCCCGGGTTAATGAATGTGTTTAATTGTGCCTGATCAGAGGGACTGTTACAGATGTGCACTTTGACCATAACCCCTTTTTCCCCTTCTTATTATTGTCGTTGTTAAATGGCATTTGTTTGCACAATTTACCTGGAACCCGATCCTACCTTAGAATACCGGCTGGTATACTCTAATTTAATTTTGTTTCGGATTTTTCCTTTGTCCATTGGTGCTATAACATTGCGTCATTGATGCGCAGACTCCGAAATAGATGGTTGCAGGGCTGATGTTGAGTTGTTATATAATAATGACTATATTTAAAAAAAAAAAAAAAAAAAAAAAAAAAATTCCATTATAAGTTATCTCATGTTAATTCCTAGGCTCACGGTGGTTTTCGACCGATATCTTTATTGAAACAATAGATGATAACGGGTTGTGTCAGATATTGCCTATTTCCATCCTCGGATTAATTAATGTGTTTAATGCTTTTCTTACATAGGTTATGTCATTTCAGCCGTTGTGTGTTACAGGGGTGCACTTTGACCATAACCCCCTTTTTTTCCCCTTTCTTATTATTGTCATTGTTTAATTGACATTGTTCACACAATTTTGCACAATTAACCTGTGACCCGATCCTGCCTTAGACTATCGGCTGGGATGCTTTAATTTAATTTTGTTTTGAATTTTCCTGTACCCATTTGGGCTATAACATTGCGACGTTGAAGCGCAGATTCGGAAATAGATGGTTGCAGGTTGATGTGGAGTTATTATTTAATAATGGCTATTTTTACCATTATGGTTGTCTCATGTTGGGGCCAAGGCTCAGGTGGTTTTCGACCGATATCTTTATTGAATTTTATTTTTATTATTATTTGTGTTTATTGGACTAGTGGGGGTTTACTCAGGGGTTTATCTAGAGGGGGGGTGGAGTGGGGAGCGTCTTATTGGATCCATGTCTCTAGTGGGAAGTGATAGGAAGATGACCATCCTCAGTGGATGGGGCATAGGGTGGGGACTGGAGAGTGGGTATAGGAGGGCTTATAATAGGACGGGTGGGTTAGAGTAGAAGGAGGGGGGGTTGTAGCTGGGGTGGTATTTTTATGTGTTTTATGTACTGTTGTCTTATATGTGTGTAATTGTTCCTCCTCTGAACTCCTGGGATTGACCGTCTGGGCCCGCCTGGATCAGCGCCTCTGTACTCAGCCTGGCTGCACTGGTATGTTCTCTACGCATTTAGACAAGCTCGACCATGGCTAAATTGAATATTTTAATTTGGAACGCAGGAGGGCTTAACGCCCCACACAAGCGTGCCAGTGTCCTTTGGCTATTGAAGAGGAGAAATATTGACCTTGCTCTCCTTAGTGAGACGCATTTATTGGTAGGTGACGTGTCAAGACTGGCAAATCGGCAATATCACGTTATCTCCTCATCCTCAGCCGATGATAAGACGAAAAGAGTCGTCATAGTTACAAGACGTAACCTTGATATCAAAATCCTGGACGTATGGTCGGACACGGAGGGAAGGATTACCCTCTTGCGCCGCCCCTGTGCTTCAAATAGATCCGCTATCAACTCTATCTTTAATTTTTCAAAATGTACAGTTGCTATTGCATGCACTCATCTGTGTTTCACTACACACATGAGTGCATGCTTACCAACTGTCCGTCTGCAACACTACTATCACCGACATCTAAGAAGGGAGATCCCCCCTTGAACGGCCCTTCTAAGGTTTCTCTCCTCCACATTGCCTGTGGAGCTTTTTTCCCTATTGTTAGGTTTTAGTGAGTTTTCCTTACCTTCGCGTGGGGTATGTCTGGGAGTGCTTGCATTCTTTCATTTATTTGCATTCATCTAAAAAATGTTTGGACCCTATGGTGTTCTTGTTCTGTTCTTGACTTATTGTTATGTTGTCTTCTTGACTTGTTTAAAGAAGACCTGTACGGCCCATGGGGACATTAACGTGTGTTGTCGGGCCCTATAAATAAATTTGATTTGATTTGATTTGATTTGATTACTATAGCAAAAGTTGAATTCTCGCATAGGAAGATGGCTATAATAGCATTGTATGCTCCTAACACATTTGATTCAGCGTTCTATAATACAATCACGAAGAATATGTTGGAACTTAATGGATACGCTCTCATTGTGGGTGGCGATTTTAATGCGTGCTGGGATGCGGAGATGGATAGGTCCGGGCACTCTGAAACGAGCGACCAAAAACGGGCCTCTAAGGCCCTCAGGATGTGGGCCCAGGACACGGGGCTCACAGACCTTTGGCGCTTATCCAACCCCACCCTCAAAGATTACTCTCACCTGTCAGCCAGACACAAAAGCTTCTCTCGAATTGACTATGCATTCGCGTCCCCTAATATGTTTGATAGTTTCGATGTCTCATTGGTTCCCTTGGCTCTCTCAGACCACAAGGGGATTTTCCTTACGGCAACCTTTGGCAGGCTCTCCGCAAGAGCTCCCAGATGGCGTTTTAATTCGACCTTGCTAAAGATCGATGACTTCTGTTCTGAGTTCAGGAGTAAACTAGCTGAATTTTTGCAGATCAACGTTGGCACAGTAGAAGACCCTAGGGTCCTGTGGAACGCATTGAAAGGATTTATCAGGGGTCATGTCACACTATTTGCCTCCAATTTGCGAAAATCCCGGTCAAAAAAGCTAGAAGGACTGGAAACATTATATGCGGACCTATACGCATCCTTGCAAACTAACTATAGTGAACGACTAAACACACAACGTAAGATAGTCAAAAAAGAAATAAACTCCATACTTAAACAACAGTCTGAGTTCTTGATACATAGGACAAGACAAAATTACTACTTTCACGGCTCCAGACCTAGCCATCTATTGGCAATGAAAATACGCTCAAATGATCATTTCTCGGATATCCCCTCGATCAGGACGAGCCAGGGTGCAGTCACTACTGATTCGAAAAAGATCAATGACACTTTTAAAGAGTTTTACTCACAGTTATATAGCTCAGAGGGTAATCTTGATGACTCTAAATTTGAATCGTTCATTGGCGGGCTTGAGATACCCCACATTTCTGAGGAAGAGGCCAAGGAACTGGGGAGACTGATCACTCTCGTGGAATTGAGGGAGACGATTGTTGAAATGCAGAGGGGTAAGGCACCAGGCTGGGATGGTATTCCACCCGAAGTGTATTTAGCTTTCTGGGACCAACTGGGTCCATTGATGCTCGATATGATCAATTACGCTATCGAACAAGGGGAGTTCTCAAGAGATGTCAATATGGCGTTGATTTCTTTACTTCTCAAGAAGGACAAAGATCCCAATGATTGTGGTAGCTATAGACCCTTGAGTCTTCTCGGGGCCGATTTAAAAGTGTTTGCCAAGGTGCTGGCCCGTCGCCTGCAGAGAGTTATGTCTGTATTGGTACACTGCGATCAAACTGTTTTTATCCCGGGGCGTCTGGCTGCAGATAATCTTAGGAGGCTGTTGCATGTAATCGATAACAGTAAAGACAATACAACTCCATCCACAGTTCTGTCTTTGGATGCCATGAAGGCGTTTGACAGACTTGAGTGGTCATACCTGTGGAAGGTACTTGAGGTCATGGGTCTTGGGAAGAGTTTTATTCATATGATTAAAGTCCTGTATGCCTCGCCGTCTGCGATGATACTGACAGGTAGGCCTGCCGCGATAAGCAATAAATCGATTAATTGCCGCGATAATTAAAATGAATGCAATGATTTTGACGGGCGCGATTAATTGCTATTTGCGCGTTTGTTTTAATGAGGCGGACCCAGTGCCCCTTGTCAGTCACTGTCCGTGTTGGGAGGCGGGCCGCTGGCTTTCTATTCTACTAGCATTAACGTTACTCATACAAACAGAGTAAACACAGTTTTCAATCAATCAATCAATAACAACATTAACGAGACCCTCGTTGTGTCTATTCTGCTAACGCTAACGTTACCTCTCATTGTGTCTATTCTACAAGCGTTAACGTTAGCTGTAACGTTACCAGTCGCGTCTATTTGCTAACGTTAGCATTAGGTAATAACCGGTTTAAAATGGATGGTGATTACCTCACGTTGTGTCTATTCTACTAGCATTAACGTTACTCATACAAACAATCAATAGCGAGTTATATTGATCACGCTATGTACGATAGCCATGCTAAAACGCTAGCACAACATTAGCACCTAACCTAACAACAAGCCTTAACAAGTCAGCGATCTTTTTGCGAGACTAAACTCTCCGCTCGGTGGCAAATTGTGTTGATGTCGGTTTTGTTTAATCAATAAATGAGGCAGAATACACAGTGACTGTATCCTTTGTTTATTGCACTTGTGCCTGCTGCAAACATAATGCTTATGAAATCCTAGAGACGCGTCTCTATTCTGACCAATCAGTGGTCTGCAGTGTTTCACGTGACTTTTCTGGTACCCAAAGTACCTGATAATCGCAACAATACTTCCGGTCCGGTCGGTGGGCTTCAAAATAAAAGTCTAAAACACCGGAAAAGACGGAGCGGTGGGCTTCAAAATAAAAGTTTTGGGAAATAAATTTCTCCAAAAAAAAAATTCTCTAACCGGTCGCAATAATATCGCTTATCGCGATATTTTCGGGGGCAATTAATCGCCCAGCAAAATGTGTTATCGTGGCAGGCCTACTGACAGGCAAAAACTGTTCCACACTCTTTCCAGTCTCCAGATCTTCTAGACAGGGTTGTCCTCTGAGCCCAGGACTGTTCGCGCTTTCCCTCGAACCTTTGGCCCAATTTATTAGGCAATCGGAGGACATCGTCCCCATAATGGTCAATAATACTCCACACAAAATTGCTCTCTATGCGGATGACCTGCTGATTTTCATGGACGACCCCTCCCGGTCGGCCACAAAATTATTGAGGATAATCGACGACTTTGGTAAATTGTCAGGCTTTAAGATTAACTGGAACAAATCAGCCTGCCTACCTCTTAATGAGCTGGCCAAGGCGGTACGACTACCAGCTGATATCCCCATAGTAGAACATTTTAAATACTTGGGCATAGAGATATTCCCCACGCTGAACCAAACTACTAAGTACAACTTCACGGGTACTTATGATAAAATACGCCAGGATCTAGACAGGTGGTCGTCCCTTCCTAACTCCTTACAAGCCCGGGCTTCCATAATCAAAATGAACATCCTGCCTAGGATAAATTTTATTAGCTCAATGCTCCCCCTGCCCCCTCCAATAGACCACTGGCGCAAGGTACAATCGATGGTATCTAGGTTTATCTGGAATAACAAACGCCCGAGAATCAAAAGGGCTACTACTCAACGTAGAAAACAAGATGGGGGCCTCGCAATCCCTGATTTTAAACTTTATTTCTGGTCCTTTTCACTGAGACCTCTGATGTGCTGGCTAGACCCTGTAGAGGCTGTATCGTGGCACTCCTTAGAAGCGGCTGCGGTATCTCCGCTAAGATTGCAGGATGTAGTGTACTCCACTGTCTCTATTTCGAAATGCCGGCTGAGGTATGGACCGATCATAACTCATGTGATCCAAACGTGGCGTAATGTACAGAGGTCGTGTGGGGTTAAATGCCCATGGCACCTGGACTCTCCAATTTTTAATAACCAGCAATTACTTGTTGGGCACAAGCCGGTTAATATTCCTCAATGGCAAAGGAGGGGAGTGCATACTCTGGAGGATATTTATGATAAGAACGGCCTCCGTGCGTTTCAGGACTTAAGAGAATTTTATGATCTTCCCGGCGAGTCCTTCTTTCTTTACCTTCAACTAAGGTCAGCACTGAGGGCGCATGGCGTACCGTGGGCTCAAGCTTTGCACCCACACCCTTTCCTCAGGCTCATAGTGGACAGGACGACATCCAGAGGGTTTGTCTCAGACTTTTATACGCTCTTAATTCAATCCACGTATAAAAATGTATCATTGGATACAATCTGGCGTGTGGATATCCCGGAGTTGGACCCCGAGTTTAACTGGGATGATGTTTGGGCAAATGTGGCATTATCTTCCCGCAACCCCAATCACCAGCAAATTAATCATAATTATATTCACACCTAGGAGGCTATTTGCTATGGGACTGATAACCGACTCTCGGTGCACTTTGTGCTCTCAAAAGGCCACTGGCACTTATATGCATATGTATTGGGATTGCCCACCAGTGGCCCGTTTCTGGAGGTCAATAACGGACAAACTTTCAGATCTGTGTGGCTTAACTATCCCATTCACAGCTGTTACGTTACTCCTGAACGATATAACGACACTACCCGCGTCCGTACAACTGAAAAGGGTTGTCCTAGCGGGCGTCACAGCAGCGAAGAAGCTTATAGCAATGAGATGGAAGGAGCCTGAGAAGCTTACAATGATTAACTGGTCCCTAACTCTATTGGATGTGATTTATCTTGAGATATCCACGGCTCGGGTGATTGGGGTGGGGCAGGCTGGCATTGACCTGTGGTTTGCAGCAGCTGAGAAGGTAAAGACCGCCGTGTGCGGCTGAGCGGGGTTGGGGCGCTTGATCGGGGGGGTCCGGCGGTCTCTGGGGAGGGGGAGGAGGAAATGTCTTGTCTGTCTTGGTTTTTGTCTTGTCCTTCTTAACTTTGACTGGGGGGATTTTAGGGGGGGTTGATATTTAGCTATTCTGCGCTATATGTCATTCACATGCCATCTCCCCAAGGGACTAATATTGGCAGACTGATTGACCTGTCAACCAACTTGGAGGAAGATTTTCTTTCTTCTTACACTTTACCTTCTGCGAGTTTGGCAGTCTTGAACATGTGTAAGGGACCTAGGCTATCTACAGTAAATCTGCGGAAACACTCTCGTAAACAATCTTTTAAGCCACTCCACTTTGTAAAGGTGGGGAAAGGCTGGCATGTTTGAAGACCTTTTTGTTATTGAAGTAGCCATCTATATTTGATAGGTTGGACGCTTTTTCTTTTTCTTTTTGTCTTTATAATTTATTATTCTGTATTATTATTGGTTGTTATTCTCCTGTGAAGTTATGTTTTTTGTTACTGTGGTTATTGTGTTGTCTTGTTTCATGTAATTAATAATAAAAAAAATTGATAAAAAAAAAAAAAAAAAATTCAGTCTGTTCATTTCACTTCAATAATTTTTATTGCAGCTAATGGGATTTTCTCAAGCAGACGGATGTCAACACTGTAATCTGTGTTGCATGTACCTGACAAACTGAACTGTTTGTATTACAGTAGGGCTGCAACGAATAGTCGACATAATCGACGACGTCGATCATAAAAACTCGTCGACGCCGAATTTTTGCAGTGATGCGTCGTATTTTTGCACTACCTATCTTTGTGAAAGTGGCTTCTCAGCTCTGGTCCAGCTGAAGACAAAGCAGAGGAACAGATTGGACATTGAGCATGACCTCAGAGTTGCTTTGTCTACCATCACCCCAGACTTTGAGACTCTTGTCAGGAGCAAACAACATCCCCAGTTATCCCATTAGTTCCCTGGGTTGTTAAGCTAAGAAGTCTGCTAAGAAGGATATATTATTTATTATTATTATTATTATTATTATTATTATTATTATTATTATTATTATTATTATTATTATTATTATTAGTGTGGGTGACCTGGCGAAGCCAGGTTGCCACCCACACTATACATATCCATACTCTTTTTATTAGTGTGGGTGACCTGGCGAAGCCAGGTTGCCACCCACACTATACATATCCATACTCTTTTTATTATTATTCTTTATTCCACCGATTTTGCAAACACTTTGCAACACGTAAGCGTTCGCGCCCCATACACGTGAAAGGTATCAAAACGAGCGGCTTGCCTATGGCAACACCGGTCTCCGATCTCGTAAAGTTTCACCGCACCGTCTGGCTACGAATCGACTTTAAACGGTAAAATATCGGTCCCATTGGGAATGCATTGCATTTTAGAGTGTAGCAGCTGAAATAATCTTTTTCCCCCTACCTTGGGTGAATTGCGAGTGTGATCTCAATTTTGGACGTAGAAATAAAACAAACACATCAAAACGATGACACGGCTGTCAACCCGCTCACAAAAGAAAAATAAATGGAATTGGACATTTCTATCTCAACTGACGACCATTTGTTTGAAGGTTCTCCTCCCCATTGACCGCCATGCAATCGCACTCTAGAAATCACATTTTTCACACTATTTTTTAGCCTTCTGTTCCGATCGCCGAAGGAGTGCCACAATATCGCACGAATGTCACAATATCGCGCACAACCCTTCGCCTACTCGTTGTAGTGCTCATGTGCGCGTCACAACGCTTCATCTCTTATAGTTTTCTTTTAATCAATGTGACAATGCAGTCATGCATCTGCCTCCATAGAAATGCATTGGATAGAAAATATGCAAGTCATAGTGATTGCTTCACCTGTGTGGCTCATGGCTCACTCATGATTGGTTCAGCTGTGTGGCTCGTGGCTGAGCTGCCAATGACATCATCCACTTAACCCATCATTGGCCATCACTGTGTTGCAGTACTGAATTGCTGACAGCGCCCTCTGTCTTGTGGGTTGTGTCATTGTACTCAGTAGGGATATCCTCTTTCATTTTTCATTGGTCCATGTTGACCACCTTTCATTGGTCGATGTTGACCACTCCCCCGATCCTTAGACCACGCCCCCTTAGGCCACACCCCCTCAGTGTATCTCTTGAACCGTTTGTCGTAGAGACTTGCGGATTGTGCCATTGGTCGATGTTGACCACCTTTCATTGGTCGATGTTGACCACTCCCCCTGTTGACCACCTTTCATTGGTCGATGTTGACCACTCCCCCGATCCTTAGACCACGCCCCCTTAGGCCACACCCCCTCAGTGTATCTCTTGAACCGTTTGTCGTAGAGACTTGGGGATTGTGCCATTGGTCGATGTTGACCACCTTTCATTGGTCGATGTTGACCACTCCCCCGATCCTTAGACCACGCCCCCTTAGGCCACACCCCCTCAGTGTATCTCTTGAACCGTTTGTCGTAGAGACTTGCGGATTGTGCCATTGGTCGATGTTGATCGGAAAAATCCGAAAACTCGAAAAAATCCCAAAACTCGGAAAAATCTAAAATCCGAAAAAGTTCAAAAACTCGGAAAAATCCCAAAAACCGAAAACTCGGAAAAATCCGAAAACTCGGAAAAATCTAAAAAGTTCCAAAACTCCGAAAAATCCCAAAACTCGGAAAAATCCCAAAACTCGGAAACATCAAAAATCCGAAAAAGTTCAAAAACTCGGAAAAGTCCGAAAATCCGAAAACTCGGAAAAATCCAAAAACTCGGAAAATTCCGAAAACTCGGAAACATCAAAAATCCGAAAAAGTTCAAAAACTCTGAAAAGTCCGAAAACCCAAAAACTCGGAAAAATCCAAAAACTCGGAAACATCAAAAATCCGAAAAAGTTCAAAAACTCTGAAAAGTCCGAAAACCCAAAAACTCGGAAAAATCCAAAAACTCGGAAACATCAAAAATCCGAAAAAGTTCAAAAACTCGGAAAAGTCCGAAAACCCGAACACCCGAAAAAATCCAAAAACTCTGTAATAGTGTAATAGTGTGTAATAGTGTAATAGTGTAATAGTGTGTAATAGTGTAATAGTGTGTAATAGTGTAATAGTGTGTAATAGTGTAATAGTGTGTAATAGTGTAATAGTGTGTAATAGTGTAATAGTGTAATAGTGTGTAATAGTGTAATAGTGTAATAGTGTGTAATAGTGTGTAATAGTGTAATAGTGTGTAATAGTGTGTAATAGTGTGTAATAGTGTAATAGTGTGTACTAGTGTGTAATAGTGTGTAATAGTGTAATAGTGTAATAGTGTGTAATAGTGTAATAGTGTGTAATAGATCATTTAGTTTGATCTGTGTGTAATAGTGTGTAATAGTGTAATAGTGTGTACTAGTGTGTAATAGTGTGTAATAGTGTAATAGTGTAATAGTGTAATAGTGTGTAATAGATCATTTAGTTTGATCTGCCACTTCTTGGACACATGGTGCCATGAGAAAGGGTGAGTATTAAATAATACAACACGAAAGGGAGTTTGTGTTATAGTTAATAAAATCACATCTGTAGTCATCTTCAAATGGTCTATGTTGACCACTCCCCCGATCCTTAGGCCGCGCCCCCTTTTTGTATCCTTTGAACCGTTTGTCATAGAGACTCGCGAGAGACCCTCTCCCCCGTTGGCCGGCGGTGCACAGGCGTCACCCACACTTTCACAATTTCCCCCGCGCGGAATTGTCTAGTATATACTTATTATCTATATTCTCAGATTTTCCAAACAACACTCGTGCCATAGCGTTCGCGCCCCATACACGTGAAAGGTATCAAAACGACCGGCTTGCTCCAACTCGATGTGCTATTCGAACTCGTAAAGTTTCACCGCACCGTCTGGCTACGAATCGACTTTAAACGGTAAAATTTCGGAAATACAGTGCAATTTAGAGTTTCAAACACTTTGCAACACGTAAGCGTTCGCGCACCATACACGTGAAAGGTATCAAAACGAGCGGCTTGCCTATGGCAACTGCGGTCTTCGAACCCGTAAAAGTTTCACCGCACCGTCTGGCTACGAATCGACTTTAAACGGTAAAATTTCGGTCCCATTGGGAATGCATTGCATTTTAGAGTGTAGCAGCTGAAATAATCTTTTTCCCCCTACCTTGGGTGAATTGCGAGTGTGATCTCAATTTTGGACGTAGAAATAAAACAAACACATCAAAACGATGACACGGCTGTCATCCCGCTCACAAAAGAAAAATAAATGGAATTGGACATTTCTATCTCAACTGACGACCATTTGTTTGAAGGTTCTCCTCCCCATTGACCGCCATGCAATCGCCCTCTAGAAATCAATTTTTTTTTAGCCTTCTGTTCCGATCGCCGAAGGAGTGCCACAATATCGCACGAATGCCACAATCTCGCGCACAACCCTTCGCCTACTCGTTGTAGTGCTCTTGTGCGAGTCTCAACGCTTCATCTCTTATAGTTTTCTTTTAATCAACGTGACAATGCAGTCATGTAAAGAAATTTCAGAATATGCAAGTCATTGTGCTCATGGCTGATTGGTTCAGGCTTAACAGCTGTGAGGCTCAGGGCTCATGGCTGAGCTGACCTGCCAATGACATCATTCACTTAACCCATCATTGGCCATCACTGTGTTGCACTACTGAATTGATGTTGACCACTCCCCCGATCCTTAGACCACGCCCCCTTAGGCCACACCCCCTCAGTGTAACTCTTGAACCGTTTGTCGTAGAGACTTGGGGATTGTGCCATTGGTCGATGTTGACCACCTTTCATTGGTCGATGTTGACCACTCCCCCGATCCTTAGACCACGCCCCCTTAGGCCACACCCCCTCAGTGTATCTCTTGAACCGTTTGTCGTAGAGACTTGCGGATTGTGCCATTGTACTCGGTGTAATAGTGTAATAGTGTGTAATAGTGTAATAGTGTGTAATAGTGTAATAGTGTAATAGTGTGTAATAGTGTAATAGTGTGTAATAGTGTAATAGTGTAATAGTGTGTAATAGTGTGTAATAGTGTAATATTGTGTAATAGTGTAATAGTGTAATAGTGTGTAATAGTGTAATAGTGTAATAGTGTGTAATAGTGTAATAGTGTGTAATAGTGTGTAATAGTGTAATAGTGTAATAGTGTGTAATGGTGTAATAGTGTCTAATAGTGTAATAGTGTGTAATAGTGTAATAGTGTAATAGTGTGTAATAGTGTAATAGTGTGTAATAGTGTAATAGTGTAATAGTGTGTAATAGTGTAATAGTGTGTAATAGTGTAATAGTGTGTAATAGTGTAATAGTGTGTAATAGTGTAATAGTGTGTAATAGTGTAATAGTGTAATAGTGTGTAATAGTGTGTAATAGTGTAATAGTGTGTAATAGTGTAATAGTGTGTAATAGTGTAATAGTGTAATAGTGTGTAATAGTGTAATAGTGTGTAATAGTGTGTAATAGTGTGTAATAGTGTAATAGTGTGTAATAGTGTAATAGTGTAATAGTGTAATAGTGTGTAATAGTGTAATAGTGTAATAGTGTGTAATAGTGTAATAGTGTGTAATAGTGTAATAGTGTAATAGTGTGTAATAGTGTAATAGTGTGTAATAGTGTAATAGTGTGTAATAGTGTAATAGTGTGTAATAGTGTGTAATAGTGTAATAGTGTAATAGTGTGTAATAGTGTAATAGTGTGTAATAGTGTAATAGTGTGTAATAGTGTAATAGTGTGTAATAGTGTAATAGTGTAATAGTGTGTAATAGTGTAATAGTGTAATAGTGTGTAATAGTGTAATAGTGTGTAATAGTGTAATAGTGTAATAGTGCAATAGTGTGTAATAGTGTAATAGTGTGTAATAGTATAATAGTGTTATAGTGTGTAATAGTGTAATAGTGTAATAGTGTGTAATAGTGTAATAGTGTAATAGTGTGTAATAGTGTAATAGTGTAATAGTGTGTAATAGTGTGTAATAGTGTAATAGTGTGTAATAGTGTAATAGTGTAATAGTGTGTAATAGTGTAATAGTGTAATAGTGTGTAATAGTGTAATAGTGTGTAATAGTGTGTAATAGTGTGTAATAGTGTAATAGTGTAATAGTGTGTAATAGTGTAATAGTGTGTAATAGTGTAATAGTGTAATAGTGTGTAATAGTGTAATAGTGTGTAATAGTGTGTAATAGTGTGTAATAGTGTAATAGTGTGTAATAGTGTAATAGTGTGTAATAGTGTGTAATAGTGTAATATTGTGTAATAGTGTGTAATAGTGTAATAGTGTAATAGTGTGTAATAGTGTAATAGTGTAATAGTGTGTAATAGTGTAATAGTGTGTAATAGTGTGTAATAGTGTAATAGTGTGTAATAGTGTAATAGTGTGTAATAGTGTGTAATAGTGTGTAATAGTGTAATAGTGTGTAATAGTGTAATAGTGTGTAATAGTGTAATAGTGTGTAATAGTGTGTAATAGTGTGTAATAGTGTAATATTGTGTAATAGTGTAATAGTGTAATAGTGTTGCGGGTTGTGTCATTGCACTCAGTAGGGATATCCTCTTTGATTGGTCTATGTTGACCACTCCCCCGATCCTTAGGCCGCGCCCCCTTTTTGTATCCTTTGAACCGTTTGTCATAGAGACTCGCAAGAGACCCTCTCCCCCGTTGGCCGGCGGTGCACAGGCGTCACCCACACTTTCACAATTTCCCCCGCGCGGAATTGTCTAGTTATTTATTTATTCTTTATTCCACCGATTTTGCAAACACTTTGCAACACGTAAGCGTTCGCGCCCCATACACGTGAAAGGTATCAAAACGAGCGGCTTGCCTATGGCAACACCGGTCTCCGAACTCGTAAAGTTTCACCGCACCGTCTGGCTACGAATCGACTTTAAACGGTAAAATATCGGTCCCATTGGGAATGCATTGCATTTTAGAGTGTAGCAGCTGAAATAATCTTTTTCCCCCTACCTTGGGTGAATTGCGAGTGTGATCTCAATTTTGGACGTAGAAATAAAACAAACACATCAAAACGATGACACGGCTGTCAACCCGCTCACAAAAGAAAAATAAATGGAATTGGACATTTCTATCTCAACTGACGACCATTTGTTTGAAGGTTCTCCTCCCCATTGACCGCCATGCAATCGCACTCTAGAAATCACATTTTTCACACTATTTTTTAGCCTTCTGTTCCGATCGCCGAAGGAGTGCCACAATATCGCACGAATGTCACAATATCGCGCACAACCCTTCGCCTACTCGTTGTAGTGCTCATGTGCGCGTCACAACGCTTCATCTCTTATAGTTTTCTTTTAATCAATGTGACAATGCAGTCATGCATCTGCCTCCATAGAAATGCATTGGATAGAAAATATGCAAGTCATAGTGATTGCTTCACCTGTGTGGCTCATGGCTCACTCATGATTGGTTCAGCTGTGTGGCTCGTGGCTGAGCTGCCAATGACATCATCCACTTAACCCATCATTGGCCATCACTGTGTTGCACTACTGAATTGCTGACAGCGCCCTCTGTCTTGTGGGTTGTGTCATTGTACTCAGTAGGGATATCCTCTTTCATTTTTCATTGGTCCATGTTGACCACCTTTCATTGGTCGATGTTGACCACTCCCCCGATCCTTAGACCACGCCCCCTTAGGCCACACCCCCTCAGTGTATCTCTTGAACCGTTTGTCGTAGAGACTTGCGGATTGTGCCATTGGTCGATGTTGACCACCTTTCATTGGTCGATGTTGACCACTCCCCCTGTTGACCACCTTTCATTGGTCGATGTTGACCACTCCCCCGATCCTTAGACCACGCCCCCTTAGGCCACACCCCCTCAGTGTATCTCTTGAACCGTTTGTCGTAGAGACTTGGGGATTGTGCCATTGGTCGATGTTGACCACCTTTCATTGGTCGATGTTGACCACTCCCCCGATCCTTAGACCACGCCCCCTTAGGCCACACCCCCTCAGTGTATCTCTTGAACCGTTTGTCGTAGAGACTTGCGGATTGTGCCATTGTACTCGGTGTAATAGTGTAATAGTGTGTAATAGTGTAATAGTGTAATAGTGTGTAATAGTGTAATAGTGTGTAATAGTGTAATAGTGTGTAATAGTGTGTAATAGTGTAATAGTGTGTAATAGTGTAATATTGTGTAATAGTGTAATAGTGTAATAGTGTGTAATAGTGTAATAGTGTGTAATAGTGTAATAGTGTAATAGTGTAATAGTGTGTAATAGTGTAATAGTGTAATAGTGTGTAATAGTGTAATAGTGTAATAGTGTGTAATAGTGTAATAGTGTAATAGTGTGTAATAGTGTAATAGTGTAATAGTGTGTAATAGTGTAATAGTGTGTAATAGTGTAATAGTGTGTAATAGTGTAATAGTGTGTAATAGTGTAATAGTGTGTAATAGTGTAATAGTGTAATAGTGTGTAATAGTGTGTAATAGTGTGTAATAGTGTAATAGTGTGTAATAGTGTAATAGTGTAATAGTGTGTAATAGTGTAATAGTGTGTAATAGTGTAATAGTGTAATAGTGTAATAGTGTGTAATAGTGTAATAGTGTGTAATAGTGTAATAGTGTGTAATAGTGTGTAATAGTGTAATAGTGTAATAGTGTGTAATAGTGTAATATTGTGTAATAGTGTAATAGTGTGTAATAGTGTAATAGTGTGTAATAGTGTAATAGTGTGTAATAGTGTGTAATAGTGTAATAGTGTGTAATAGTGTAATAGTGTAATAGTGTGTAATAGTGTAATAGTGTGTAATAGTGTAATAGTGTGTAATAGTGTAATAGTGTAATAGTGTGTAATAGTGTAATAGTGTAATTGTGTAATAGTGTAATAGTGTTGCGGGTTGTGTCATTGCACTCAGTAGGGATATCCTCTTTGATTGGTCTATGTTGACCACTCCCCCGATCCTTAGGCCACGCCCCCTTTTTGTATCCTTTGAACCGTTTGTCATAGAGACTCGCGAGAGACCCTCTCCCCCGTTGGCCGGCGGTGCACAGGCGTCACCCACACTTTCACAATTTCCCCCGCGCGGAATTGTCTAGTTATTATTATTATTATTATTATTATTATTATTATTATTTTATTTCATTGTGTTTTTAGCCCTAGTTACATTTTTGTTGCAACCCCAGTTATCCCATTAGTTCCCCCAAACTTACTGTCGGTCTGTTATGTTAAGCTAAGAAGTCTGCTAAGAGCCCGGAAAAGGAGCCGCGCCCACAGGAAGCAGAGATGGAGGGTGTGACAGAAATAATCGTTAGATTAGTCGACTACCAAAATAATCGTTAGTTGCAGCCCTATATTAGTCATATTCCAACTTAACTGAATGCACACGTGTGCGTGCGTGTGGATTATTGTACTATTACAGGTAATGAAATGAACAATGCAACTTCCTTATACAAAAAAATAATAATATTTTTTTTGCATAATTAAATATCGATACTTGGCGTCCTTGTATCGATACAGTATCGCCACGCAAAGTATCGCGATACTATACTGTTGATATTTGCCCCCACCACTAGTAGCTACTGTAGTCCTGCAGTGCTAGGAGCCTCTCGTCTGGCCTGTCTGACTAAACAGGTTGCTGGCTGCTAGTAAATACACAGATATTTTCCTCTGCTCTCCCCCTGAGTCTGACTCTGTCCCTGTCAACAGATATAATGAGGCCATAACTACTTGTCCTCCTCGTTCCTCCTTTACAGTTGCCTGTGAGGGAGAGGGAGAGAGAGATGGATAGGGAGAGAGAGAGCGAGGGAGAGAATCTCTTCTGTCGGTCTGCTGACATGTGTTTTGCTCTTGGGCACACACACACATACTCATTCTCCTAGTATGTTCCACGTGTTCTCCTACTCTCTCTCTCTCTCCCTCCCTCTCTCTCTCTCTCTCTCTCTCTCTCTCTCTCTCTCTCTCTCTCTCTCTCTCTCTCTCTCTTAAACACATTTCACATACACTCAACTACAGTATATGGCATTTCTGAGGCAGTTTTCAGTTTTATCGTTCCCAGAGTTAGACTTCCCTCTGTGTTTGGGCTTCATTGGAAGAATTAGAGTTAGTGTGTTTGTGTGTTTTTATGGACAACAAGTGTATTAAATACACAAATCATTACTTATCTACTTTGTTGCCTCGTGGCCAGATGGGATGAATTCCCTCTCTGACATGAAATACTGTCACTCTGTCGACTGGCCCATATGCCGTGTGTGTGTTTATGTACTGGTGGTGATTTCTCAGTATCACTGGGCTGTGTGTATTTGAGGAGGGGTGTGTGTGTGTGGGTGGGTGTGTCTCTGTGTGTGTGTTTATGTACTGGTGGTTGTCAGTATCACTGGGGGATATTTGAGGAGGGGTGTGTGTGTGTGTGTGTGTGTGTGGGGTTAGGGTGGGGGGGGGCGTGTTGATTCAAGTCTTATGTTTATTTGTGGAGTGTGTTGCAACATGCGTACCACTCACACTGTGGTGTATAATGTGTGTGTGTCTTTATCACGAGACCGCATGTTGTAGTAACCAGATTGCGGTGTGTGTGTGTGTCTCCATCCATCCATCCATCCATGCAACTGGTTCTCTGGCAGTCACTCGACTGTGTGTATTGGGAAGCGGAATTGACTGAAGTGTTTATTTGTTGGTTTGTGTTTACACATGCATGTACACAGTCGTGTGTGTGTGTGTGTGTGTGTGTGTGTGTGTGTGCTTTTGTAAGATTGTGGTCCTCATAGGGCTGTACCGAATAGTTCGAAGCTTCATTCATAACGTTGACATTCGAATTCTAAATCAATTTATCTATAGGCTACACTAATATTATAGTATATGACTCGTCATAAAATGTTTAATAAAACATGTATCATAAATGATGTAGCCTATCTGCATCCGCTTGGCGCTCGGCGCTCCATCAAGACGTCACCATCACCGGTATATATATTTTTTTCTTCTCATGATTACATCATAAAATATGACAACAGACATTCGAAGCTTCATTCGAAAACGTCAATGGCAGCTTTGAATGTAAAAAAAAAAAAAAGGACAATCGGTACAGCCCTAGGTCCTCACCAGAGCACCTGTAGTGACCAGATTGCGGTGTGTGTGTGTGTGTGCGTGTGCAGGAGGTATGCCAGCTCCTGAGCAGAGCCCAGGGTCGGAGGAGGGGCTTCTACTGGCCATCAGAGAAGGATCCACCGGTCTCACCATGGAGGCCGACACCACCGCCAACACCATCCTGGCCTCCGTCAAGGAGCAGGTACAGCAGTTCACCTCCCAGCCTCATCCTCTGTCAGCCTCATCCTCTCTGTCTCCTCCTCTTTGCCTCATCCTCTGTCTCATCCTCTCTGTCTCATCCTCTCTGTCTCATCCTCTCTGTCTCATCCTCTCTGCCTCATCCTCTCTGTCTCATCCTCTCTGTCTCATCCTCTCTGCCTCATCCTCTCTGTCTCATCCCCTCTGTCTCATCCCCTCTGTCTCATCCTCTGTCTCATCCTCTGTCTGCCTCATACCCTGTAAGTCTCATCCTATGTCAGTCTCATACTCTGTGAGTCTCATCCTCTGTCTGTCTCATCCTCTGTCTGTCTCATACTCTGTCACCCTCATACTCTGTCACCCTCATACTCTGTCACCCTCATACTCTGTCACCATCATCCTCTGTCACCCTCATACTCTGTCAGTCTCATACTCTGTGAGTCTCATCCTCTGTCAGTCTCATACTCTGTCACCCTCATACTCTGTCACCCTCATACTCTGTCACCCTCATACTCTGTCACCCTCATACTCTGTCACCCTCATACTCTGTCAGTCTCATACTCTGTCACCCTCATACTCTGTCAGTCTCATACTCTGTCACCCTCATACTCTGTCAGTCTCATACTCTGTCACCCTCATACTCTGTCAGTCTCATACTCTGTCACCCTCATACTCTGTCAGTCTCATACTCTGTCACCCTCATACTCTGTCACCCTCATCCTCTGTCAGTCTCATACTCTGTCAGTCTCATCCTTTCAGTCTCATACTCTGTCAGTCTCATACTCTCAGTCTCATACTCTGTCAGTCTCATACTCTGTCAGTCTCATACTCTGTCAGTCTCATACTCTGTCAGTCTCATACTCTGTCAGTCTCATCCTTTCAGTCTCATACTCTGTCAGTCTCATACTCTGTCAGTCTCATACTCTGTCAGTCTCATACTCTGTCAGTCTCATACTCTGTCAGTCTCATACTCTCAGTCTCATACTCTGTCACCCTCATACTCTGTCAGTCTCATCCTCTCAGTCTCATACTCTGTCAGTCTCATCCTGTCAGTCTCATACTCTGTCAGTCTCATCCTGTCAGTCTCATACTCTGTCAGTCTCATCCTGTCAGTCTCATACTCTGTCAGTCTCATCCTCTGTGAGTCTCATACTCTGAGTCTCATACTCTGTCAGTCTCATCCTCTCTCAGTCTCATACTCTGTCAGTCTCATCCTGTCAGTCTCATACTCTGTCAGTCTCATCCTCTGTGAGTCTCATACTCTGAGTCTCATCCTCTGTCAGTCTCATCCTCTCTGTCTCATACTCTCTCAGTCTCATACTCTGTCAGTCTCATCCTCTCTCAGTCTCATACTCTGTCAGTCTCATACTCTGTCAGTCTCATCCTGTCAGTCTCATACTCTGTCAGTCTCATCCTCTGTGAGTCTCATACTCTGAGTCTCATCCTCTGTCAGTCTCATACTCTGTCAGTCTCATCCTGTCAATCTCATACTCTTGTCAGTCTCATACTCTGTCAGTCTCATCCTGTCAGTCTCATACTCTGTCAGTCTCATCCTCTGTGAGTCTCATACTCTGAGTCTCATCCTCTGTCAGTCTCATCCTCTCTCAGTCTCATACTCTCTCAGTCTCATACTCTGTCAGTCTCATCCTCTCTCAGTCTCATACTCTGTCAGTCTCATACTCTTGTCAGTCTCATACTCTTGTCAATCTCATACTCTTGTCAGTCTCATACTCTTGTCAGTCTCATACTCTTGTCAGTCTCATACTCTTGTCAGTCTCATCCTCTGTGAGTCTCATACTCTGAGTCTCATCCTCTGTCAGTCTCATCCTCTCTCAGTCTCATACTCTCTCAGTCTCATACTCTGTCAGTCTCATCCTCTCTCAGTCTCATACTCTTGTCAGTCTCATACTCTGTCAGTCTCATACTCTTGTCAGTCTCATACTCTTGTCAGTCTCATACTCTTGTCAGTCTCATACTCTTGTCAGTCTCATACTCTTGTCAGTCTCATACCCTCTCAGTCTCATACTCTGTCAGTCTCATACTCTTGTCAGTCTCATACTCTGTCAGTCTCATACTCTGTCAGTCTTATACTTTGTCAGTCTCATACTCTTGTCAGTCTCATACCCTCTCAGTCTCATACTCTTGTCAGTCTCATACTCTTGTCAGTCTCATACTCTTGTCAGTCTCATACTCTGTCAGTCTCATACTTTGTCAGTCTGTGTGTGTGTGTGTGTGTGTGGGCATGTGTGTGGGCGTGTGTGTGTGTTTGTACACTGTGCGTCACGCGCTCTGTCAACACTGCCACCACATCATCCACCTCTGACGCGATGCCGACCTGAAGCAGGAAATTGTCTATCGATCTGAACCGTCTCCACTCCGCTTACAGCTGGGTTTAATCTGCGCTTTCTGTCGCTGTGAAGCGGTTTAGAACACGCTTGGCTTGGATCGCTGTTGGTTGTTGTTGTTGTTGTTGTTGTTGTTGTTGTTGAGGTGGTCTATTTGAACTGCTGCGGTCAGGCAAGCGATACCGGAGTCTCATGGCCAGTACAGAGAGACTCCGAACTGCTTCTATCCCCAGGCCATCAGGATGCTCAAGGACAATAACACTATGTAACAAACCATCAAATACACTCGCAGCACACACATCCACACGTACACACTCACTTTAAATAAACACTCAACTTACTCACTTCAGACACTTTAACACAATTTATATTTATTGGTAAAGAGATTTGCACTACAATTAAAACCTCATTGCACCTTAAGGCCTCTACATGCTACAGCAACTTCAAAGCAACTTCAACACAACATCAGCGCGATTTCAGCGCGGTTGTTTTAGAGGGTCTTGTAGACTGTGTTGTGAGGATGTTGCGTACCTTTCACCCAAATCTAACCTAAACAACCGTTGCGTTGATATTGCGTAGCAGTGATTGGTTGGTTAGCGAATGGGGGCGGGGCTGTCATATAATAATATTGGTCCCGCAGAGAATACCATCCTCCATTGTTGTAGCCAGCCAGCTAGCGTTGAACTTGATGCTATTCAATGCTCCATCATACCCAACTAACGTTAATGCCATTCAGAATTTATTAACATAGCTACAACAACACACAGTAACGTTAATATAATTACATGCATCATTGTTTACAATGAGCGGACGGTGGGGCAGTTCGAAAGGACTGGACACGGACAAGTTGTATATTAATTTAATATAATAACAGGTAGTTCGAGCTGCATTTTCGTGCCTACAACCACAGCCACAGGGATATATCCAGCTTTGACAAGCTCTCTCTCCTCCTGCCGATTAAATTCAGCAGCTCTTCCTCGACCTCGAGTGCCTGTAGCTGCCAGCTAACGTTAAAACTAACCTAAAGTTACACAAGCAGAATACATCACAAATACTTCCGGTCGGGGGATTTCAAAATAAAAGAGCGACGTCTAAAAGCACCGGAAATACGTTTATTTTGTACATTGTATTTTGTACACTGTTGCTTTGTCGATGTTGTGGTGCAGTTGCTTTGAAGTTGCTGTAGCATGCAGAGGCCTTTACCCTAAGTTTGTACCTCATCCCATTTCTGCATTGTACCTCACTGTTACTCTTTTTACTCTGTATTGTGTATTGTATGTATATTGACTGAACACTTTATTTTACGTACTTTAGACTTTTTCTATTTGATACTTTTTATCTATTTTTATCTAACACTCCCATGGGGCTCATACAGAAAAAAGCATTTCATGATAAAGTATTCTGTATTTTACTATGACAATTAATAAACAAACTTGAAACTTCTAATGCAAACGCAGAGGTGAGGAAGAGAGACATAAGATAAGAAAACATAAATATAGGCAATCAAATTTGTATCTGCATATATGAAATATGAGAAAAAAGAAACAGTGTAAGCAAAGGTGCAGATACAATAAACATTTTTTTTACTCTAGTATATACTATGAGAGTGAAAGTAAACAGTATACACAAGGTGCAGTTTACACAAGGTACCCTAACTGGCAGAGTGTCTCTCTCTGTGATTCATTCACTCACTCTCACCCACAGTCTCACACTCACTGTCACTCCCAGTCTCACTCCCAGTCTCACTCTCACTCCCAGTCTCACTCTCACCAGCAGCAACACCTCTCCCTTCCTCTCTGGCTCACTTCCCAGTGCAAACCTCCCATTAGCCAGGATTCCAGAGCTGCCAGGCCTCTATATTAATATTTATGATGCTCAGCGTTCCCCCGAGAGACGCCTCTCTGCGCTTCTCCCCGCGTTCAGGTGACGATAGAGAGGATTTGTCAGCTCGGCTAATGGTTTCAAATGGACAAACATTGCTCCCGGGCGAGTTCCCTTTTGAACCGCTCTGGCTCTGCTACGTCCTCAGCTCGGTCCCGCTGGGGAGGAGGAGGAGTGCCTGTTGTTTACACAGGAAGGAGGGAGCACCTGACGATGTCACTTCCTGCCCCCATACTGCTCTTCAGCAGAAAGCGTCCGGCTCGGGGCGGAGAGAGAGAGAGAGAGAGAGCGCGCAGCCTGAGCTCTGCTCTCAGAATGACTGGCTGGAGACACTATGCCTCGCAGGGAATTCCTGCTGGAGATTCAGGAGACTGTGAGTTAATCACTGTAAACCGTCTTTAAGGTAGTTGGAGAGACTGGGGGGGGAAGGAGGCCGGAGGGAGGGGGAGAGGAGGAGGAGGAGGAGGAGGAGGAGGGAGAGAGAGAGGTTTATGGAGGTCAGAAACTAGGCTAAAGTGGGCTTCTTCTGCAAGGCTTTCCTGTGACTGAGGAGAGACGGAGGACCATCGAGGGATCTGGCTGCTGCTGTAAACATGCTAGGCTAACGTGCTGGGACTGGGGCTAGGACTGGGACTAGGACTGGGACTGGGACTAGGACTGGAGCTGGGACTAGCACTGGGACTATGACTGGAGCTCTGACTGGGACTGGAGCTTAGGACGAGTGGTGAGTAGGTATGCGTTCTATTCTCTCTCTCTCTCTCTCTCTCTCTCTCTCTCTCTCTCTCTCTCTCATTGGCTTTTTACCCAGATGCCCAAAGAAGGGCTGCATCGCCAGGACGTCTTTTGATTGCATTCCTTATGCATGTTCATTTGGGACAAGAGCTCTCTCTCTCTCTCTCTCTCTCTCTCTCTCTCTCTCTCTCTCTCTCTCTCTCTCTCTCTCTCTCTCTCTCTCTCTCTCTCTCTCTCTCTCCTCTCTCTCTCCTCTCTCTCTCTCTCTCTCTCTCTCTCTCTCTCTCTCTCTCTCTCTCTCTCTCTCTCTCTCTCTCTCTCTCTCTCTCTCTCTCTCTCTCTCTCTCTCTCACTATCTCTCTCTCTCTCTCTATATTTCTCTATATATCTCTCACTCACTCACTATCTCTCTCTCGCGCGCTCTCTCTCTCTATCACTCTCTCTATCTCTCTCACTATCTCTCTCTCTATCTCCTCTCTCTCTCTCTATCACTATCTCTCTATCTCTCTCAATCTATCTCTCCTCTCTCTCTCTCCCCTCTCTCTCTCTCTCTCTCTCTCTCCCCCCCCATTCTCTCTCTCACTATCTCTCTCACTATCTCTCTCACTACCTCTCTATCTTCTCTCTCTCTCTCTCTCTCTCTCTATCACTATCACTATCACTATCACTATCACTATCTCTCTATCTCTCTATCTCTCTCAATCTCTCCTCTCTCGCTCTCGCTCTCGCTCTCGCTCTCGCTCTCTCTCTCTCTCTGCATTACATAGAGTATTTATTTAATTTTTATTTTGTTTCGTCTTCCTCCTTCAGCTCAACTATGTAAATTAAAAGGTTAGAAATTAACTTTACGCCTCTTTCCTCTCCAATATTTATTATCTCGTAAAATATTCATCCGGCAGACGGTGTGTTTTAGCAGATTATCTTGGACCTGGTTTCTTCTTCTTCTTCTTTTACTCCATCTGATCACGGTGTGGTGGTGGAGGCGGGAGGCTGAGGCTCAAATCACTTCTTCTCTGCGTTGTGTGGATTCAGCAGGATGGAGAAACTGCTGTGTCTTCAACACAGGCCTCACTGTTACCGTGACGCCCTACTGAGACACATGACACCCAGCTTCCTCTGCAGGACAAATTAAAAAGAAAGAAATACCCGCTCCGTTTTAATTATTATACATTAAAATAAAATATATACCCTTTCTTAATCTATTTTTCTCAATGTAAGAATGAATTGTATCCATTAAAGAAATTATTCTCTTAGTACAAGGACCTGTCTTTAGATTAGATTAGATTCTAATGTATTGTCATCATACAGCGCAAGTACAGTACAACTAAAAAGAGGTTTAGCATCCAACCAGAGTGCAAAAGTAACAGTAAAGTGCAACAGTAATATACAATGTACAGGAGATTAAACTGGGTATACAATATATAAATTAGTAATCGTGTAATAGTGCTAATCAGATGTAAATACAGAGTTGTAGTATTAATATGTACAGTGATACAGGTATAAGACACTATGGTATACTAGTAACTTAAGTCGTACTGGCCAGCAGTGTAACTAGTAAGAGTAGGTGAGGGATATGTATAGATATAGTATCTACAGATATATTAAAAATAAATTATATGCAGGGTATGTACAGATGGATGTGGATAGATATATATCCGGT